>NC_140071.1:122167782-122669289 GCF_964194135.1 Talpa europaea
GCGAAACCTTATTGAGGTGACATTTGAGTAAATCTGGAGAAGGTGAGAAATGAGTCATGGGGAGAGACCCCATGGAAAACAGAGACCTTAAGGCAGATTACCCAGATCTATCAAAGAGCAACAATCACTTTAAAGGGCCACTAATAAATTGCTTTTGGCAAAGCAAAAATCTATAAAAATATTTTTCGTATAATTTTGACACTACTAAAAAATGCCTTTCATATAAATGCCTGTAAGTTCTCTCTAGACTTCGTGTTCATCTCCACCACCGAGTATGAGTTTTGGTACATGAGAAGGTCTCAGTAAGCATTACTTATTACATTATTTTGTCTTTGTCTCCTTCCCTCTTTTCTTCAGTTCTCTTTAATGACCTTATAGTATTTGATATTGTCTGACAGTTATCTCTGGCTCTCACTGAGTAAATAAAATAAAATATTGTGTATTATTTGTGTCCAAATTATAGTTAATTTGCAAGTAGCTACTTACCTTAAGGACTGATTCAGTGACACCCCAGGAGAAGTCGCAGGGAAACTGACCCCGCACATCTGGTGTGGATTCTTTTAAAGTAAACCCATTCTCTCGTATGATCTGTTTATAGTAAAGTGCTGAAGACTTGGGCTTCCTTTCTTTTTGTGTACTATTAAAATTCACGTAAAATAATCCTCGGCGAGTGGTGTAAGCATCCTGCCATTCAAAGCCATCCAGGAGAGACCAGGCAGTGTAACCAAACACTTGTATTTTATCAAACCTTATTGCTGCACAGAAAGAAAAAAAAAGCAGAGGCCTAAACACGCTGGTTCATTTCACAATTTCACAAACAACCTGCCAGGGGACAGCCTAGTATGAAACCAACCCCCTTCCTACACTGTAAGCCCATTATATCAAATAGAAAACTCATGCCTATACTTGAAAAGTAGCAGTTATTTTCATGCAAAATAGTACCCACCCCCCAGCCATGAATGACATAAAGGAGCAAATTAAAATTATTCCTGAGCCTCAGTGTGTAAATCTGTGTCACAGGGCATGGTAATTTCCAGCCCTTTGGGACCAATGCAGATGTCTGTTTATGTCCAAGAATTTCTCATTTCAAGCTTGGGTTGGTTTCCATTTGTGCACAAACTATCTTCTAAGAAATTATCCTTCAGGGACTGAAAAAGCAGCTTTGAGAACTAACAAGGGGATGGCGCTCTAAGGAGGAGAAAGAAGCACCATGATGTAAGAACAAGAATTAACTGGGCCGAGGGGCAGGAGGCAGGAAGGCCTGCTCTGGAGGAATCCAGGGAGGGTGCTATTGGGCAAGTTTCTTGACCTCAGTTACCTTATTTGTGGAAAGATGACCTCTTAGGACCTTTCTAGCTTGAAAACACTGACTCAGTAACTCTTAGGAATTGGGTAAAATGAAATATGCAAGTCAACAGCAGCAATAAAAGTGACAAATTCCCAAAGCAACCGTCAATCATTTTTCTTAAAGGTTTTTGTTTCTCCTGTAGAAATGTCTTATTTCTACATTTTGGATATATATTTTTAATAACCTACAGTCTTTTCCTAAAGGGTGGAATATCCAGGCCAAGAGATTCCATGGAGACAAAAACATTTCAGCAGGCCCTGCTTCTGGTCTCCTTGCTGGCTAGTGTCCCGAAGTGGGGTGGTACAGTGGGGAATGGACACTTCTGCCCATGTGCATGCTGTCTGGTCTAGGCTCTGGAGGCAGAGTCTTCTCTGGAGACCCCATGTGCATGTATGTGCCATGGCTGACTGAGACTCATTTCATGCTGCCCCTTCCGGTGGGTCGGGAAGCAGCAGGGTCTTACTCTCCTCGAGGAGCCCCCTACCAGGATTCTATGCTGCAAAACCTGACATATTCAGACTTAAGACTTTTTAAAAAATATATTTATTTTATTTATTTATGCATATAAGAGCTGGTTGTAGGCCAAAGGTGTGGGGGGTGAGAGGATTCACCAGAGAGTGGGGAACAGAACAGGCAGGCTGACTGAAATACACTGCTGAGGGAAGCAGTGGGCGAGACAGGAGAGGTCTGCTGTGCCATGTGGGTCAGCTCCCTGGCCAGGGATCGAACTCGTGCTGCAGTGGCTGCGGATAGCTTCATAGTGCTGAGACTTAACCCCTTGTGCCACCAGGGAGGCCCTAAACGTATGACTTCTAAAAGAGCTACAAGGTTTTAAAACATGCATAGAAATTTCCTTTATATTTCAGTGAAATAAAGCCCAGTTCCATAGTGGGTAGAGCCATCATAATTCAGGCTTGTCTACTGCTCTATGATTTCAACCAGCCACCTGTAGATGTCACTACTTGAGTAATGCAGAGGAATGAGGGGCTAAGCAGGGGTCGGAGAAAGATCTAGGAGCCATGGAAATAAGTCAGCTTTGCCATTCATGACTCATTCTTTGTCTGCAACTTTTTCATCTTTCAGGCATATAATAAAAGTAAAAGGAGCACAATTTCAGGAAAAGCTTCCAGCATCTTAAAAGTACTGGTGTTAGAAAACTTCAGACACACCTCTCTTAGCAGTATAATTTTCTTAACATACAGAAACCATCTTGTTGCCCTTTAAGGATGCATCTGCAGTCTATAAAGGGCATGAGAATAACATTAAAAAATTTCATCAGCATCAGGCAACAAAAGTAAGAGCCATATAGGGGCATCCCTCTCTTGATTTTGCTCTGCTCTGTCCTGCTTCACAGATAATGTTTCTTTCTTTTTTTTCTTTTTTTTTTTTTTTTACAAACCGAGAGTTTGTGGCAATCCTGTGATGAGTATTCATATTGTGCTCACTTTGTGTTCTGTGTCACACCTGGTAACTCTCGAAATATTTCAGACTTTTTCATTACTGTGGTATCTGCCATGGTCACCTGTGATCAGTGATCTTTGATGTTACTGCTGTAATTGTTTTGGGGCACCACAAACCACACCCCGATATGCCAGCAAACTTTGCAGTGTTGTGTATGTTCTGACTGCTCACAGCAGGCCGTCCCTTTTTGAGGCCTCCCGGTTCCCCGAGATACAACAATATTGAAATGAGGCCATTCAATATGGCCTCTCAGTGTTTAAGTGAAAGGAAGAGTCACACACCTCCTACTTTTAAAGCTTGAAATGATTGTGCTTAGTGTGGAAAGCATGCTAAAAGCTGAGACAGGCTGAAAGCTGGGCCCCTCGCACCAAGCAGTTAACTAAAGGGAAAGTTCTTGAAGGAAATTAAAAGTGTACTCCAGTGAGCACACAAATGATAAGAAAGGGAAACAGCTTTATTGCTGAGGAAAGAAAGTTTTAACTATTTCAATAAAGATCCAACCAGTTGCAACATTCCCAAAGCCAAACCCAGAGCAAGGCCTGAACTCTTCAATTTGATCAGGCTAAGAGAGGTGAGGAAGCTACAGAAGTTTGAAACTAGCAAAGTAGTTGTGTGGTTAAGGAAAGACGCCACCTCCATAACATCAAAGTGCAAGGTTGAGCAGCAAGTGGCGATGCAGATGCCTGTGGCAAGTTATCCAGAAGTATCTAACAGGGAAATTGATGGAGGTGATGACGCCAAACAACAGATTTTCAATGTAAACAAAACAGTTTATACAGTCACACATTGTTTAATGACAGGGATGTGTGCTGAGAAATGTGTTGTTAGATGATTTCTTCATTTTGTGAATGTCACAGCGTGTGTTACACAAACCTAGCCTCTACCTAGGACCTCTGTTGTTTATGTGGACTGCTGTTGACTGAAGCTTGGTTATGCATTCAATTGCATGATTGCATTTGAAGAAGATACCACATAGGATTTAAATAAGATAAGAAGTCAAAACTTGGCTTATAAGCTCTCAAGAACTGGGGTATAGGCCAGAGGGGTGTGTGTGTGGGGGGGTAGGAGTGAGAGGATTCACCAGAGACAGAGTGGGGAACAGAACAGGCAGACTGACTGAAATACACTACTGAGGGGAGCAGCAGGCGTGTCAGGAAAGGTCTGCTGTGCCATGTGAGTAGATCCCTGGCCAGGGATCAAACTCGTGCTGCAGTGGCTGGGGTAGCTTCATAGGTTGCGTCTTAACCCCTTGTGCCACCAGGGAGGCCCAAGAAATACTTTTTTTTAAGGTTATAACTGCCTCTGATGAATCTGGGCAAAGTTTATTGATTCATCCTGTTAAATACCATTAAGAACAGGCATTGACTCATAGGAGGAAAGCGAACTGTCAACATGAACAGGGGTTTGGAAGAAGTTAATTTCAACCCTCTTGATGACTTTAAAAGTAGCTCAAGACTTAGTGGAGGAAGTAACTGCAGATGTGGTGAAAATAGCAAGAGAACTAGAAGTGGATTCTGAAGATATGATTGAATTCCTTCCATTTCATGATAAAATTGGAATTGATGAGGAATTTCTTTTTATGTATGAACTAAGAAAGTGGATTCTTGAGATGGAATCTACTCATGGTGAAGACATCCAAAACATGTTAGGATATTACATAAACTTAGTAGATAAAGAGCAGCAGGGTCTAAGAGGATTGGCTCCAGTTTTGAAAGTTCTACAGTGGATAAAATGCTATTAAACAACAGTACACACTACAGATAAATCTTCTGTGAATGGAAGAGTTGATAGATATGGCAAAATTCCTTGTTGTATTTTAAGAAATTTCCACCTCAACCTTCATAACCACAACCCTGATCAATCAGCAACCAGCAAGACCCTCCACCAGCAAAAATGCTATGACCTGATAAGAGTCAGATGATACTTAGCATTCTTTAGCAATGAAGTAAGTATTCATGTTGTTTTTAAAAACATGCTATTGCACACTTAATGGGTTATAGTATAGTCATGCATCACTTAATGATATTTCAGTCAATGAAGACCACGTATATGACTGTGGTCTCAGTAGTTTACCCAATAGCCTAGGTGTGCATGAGTGCATGAGGCTCTATCATCTAGCCTGGGTAAGTACACTCTGTGATGCTGGCCTAACAACAAAATGACCTAACAATGTATTTCTCAGAGTGTATCCCTGTCGTTAAGTGACATATGACTGTATAGTGTAAATGTGACTTTCATATACACTGGGAAAACAAAAAGTACATGTCTATGGTTTTATTGTGATATTCACTCTATTTTGGTGGTCTGCTATGGAATCCACACTATTTGTGAGGGTGCCTATATTCAAAGGTGACATTAAGTATCTAATAGGATAAGTATTCAAACTTCTTAAAAAACCTCAAGTTAAAGTGCAACCAACCTTGAAGAACCTGGTTGAGGAAATTCTTCATCATATAGATGGCTGTGGTGTCTTCTGTTTTCACATGACTGTCTGTGAACCAGCCATTCTCAGCAATCAAGATTCGGGGGTTGCCATATTCCAGTTTAATCCAGTTCAGCACTTCTCTTAAATTCAGTGACACAATCTGCCCCATTTTAGTCATGGTGTTCTTGGGCTTGAAATTGTTGGGTCCAAAGGAAAAAGCAAAGAAATCTGCTGTGCCCCTGACCTCATTCTTCTCTGCTTCAGAGAAAATGGGTAGAATGGAGAGTATCTTCTTTTTCATTACTTCCGGATAGTCGCCATCCCCGTGGATAGGGTTGGCAAACCACCCTAGCACAGACACCATGGATTGCTGGCACTTGAGGACATCCATCGTGTTTTCTGATCTATTTGGCTCAAT
Source organism: Talpa europaea (assembly GCF_964194135.1). Taxonomy (NCBI): domain Eukaryota; kingdom Metazoa; phylum Chordata; class Mammalia; order Eulipotyphla; family Talpidae; genus Talpa; species Talpa europaea. The sequence goes on from NC_140071.1 coordinate 122,173,435, forward strand.
CCAATGGGATCCCAATGTGATTGATAACCAACCCTTCTGATGAGGCCGGAAATTGATGTTGTAGTTATGCCAAACTTTTGAGTGAGCCTGATAAGAAAAAAAGATTATTAATCTTTTATTGTCCTTGCTTATGAGGGTTGTCACTTAGCCATTGGAAGTCTGCACATGGATAAAATTAATGAAGATTAGGGTGATGCTAGGGAAAGCTGCCCAGAAGCCTGGGTCACCTCAAAGTCAGCTTCTCCTGTGCTCACAACCTAATGCTTCTCCTACAAGTTTTGTTGAAAGGCAGGCAGTTCGCTAGTCCAAGCTCTAGCTTACTGCTGCTCTCCCTGGCTCCCTTCCTAGGCCCTCATGGGGCTGGGTGGTGCTGGTGAGATACCATGTGCATTAAAGGGCTCCTTCCTCTACATAAAAAAATACACTTAACAGTGATCTTTCATTGTTCTGCAGAATCTCCTTTTGGGGCCTCCTGGTGGCCTATGGGTTAAGTCACAGTGCTACCACCACCACAGCAGCCTGAGTTTGATCCCTGGCCAGGGAGCTGACCCACATGGTGTAGCAGACCCCTCCTGTCTCACCCGTTGCTCCCCTCAACAGTGTATTTCAGTAGATATTCCTGTTCTGCTCCCCACTTTGTCTCTGGTGAATCCTCTCCCCCCTCCCACCTCTGCATCTCTGGTCTGCACTCCAGTACTTCCACACAAAAATAAATAAATAAAATTAAAAAAAAAAAGGTCTTTAAAAAAATCTCCTTTTGGCCATAACTTAGAAGTTCAGGATAAGAGCCTCTAAATTCTGTACAGGGGTCATAAGAAAGTCTACCTTCTAGGCTTGTTGTGAGGACTGCATGAATTAATGTATATAAAGGGCTTTAGAACAGTGCCTACCACAGAGAAACTCATATAAACTGTAGCTATTACTACTGTTTTTATTTATTTTTATATTTTATTTATTTATTTATTTTATTTATATACCAGCTGGGGTACAGGCCAGAGGCTCGGGAGGGTGAGAGGATTCACCAGAGATAGAGTGGGGAACAGAACAGGCAGACAGACTGAAAGCACTGCTGAGGGGAGCAGCAGGCGAGACAGGAGAAGTCTGCTGCGCCATGTGGGAATCTCCCTGGCTAGCCAGGAATGGAACCTGCGCTGCAGAAGCTGCGGACAGCTTCACAGCGCTGCGCTCAACCCGCTGCACCACCAGGGAGGTCCTATTACTACTATTTTTAAAATAAGGGTGGTGGGCACTACACAAAACAGAAAAATGCGGAAAATATATGGGCTTCGGGAACAGCACCCTTGAACTTGAAGTTCAGGTACTTCTGTGTGGTCTTAGCCAAGTCACATAACCTCCCTGAAGCTCTTAGTCTCCTCAACTGAAGTTAATGTTAAAACCATTTGTAAACTTGTTATTAGATGCAGAGCTGGGTCTCCCTGGTGGCGCAAGGGGTTAAGCACCACACAATGAAGCAGTCCGCAGCCTCTGCGGCAGGAGTTTGATCCCTGGCTGGCCAGGGAGGAACCCACATGGCGCAGCAGACCTCTCCTGTCTCGCCCGCTGCTCCCCTCAGCAATGTGCTTCAGTCATTCTGCCTGTTCTGTTCCCCACTCTGTCTCCAGTGAATCCTCTCACCACCCCCCACACCTCTTGCCTGTACCCCAGCACTTGTATACATAAATAAATAAATCTTAAAAAAAATTAGATGCAGAACTACTGTGTATGTTAACTATGTAGCATAGAATAGAGCACAGGAGGTGCTGCCTGAAGACAGATGTTTTGTTATTGATCCTCCTGGAGTTTGTATCTCCAGTTGCCTCTTATAACAGAGCCTTGTGATGATTTCCAGTCTGTTTTATAGGTACTTAATGATCACTTACTCAATACCTGGCTTGACCTGTCCTGAGAAGCTGAAATAAATGGCATAGGAACTTGCCCTCAGGAAACTATGATCTTATTAGGAAAATAAGACTAAGATGTGTAAAAGAGAAACATATTTCATAAAATAAAGCATTAAATGAAAAAATATTTGAAAGCCAGAAGTCATGGTTCAGAACAGAGCTGTGAGCTATATCTGAAGGAGACACAAACTCTAAGGGCTCCAAATAAGGACTCTAGGTCTGTTCAAAGCCCAAGGCCATTCTTGGTCCCAATCAGTCATAGAATGGACTTTATCTGTGTCTCAGCCTCCTCATTCCCTGGGCATTTGACTTGCTTGCCTTGGACGTCTATCCTGGTCTCCCAGCTTCTCCTCTACTTAAATATCGCTAAAACAAGTGCACTCTCTTATTATTTTTAACTTACAAGTCTGCTTTCAGTTTTGTTCCTTAGTTTTTCTTTTGCTCCTTAGAGATCTTTTAAACTGGGTTGACTTATCTGAAAGTCTTTTTTAGGTTAAAAAAAAATGCATGATGATTCAAACCTAAAAGATCCTATGGGCCCTGAAAATATTGCATAAATCCTTTTAGGATGGAGAAAGGTAAGCATTAATGTAAGAGGTGAGGGGTCTAGAACTGGTGCCTCCTTGCTGTATGCAGGAAAATCTAAAGTAGTCCAGGTTTGGAGATATGACATCTGCCCACTTGTCCATATTTGAATTTCACTGGAAAAATCCAGAACCATTGAGCACCCAAACGTTTGTTCTCATGGTTCTTAACCTTGTTCTTCTTTCAGAGAAATGCCCAGGTTGTAATCTCTCCCTGCCTCTAACCTAAGGTTCCAGTTTCTGGAAGGGATCACAGGTGAGCACAAGACAGATTCCACCATAACTGGCCTCAGCTACTCTTTCTGGGATTTTTTAGGATTGGAATCACAATGGAAAGTCTTGGGAGCTTTTTTCTGATTCAAAACAAAATCAATGGTGCTCTACTAGAATTCGAAGGGTATAGTCTTCACTTTGTTTTAATAAACAAATGATCACTTAATCCCTTGGAGCCTCAGCATTTGTTGTCAACCATAAAAACCACAGCGGTCAGTCCCTCTCTTCAGGGCCCTTGTGCACCTCTGAAGTGTAAACTGTCAAGCCCCAAATACGTAGAAGATTCTGAGCCATAAACTAGCTGCCTTGCAAATATAACAACATCAGACATTAAAGGGATAATAAGATGGAATCAGTATAAATGTTATTAAACCTGTACTGATAGAAATGTATTAGCTCTAATAGGAAAAAAAGAGTCTCTTTAAAATACATGTTCTCTTGCATGTTTCAGTGATTATATGAAAAAAGTGCAATGGAATCATGGTTACATCAGCATTTTTAGTGGGAAACAAGACAACCTAGAAGACAACAGACATGCATCTTTGAATATCTTTCCAAGCAAGTTTTCTCTATATATATCTGAATGCGTTGTCCAGCCCCAAGGTGACCTTCACGGTCCACGGAGTCTCTTTCACCTTTGCTGGTATTTGCATAAGCTATCAAGGTATCCAGGGTTATCTCTGGTCTGGCCTGAAGACGGCCTCTCTATTCTCAGGTAGAGAATGTGGGGGAGGTTTTCTGGGTAGCCCTTATGGTTAGAACTCGATCCTATCTGCCAAGTAACAAAGTGAAAAAATATTACTCAGCTAAAGTAAGTTTGACATAAATCTTGATGAATCAGGGAAATCTACGCATGTCCTTTGGCCTGATGCTCAGAAAGTAGGTCTATTGAGAAAAATCAAATGGGGTTAGTAGGGGAGTACAACCCAGCCCCACAACCTTGCACAACAGTCGTTATGTGATTTTCCAAGGTTACCCTCTATCTTGTACAAGGCCATCTACCTTTGGAATGATTGATTTAAGGGAGCTTCAACCTTTGTTCTTTAGATTTAGTAGCTTAACAGGGAAGTCAGCAGCTTTTTTCTTTTTGAACCAGCTATCAGGGCCTAATGTCATTGAGAGACAACCAGGGGTCTAATATCTTATTCTGTTCCCTCCTCTGTTCTAACATGACTGTTTTCTTTGATGCCCTGGAAGTCCAGACGCAGATAAGTTCTAAGGATGATAGGAAGCAAATAAGATAGCTGGCACAACCGTAGAAACGAAGAATGGGTTAGAGGTCAGGAAGACATAGCAGGACGCTGGAAGATGGGATGGGCTGAGGACAGGCAACAGGCCGAGCACATCATTTAAAAAAGTCCATATTCATTCCCCAGCCAGGGAGCTACCCACATAGTGTAGCAGACCTCTCCTGCCTTGCTCGCTGCTCCCCTCAGCTCTGCATTTCAGTCAGTCTGCCTGTTCTGTTCCTCACTCCATCTCTCGTGAATCCTCTCACCCTCCCACACCTCTGGCCTGTACCCCAGTTCTTGTATGCATAAATAAATAAATCTTTATGAAAAGCCCATATATAAAGACAGCTGGTCATTGATCAAAGGTTAAGTTTTCAAATCTGCACCTGAGTTTAGTCACATTTTAGTTGAAATAGCTTCATATAAACTATATACTCATTTATTGCTGAAAATATGTAATAAAATATTAAAACTGCTAAGGAAAAATTTTTTTAACCATAGATATTTATTTAAAGTAATACATATGCAACTCAGATAAGTTCTAAATTGTATGTTTGAGGTTTAAGTAACTTCATAAAAATCCTTTGTGGACAGCTGCAGCCAGATTTTGACTACATGATTATTTCTTTGCCCATTCTTCTCTCTCTCTTCTTTCCTGAATAACCTCTTTCAGGTATTGTTCAAGGTAGAATTTATCCTCTTCGTATTTTGTCCACTGCTCTTTAGGCAAGATCTGCTGCCTGGTGGTCAGATCCAGTGCTCTCTTAATGTGAAACATGCTGTCATTATAAATGTTTTTAGGGCTTCTTTTACGTCATCATCCTCATATATTGTATCATCTCACATTAACACCAGTTTATTGAATCCTGCAGCATTGTAACATCATTTTCGAATACCCTCCAGCTACCTGCCTGATGCTGAAACAGCTGGCCTGCTCGCCATTTTGACCTGAGACCGACGCGTTTGCTAAGGAAAATTTATTTTAAAATCCCATAGCATGCTTTTCATATCTGTGTTCCCTTCTAGCATTTCCAAATATATTTCAAAACTGAAATATTGTGGACAATTTCTATGCTGTTTTCAGTCTTAACAATATAAGAATTCACCAATCTGATGAAATGTGATTTACTTTATCATCTCTTTTGATAGAAATTAATTTGTTCTTCTTCCTTTCCACCTTCTCTCTCTCTCCTTCTCTCTCCTTTCTCCATCTATTTCTGTCTTTCTGTCATAAATAGTGTTATAATAACTAACTTTGAGTATATAATTTTATTTTATTTTATTTTATTTTTTTTAAAGATTTATTTTATTTATTTATACAAGCACTGGGTACAGTCAGAAGCACGGGAGGGTGAGAGAATTCACCAGAGCCAGAGCGGGGAGCAGAGCAGGCAGAAGGACCGAAGTACACTGCTGAGGGGAGCAGCGGGCGGCAGGAGATGTCTGCGCGCCATGTGGGACCCTCCTCCGGTGGCCGGGGAGCAGCCGGGGATCGAACTGGCGCCGCAGAGGCAGCGGGCAGCTTCGCAACCCAGCGTTCAACCGCTGCGCCACCGGGGAGGCCCTTATTTTATTTTATTTTATTTTTTTAAGATTTATTTATTTGTGCAATCAAGAACTGGGGTACAGCCCAGAGGTGTGAGGGGTGAGAGGATTTACCAGAGACAGAGTGGGGAACAGAACAGACAGATTGACTGAAATACACTGCTGAGGGGAGCAGTGGGCGAGGCAGGAGAGGTTCGCCGCACCATGTGGGTTGCTCCCTGGCCAGGGATTGAACTCTTGCTGTAGTGGCTGCTGATAGCTTCATATGTTGTGTCTTAACCCCTTGCGCCACCAGGGAGGCCCTGAGAATATAATTTTAATTTGAATTATCTTCTTTTGTAAATCCAGGAGTAGACTAGGTATTTTTTAAAATCATTTTACATATTTCCAAATTGTTTCCCACAAATTCTGTCCACTGATGTGAGTATTTTTTGACTGCTTCAAAATGTGGTTGCTCTATTTGGGAGATATATGGCCATCAAACATGATAGAAACATGTTATTCACCTATATAATACTACAGGGGACAGGACCCTGGTCTTGAAAGCAGGAGGCCCCATTCCACTGCTGGTCCTGATGATTTATCTTGGATAGATCATTTCCCTCTCATCAGTCTCAGTTACTGCCTCCATTCTACTGGGCTAAAAAGAAACACCCTACAGAAACGTTGTGAAGATTGAATGAGGTAATATAAGTGATGACCCTATGAAGACTACACAAATGTAAATTTGTAGCTCACCACAGCCACTGCAGCACAAGTTCTATCCTTGGCCAGGGAGCAGCCCACATGGAGCAGCAGACCTCTCCTGACTTGCCCACTGCTCCCCTCAGCAGTGTATTTCAGTCGATCTGCCTGTCTGTTCCCCACTCTGTCTCTGATGAATCCTCTCACCTCCTACAACTATGGCCTGTACCCCAGTTCTTATATGTAAATAATAAATCCTAAAAAAAAAAAAAAGTTGTGTGGGCAGGAAGAGTCTCCTGCAGATCATCTTCCTTACCTGTTGTGCTTCATGGCTGATATGTTTGCCCTCTCTTATTTTTTGCAGCTGATTGCATTTAATTCATTGTCTATTTGGACTGGGATTAATTTCAGTTTGAATTATCTCATCTACTTAGCACTTCTTTATATTAGTATCATGTTTCCTACTAATTATAATTGCTGCTCTTTCATATTATTTAACATATTTATTGGTACTTAAGGCATATGAACTTCACTATTCATTGCTTAAAAATTATTTCCTTAAATATATATTACGTGACTTATTTTCTCTCTCTCTTTTTTAAAGATTTATTTATTGGGCCTCCCCAGTGATGCAGGGGGTTGAGCCCAGTGCTGCGAAGCTGTCTGGAGCCTCTGCAGCGCTGGTTCGATTCCCGGCTGGCCAGGGAGATACCCACATGGTGTGACAGACCTCTCCTGTCTCGCCTGCTGCTCCCCTCGCAGTGTACTTCAGTCCGTCTGCCTGTTCTGCTCCCCGCTCTGTCTCTGGTGAATCCTCTTACCCTCGCTTACCTCTGGCCAGTACCCCAGTTCTTGTATAAAAATAAATAAATCTCCAAGATGAAAATGCATCATTGTGCAAAAATGAAAAAATGATGTAAAAAATATATAAAATAAAAAAAATTAAGATTTATTTATTCATAGAAGACCTGGGGTGTAGGCCAGAGACCTGGGGTGTAGGGCCTGGGGTGTAGACCAGGCCCTCACTGGTGGGGGATTCACCAGAAACAGAGTGGGGAGCAGAACAGGTAAATCTACTGAAATACACTGCTGAGGGGCCCAGCAGGTGAAGCAGGAGAGGCTGTTCCTATACTACTGGGGAGTCCCGTGACTTATTTTCCTAAAATCATTTTGGACAATTTGAAACTCTTTTGGAAGCAATATCCTATCCTCATTATTCTTAAGAGAAAATTTAAATATTAACAAAAGTTACCAACTGTCCTAAAGAAAATATCCATCATATATTTTTTTAAGATTTATTTATTTTATTTTTTAAAGATTTATTTATTTATTTATACAAGCACTGGGTACAGTCAGAAGCGCAGGGGATGAGAGAATTCACCAGAGCCAGAGCAGGGAGCAGAACAGGCAGAAGGTCCGAAGTACACTGCTGAGGGGAGCAGTGGGCGGCAGGAGAGGTCTGCGCGCCATGTGGGACCCTCCTCTGGTGGCCCAGGAGCAGCCGGGGATTGAACCGGCACTGCAGAGGCTGCGGGCAGCTTTGCAACTCAGCGCTCAACCGCTGCGCCACCGGGGAGGCCCCCATCATATTTTTTAACAGCTCAAATTTGTGTTTCCTGTAGTTGAAACAACTCAGTCAAGATCATATTAAAATCCATCTTAGTGAATTTTCTTTTCAATTATATGTACAAGTTGTAATAAATCATTGACTGCACTCAATTTGTATAGTTTCAGGATATCACTATAAGAATTATGTAAAAGCTAAACTTGAATACATTTTTCCTTTAAAACAATGGTCCTTGAACTGTTGTAGAATTATAATTTCAGATTAGTATCACTATATTAAACTAATGCCTGAGCTAGACTGTAAACCTGGCAGCACAAGGGAAGCAGGTCTAGAATAAAGTTCATAATTTAATTAAATGAAGCATCTGTGGATTTTCCCAGATATTAAAAGGGAGTAGAAGAAATCAATATTAGCAAATTGGTGTTTTATTGTAGTTCATATTCCTTGCCCAAGGAGAACATTTGCATGCCAACTCTGTAGAGGGTAGAATGAAATTTTACATTCCACTTTGTCTGCTATTACATTCACAATAGTGATTCTGCTAGTAATTTTTGCACGCAAAAGGACCTTATGATTGAAGCTAATGTAGCCTAGGTTGATGACTTGAAGCCTTTCCTCAGCACTTAGAAACAAAAAGTTACAGATAGTCAATTTTGGGCCTCCCTGGTGGCGCAAGGGGTTACGTCTCAGCGCTATGAAGCTGTCCACAGCCACTGCAGCACAAGTTTGATGGGTGTGTGGCAAGGGAACTGACCCACATGGCCCAGCAGGCCTCTCCTGTCTTGCCCACTGCTCCCCTTAGCAGTGTATTTCAGTAGATCCACTTGTTCTGCTCCCCACTCTGTCTCTGAATCTTCACACTCCTCCACACCTCTGGCCTACACCCCAGCTCTTGTATGCATAAGTAAATAAATAAATCTTTAAAAATAAAAAAATAAAAAGTCAATTTAGAAAATTTCCCATCACTCTGGAAATTACATGTCATGTAATTATTATAATAACAAAAACAGGTCCTACGATTTGGGGACCTGTCATTTTCTATGAACCCAAGGAAAGCCAAGCTTCAGGCCCCTCACTTTCATGGGTCCCTATTAATGTTTTAGGTGGGTTGGGACCCAGGTTGTGATTGAAAGTATTTCTGATTAATTCTCTAAAGAGCCCTCAGAGGGGAAAAATCTGAATTTCCAAGCTTCAGTAATTTGTTACGATATTTTTCTAATTCTAAATAAAGACTTCAGTTCTGACTATTGTGACCATGATCTTTTCTTTTTTTCTCTTAAAGAGGGCCACCAGATGTGTCAGTCTTAGACCCCACCAATGGATCCAGACCTGACCTATGGGCTTCTTGCTATATCTGTTTGTTCACAGTAGTGTGTACAGATGCCCAGGAAAGAAGCTGACATAGAAGATTTGTTGAATGAAAGTCCTTTATGGACCAGTTAGGTGTTAGTTGCTTGACTTATGTTGCTGGTAATCCGATCTTTGTGAGGCAGATCTTATTTTTCCCATTTTAGAGAAGAAATTGAAGTTCACTAAGGCTGGACAGTGGTGGAACTAGGATTTGAACCCAGGTCTCTCTAATCACTTTATTCTACAATACTGTTTTCTGTATATCCCACCAATTCTAAATTTTGAAGCTTCTGGAAAAAGGCCGTTTGATGTAAACCATAAAATAGTGTTTTAAAATTGTATTTTCTTTTTGCTATACTTGATTAATAAAAGAACTAAACAGCCTTAGAATGAGGGTACCATATTGCACTCTTACATTCTAAAAGGCAAGTATCTCTATATTTCTGGAATTCAGGGTTACATAAAAAGGTCACGGAGGACTTGTCAGCAAATTGGGGTATTCAGAAAACCACAGAATTGTACAATGTCTAGTGCAAGGGACAGCATTTATGTGGAATCTCTGTACTTTTTCCCTAGAACTAGCAATATTGACATTGGATATTGTTCTCACTGGTGTCAGAGGCTAAATGGGTCCTATAGAGACCACCTCTACACTGCATAGTCTTGACTGAGGATGGTTCTCTTTACATCACTGGAAACGAGAGACTGAAAGGACAGGGATACTGTACTTATATAGCACTTAGAACACCACCACCATCAAACAAATCATAATTAGTGGTCCTTAAAGATGAGTGATTCTCATAACCAATAAAAATAGATTAGTGACTAAACTACAGACCTTAGAAAAGTAATAATATAAAGAGTAATAAGAACTAGTGTGACTAGTGCCAAATGTGTACTGTTCTAAGTGCTTTCCATATACTATCTCATCCAATCCTCACTATTATCACTCTCATTTTAGAGGAGAGGAAACAGAGCAGAGAGTCGTAGGTGACTTGTCAAACTTCAGGAGCTAAATTAAGCCCAGCCTTTACTGCTCTTGGGCCTGTGCTCTTGTCTGCTAATTCGAATTAGAGGGCAAACCTTAGAGGTCAGTTGGTCCAATTGAATTCTTTTTCCATTATAGGTGAAGAAGCTTAAACCTAAGAAATGAGTGACTTGCCCAAGGTCTCTGTTAGTGGCAAAGCTAGAAGTAGAACTAAATCCTTCAGCTTTCTAGTTCCCTGTTTTTCAGGACATCATGCAAATTAAATTATGTGCCTTTGTGAGATATAATTTTACATCTTATACCCAAAGGTGATTGAATAAGTTATAAAAATATTCAAAGAGTGTGTTCCACAAGGCACAAAATGGACCTGTAGTCTTGAGAGAGACTTGCGACAGTGTTGGGTGCCAGGAACACTAAGAAGATATGGCACATGGCGAGCAGACCTCTCCTGCGGTGCCCGCTGCTCCCCTCAGCAGTGTGTTTTGTCGTTCTGCCTGTTCTTTTCCCCGCTCTGGCTCTGGTGAATTCTTTTACCCTCCCGCGCTTCTGACTGTACCCAGTGCTTGTATAAATAAATAAATCTTTAAAAAAAAAGAAGAAGAAGATGTGGCAACCTGGTGCTCATAGTTTTGGTTATGTCTCCAGCCAACCTCACCGGCTGACCACCTTAGTGCCACCAAGTCAATGGGAGAATTTATCAGCATTGTCTTCTGTTTTTCCCCCCAATCTTCATAGAAGTTATAGATATCAACAAAAGCAAGTTTAGATAAATCATTCTAGCTTATCTCTTTCCTTCAACCCATGGATATTCTTTCATCTTTTTCTTCATTCTTCATTCATTTACAATGATTGTTTCCTTAAATTCAACCCTACAAACATTTATTTAACAAAACCAAGGCACTGTGGGAAGCATTTAGGGAAAAAGTAACATCTAGCTCCTGCCTTCAGAAGACCTTTGACCTATTGGAGAGTACAGTACAGTTAAGTAGAATTAAAAAAGTATACTTTTATGTTTCAATATTTGGAAATGATAAGCAAAGCTTTGTGTGATAATGTGTTTCAAATTATTAAAAATATGATTCTATGTTGTATGGTTTTTTTCTTTCTTTTAAGATTTATTTATTTTATACAAGAACTGGGGTACAGGTCAGAAGCGCGGGAGGGTGAGAGAATTCACCAGAGCCAGAGCGGGGAGCAGAACAGGCAGACGGACCGAAGATAGTGCTGAGGGGAGCAGCAGGTGAGGCAGGAGAGGTCTGCTGCGCCATGTGGGGTTCTCCCTGGCCGTTGGGGAATCGAACCGGTGCTGCAGATGCTGCGGATATGCAGCACGACACTCAACCGCTGCGCCAGTGGGGAGGCCCTACGGCGTGTGTTTTTATATAATTAGAAAAGTCTATAAGTTGTTACTTCTGAGGTTTGAGTTTAGGGACAAAAAAAAAGGGAGGCTTTTCATTTTTAACCTTATGTCTTTCTGTACTGTTTGGATATTGGTTGAAGTAAAAATGCATTATTTTTATAATTAAAAAAAAACTAGAGAATTGATTGAAATAGCTTCTGTCAGTGAACTTAATTTTGCTTGCAATCACTCTTCAGTTTCTCCAAAGTTCAAAAAAATCTCAAAAGAAAAAAAGACTTAAAATAAAGTTCACTTATTCTGTATTTCATTACATATTAAAGAATGCTTTTTTAATCCCTAATAATATGTTGCTGCTCAAAGGTAAAAGGAGGAGACCTACAATACCTACTTGATTAACAAGAAAGAAGAACTGATAACAGTAAGCCCCAGGCTTCTATTTAAGACTCAGTTAAGAAACAATGTTAAGAGGAACCAAGCAATGGACTTCACCAAATACTGAAAGATAGTGGTTTTCACCAGCTTCAGGGCTCCCCCAAACATTTTTAAGTAACACTACTAGATCACCCATGAACCACTTAATTTGCTTCTGTGATTTACTTTTATTGATTAGTAAGTTCAAAGGGTCTAGTCTATTCTCAGCATCCGTACAGCAAGAGAAATGTTAATGCTCCCTAGTTTTAATTATACCTTTTTCTTTTAATTTAGACTATTTTCTGATGTCGTTTCTCAGTAAGACACTTTATATGCAATCAAATGACATATCTTATGCAACAAACATATAATGTTCCCTCTATTCATAGTTGCAAGGACATAACATGCTTTCTATTATTTACAATATTTTCTGATCTCCATTTGAGCCTAATTTTCCATGTATGAGAGTGTTCATATCAAATCAAGCTGTTTAAATATGATCATAATGTTATTCTCTGAGCATTTATAATTACATTTATTTAAACTCCTGTTAATCATTCACTGAAGTAAAACTTTTCCTATTTAATGGTTAGAAAAGGTAAATATTGCTCTCTTGAAGGTTTTAGAATACCAATTGTAGTCTAAAAAATAGTTTTTTTTAAACATGACTAATATCTGGCAATGATATTCTCATTATAGAAACACTTTTTGACAATTCTCATTCACAAGCAATTTTCATCATTTATTTAAATGTGATTAGAAACAGCTATACGAATGCTAATTTTAACTTGTTTGACCAATATTTCCTGTAATTTGTTAGAGGTGTCTTAGGTCCTAATGAAAATGAGTTGGGATTATAATATAAGAACTATGTATTGGCTAATAAAATGAAAATTGTGTTAAAATATGCTTAATAGTGTTTCCAGAAACACACAGATGATTTAACATCACTTTAATGAGATACAGGAGTTTTGAGCAATTAAAAATTTAAATCATGGGAACAAATGAAAAATTTTATGGTTAATGTATGTGTTGGGGGGATAAACTGCTCATTTATTTTGTGGACAGATAACATGTTTTCATCTTTAAATAGAAAAATCAAATACCTATTGAATCCGCATCAACACAAGAAGCTTTGAGGCTGTAAATTCTTTTTCATTGAAGCTAGGTAACTGATTCATGTCCTCTACCCTTTCTAGTTTGGTTTCACATAAATAAGATTTGAACCTTTTTAAAAATTAAATTTGTTACCCCTTTCCATGTCTACATAACTTTGAGGTTACATTTTTACTCTTCCATGTGAAGATTTGAATTTTGGCTTTGACACTCTTGGTTGTGTAACCTCAGGCAAATTTCCTGCTTCAGTTTCATGAACCATAAAATGATTTAAGAATATCTATCTAGTAGGGTTGATAGGAGAATTAAAATGACATATGAAAATTACCTTGACACTGTAGTAAGCATGTACCTGACAGTAGTAAGCATGCAATAAAATATTCTCCTTATAATAGTAATTATTAAAAATGTGTAGAAAGTAAAAATTTATTTACAATAATTATCTCAACCTTCCATTTTGCCTTAAGAACTAAGGCAAATTGATCTATGATTGATCTCTGATCTTCTCCCCTCTTCTGTGTGTGATTTTTTTTCCTCTTCTTTTTTTATTGGTGTGGAAGAGGAAGTGGTAGAAGGTAGAAAATAAGTTTTCATTAACCTTAATTTTTCTGTTCTTCATTGACAACCCAACCTTAAAAAGGGATTTTAAAATTTTTAATTTTCTTTATTTTTTTTTAAAGATTTATTTATGCATACAGTAACTGGGGTATAGGCCAGAGGTGTGGGGTGGGGTGGGGTGAAAGGATTCACCAGAGACAGAGCAGGGAGCAGATCAGGCAGATCTACTGAAATACATGGCTGAGGGGAGCAGCCGGTGAGACAGGATAGGTCTGCTGCTCCAAGTGGGTTTCTCCCTGGTCTGCCAGGGATTGAATTCGTGCTGCAGTGGCTTGGCTGGCCATAGCTTGATAGCGCTGTCTTTAACCCCTGTGCCACCAGGGAGGCCCAGTTTTAATCCTTTCTGAGACAAAGTAAATTTTCCTTTAATAGAAAATAGCCAATTAAATTACTTATTGCTACCTAATGTAAACCATACACCCAACTTTGCAGTGGCTTATTGGAAGAATGAATGATGCTAAGGAAGTCTAAGAGGGCCTCCCTGGAGGTGCAAGGGGTTAAGTCGCGGCACTATGAAGCTATCACCAGCCACTGCAGCAGGAGTTTGATCCCCAGCCAAGGAGTTAACCCACATAGCACAGCAGACCTCTCCTGTCTCACCCGCTGCTCCCCTCAGCAGTGTATTTCAGTACATCTGCCTGTTCTGCTCCCCACTCTGTCTCTGTTGAATCCTCTCACCCTCCCGCACCTCTGGCCTGTACCCCAGCTCTTGGATGCATAAAATAAATCTTTTAAAAAAAGAAAGAAAGAAAGCTTAAGACAAAGTTCCTCAAGAGATGGAAAAACAGGGAAGAAACAAAGTCTAACCCAAGGCTTAGAAAACAGTTGGAGAGGCCTTGACTTAGAGTAGGGTTTCTCAACAGTTCTTGTCCTAAAACCCTCTTTCTCACTATGAAGCAATCGCCTGCATCTTCGGGGAATTAAAAAGATCATTTATTTGTGTGTGGTACACATGAAGTGTTGACATATATTTTATCTAAATTTGTCTTATTAAAGACTGGGTTATAAAGTTTAGTAAAAATACATTTAAGATATTTAGAAATAAACTATTAACATTTTCTCTTTTTTTGTATGGGAGATAACATTAGGTGTAACAAAGATGAAAATGTTTTATCTTAAATATTCCATATTTATTTTAAGGATATTAGGAAATGCTGGCCTAAAATATATAGAAGAATATAAAATTTCCTTCCAAAATAAACATTTAGAAAAGTGTTTTAGAGAATATTAGTACATATGGTACTTGAATATACAGACAAGCAAGAAAGCCAGCATGAAATGATGCACAAAAAAACCAAATTCTTTAAAACAAGATGTTAACACACGAAAAATGGATAAAAATATCTTATATAACATTTTGTTTGTAGTCTTGCATTTTGCTTTAAAAAGTGCGAGCTTTGAAGAGGTAGGTTTAATGTTTTGTTCATAGGTCACTATAAGAGAAGTGGTTTGGGGCAGCTCTTTCAAGCATTTTGCAAGTAGCGCATAGCCAGTAGGGACTGTCTTTATTCCCACTAGTGCAGAGCCAAGCTAGATAGTCTTCAATACCATGTCTCCATTTGGTATTTTTATTTTTATATTTTTTAAAGATATATTTATGCATACAACAGCTGGGGTACAGGCCAGAGATATGGGGGGTGGGGTGTGTGTGAGGATCTACCAGAGACAGAGCAGGGAACAGACAGGTGGATTGATGGAAATACACTTCTGAGGGGAGCAGCGGGCAAGACAGGAGAGGTCGGCCATGCCATGTGGGTTTCTCCCTGCCCGGCCTGGGATCGAACTCGTGCTACAGAGGCTGCGGATTGCTTCATAGTGCGGTGCTTAATCCCTTGCACCACCAGGGAGGCCACATTTGGTATTTTTAAAGCACTGTTTCTTCTCCCCAAACTTCCTGAGAGTCTATCAATTAGAGTTTATATATGCAGCTTATCTATATGGAGAAAATCTCCTTGATGTAATTTTGTAAAATTATTATTGTTCTTATGTCATCGTATTGGTTCTATTTCAATGCCTTGGTTCTTTGTACTTTATGTTTTTCACCATTGTTTTGCAGGTATAAATCAGTGGCTCTCAAAGGAGAGAAGGGAGAGGAGTTTTATCCTCCCTCCTCCTATAGGACACTTTGGCCAGTTCTGGAGACATTTCTGATTGTCACAATCCTGGGGACAGAGGTGGCACTGACATCTAGTGTGGCAACACAGGGTTTGCTGCTAAACATCCTAGAATGCACAGGACAGCCCACCACAACAAAGAATTATCTGACCCGGAATGTCAATAGCGCTGAGGCTGAGAAATCTTGGTGCTGGGTAAACAGTACCTGTCTATGAAAAATAATGACTTGGAGCTATGAAATGATCAAGACTGTCATGGAAACTTTTAGTATGGGAATTAACTGAATGAATGACCATTTCATGAGCAAATTCATCTCAACAACATCTTTGCACTTTTACTCAGAGGCTCTCAAATGTTTCATTTTAAGATGGTGGAAAATCTACACATTTAAATTATTATGCATATTTATTGATTTAAAAATTGAATGAAAACAGGCAACTATTGCTGCTTTTATTAATGTGAAGCCTTGGGGCTTCACTGATCCAAGGGATGAGCACATAGTCCAAACAGCTGGAATATGTCTCTGGGATGAAAAAAAAATGAAGTTGTGAAAAAGAAATCTTTCCTCTACAAATGAGAGGATGATGCCAACCCATAAGGAGAAATAGATATGAAAGACAGAAGATAAAGGTCTTGTGAATGTGTCATGTTTACTGTGTGCCTCCATTCCTGAGTTGGTTACTAAACTAGGAAATTGCTCCTTTTAAAAAAATTAATTTGAATTAGGTTTCTACCACTTGCAACTAAAAGAGTTATGACTAACATACCACTAGGTTAATATAGGCAGCATTTGAGGAATTAGCAATAGTGCAATGAAATATGAATTTTGAACTTGAGATTGGTCCTTTAATGACAAAGTTCTAAGATAGAAATTCTAAACCACTCATTCAGCAAACATTCACACCTAGCATGTACCTAATAAACTGTGCTAGGTGCTAGGCACAAAAAGACAAAACACAGTCTTTGCTTTCAAGGAACTCTCATACCATATAATATGAGTGCTATGTTAAAAGCAAGCACACGGAAACTCAAGGAGGGGCACTTAGCCCCAAAGGATCAAGAATAGTTTAGAGGTGGTGACTGCCTAAACTGAGCCTTGAGGACATTAGATGGTTAAAGCAGGGAATAAGGGCATTCTGTTTGGATAGAACACTAGCAGAGATTGAGAGAAGAGGAATACTATGTTAAAGTTGAGGCGGTTAGTAGGAATACATTTTGGTGGAGCAACAGGTACAGAGGACTGGGCCAGTAGCCACAGAGGAGACTGGAATAAAGGCCAGTGTCTTGACAATACTGATGAAAAATAGGGATTTTATCCGCAAAGCTTTGGGGAGCCGCTAATGAATTTTACACAGAGGGTGGGCAACATGATGCATGTTACAAATATAACAGTGAAATGGAGAATAGTAGATATTTGGCAAGATTGTTACAAAAATTATAGATAACAGTTGAAGCTATGATCACCATGATCACCATCGTCAAGCCAAAAATTGCATCCATTTTCTTTTCCAAATATTGCTATAAACTCAAAATGGAGCATCCAGTTAGGTGTGATTTTTACCTAAGGTTTAGACTCACTTTAAGGTCATCACTAAGTCTGTAATAAAATGGAATCTAAATTCCAAGTCAGTCTCAGGAGTGGCTAGACCATTCTGTTTCTCTAAACCAGGGTATTTCAGACTGAGATGGCATTTCCAAGATCCTCCTGAAACTAAAAGGACCCATATCCACAAAGAAATCTTTTCAATATCTGAGGATTGGGAAGTAAAGTGGTGTTTGACATATATCCATGGCCTTATATTGACATTTTAGTTCTTATATTAGTCTTTTAAAATATTTTATTTATAATAATTTATATTAGACTTTTTAAAACTCAATAAATGCTTCTTGGACTGAAATGCTAAAAACTGCTTCTTCTGGGTCAAGAAGGAGGAAATTCTTTGCAACATGAAACATCAAATCAATCTTTTCTATATTAAAAAAGGACAAAGGGACAAGTGGAAAAAATAAGTTCACTTCAGGCTACCAACCCATTGCAAGATTTCTCTCTGGTGCTATAAGTCAGTGGGTCATGTAGCACATTCACTTTTTGACTGATTTCAAGGGCCCCTTTACACTCCTTATTTGGGTTAGTGATTTAGAAATTTTAAAGGGATAGAAGAAATTCTTTGTAAAACACAGTAACTTTAAAAAATGTAGTCCCTCAATTTAAAACAATAAAATCTATCTCACAGTGTGCTAATTTGTGTTAAAGGCAACAGCTTATCACAAATTAGAGGAAAATGGAAAACATATGAAAATATGGCATTTTATAAGTTAAGTTTGGAAGGAACAGGTATTTGCTACTTAACATTTTCTCCTATTTATTTTTATCAGATAGCCGTGTTTATGGCTTTAACCACCAAAACATGTTTTTCATGAAAATTTGGATTGTTAACATTTTTCCAGATAACCAAAGCATTTAAACAATTTAGAATATTTTTCTGTAGAAGAAGATTAAAATGAACATATACATCATTTATTTGTATAGAAAACCAAAGAAGAAACCAACAGTAGTTTTTTTGAGGTTGAAATTGTCAGGTGGAGAGGAATTTAATTGTTTCACTTTACATCCTTTGGTATAATCTGCTGGTTCTAAATTTACATGAGCAGGTATTATATTAATAATTAAAAGAACAAAATAAATGGAATATTTTTCTAATTTGTATATGCACAGTCTTCAAAGCAAATGACTATGTTTGCTCTCCTTTAAGGTCTTATTTTGACAAGTCACAGAATATGTACATATTCTTAATATGTTCTCTCTACAATTCTATTCAAAGATATGCAGCTCACCTTGAAATTATACAGCAATTTGTTTACTATAAGGGCAGATGTGACTGAAGCCATAGTATAAAATGCACATGTATAATAATCCAGAAAGTCCAAAAGGAAAAGATATATTAGCAGATATTTTTATACATGCACATTTAGACATGGGAGTCACTGTCCTATGCATTTTTCTATATATTTAACACTTTCTTATTAAAAATCAAATTACTTCCCCAAGTACATTATGCAACACTACTAGTAAAGTTTTTTTTCCTTTTCAAAACTCATCAGGTATCCAGAGTAATTAATTTTTCCCAGGTACACTTTGTACCTGGGAGACAAAACCTCCTGGAAATGTGAGACAAAACCTCCTGAAAAGCTGCTCTTTTAAAAACTGTGTTAACAAAAAGATTTAATATTTCTGTATATTCATTTATAATTCCCATGTTCAGAACAGCTGCATTTTACTCTGTAACCTTGGGTAAACTGACTCATCAGTTTCCTCACATTTAAAATTGGTATAAAACTAGGACCTAGTTCATGTTGGTTATCACAAAGAGTAATAGTGATAATGTATGTAAAATGCTTGATGTAATCTTAGTACATAGTAAGCACTCAATAAAAGTAACTATTACTTTGCTTGCATTTCACCATTGTTTTAATAGTTTTAACACTTTCCAACAAAATTCTAACTTTTAAAATATGCTGCTTTAGAGCATTTAGTAGAGCATATGTTTTTCCAGTTTTTATATTACTAGTTTAATTTTAATTTCTAGAGCTATTCATTTTTGCCATGTAACAGAAATAAAACCAACTGTGAAATACATTTATTTCAATTCCTGTATTTAATGTGTATCAGTTAGTGAAATTATTTAGCTTATTATTATAGTCAAGTACCACTAAGAATAGCCACAGTAACAACAAAAACATCTTTAAAGTGATAATGCTTTACCCTAAGTCTGAAATGGTTGCACATTATAAGAAAAGGATTTCAACTATTAAATTTATGAAGTACTGTTTTTCTATAGGATGAAAGTAAGTTCATGTCCTCACACTCTAATATATAATTGTACATTTTTAAAAAGCCTCAACACACTGCAAGGGGTGGGGGGGAGCAAGGAGGGGTGGGAATTGTATGGGGACTATAACCAAGATGAAAATGCCTACATTGTGCAAAAATGAAAAATGATGTAAAATATATAAAATAAATAAAAAAGCCTTAAAGTGTAACTTTTCAGGAAACTAGGTATGAAATTTAAGGACAGAACTTGCAAATTAGACTAAAATTAGTGGAGTTAATATCGATCAATAAAGAGATGAGTTAAACAGAAACTACATGTCATAGTGTTTCTTTTTAACTCCCACCCTTATTTTCTGAAGCTATGACATGGAGCCAGCTGTACTGTACCTTGATCAGATTGTGTCCTACAGCGTAGACAGCTGCTAAATTTCCCTTCTCTCCAGGGGCATGCATACCTGTCCCATACCCATGCCAGGCAACTAGGTATGGGTTGTGAATTGTAATCCAGTATTTGACACGGTCCCCAAATGTCTGGAAACAGTATGTAGCATAGTCATTGAAGATGCCTATCATGGTGTCATTTTTCCACCCCCCATATTTTTCTTGTAGAGCCAGAGGCAAATCCCAATGGTATAAAGTCACGATAGGCTCAATGTTTCTAAGTATCAGGGCATCAAGAAGACTATTGTAGTACTGGAGACCTTTTGCATTGACAACTGCTACAACTCCATCAGGAAAAAGCCTTGGCCAGGAAATTGAAAATTGATAAAAAGAAACTCCAATGAAATCCAGTGCTGATAAGTCTTTTTCCAGAAAATTATAACTATCACTGAAACTATTTGTGCTGTCGATATTTTCAAGGTGTGTATGGATGAAATGATCCCAGATAGAGGGTCCTTTTCCATCTGTCTTCCCGTTGCCTTCCACTTGAAATGCTCCAGTCCCAACACCCCAGAAAAAGTTTTTAGGAAAAGTGTCATAGAGAAACAGCTGACTTTCATTTACTGGACTGAAATTCGGATTTTTAGACCATACGGCTCTTCCGTCTCCAGGGAGTCCAACAACAGCTCGTAGCAAGATAAATGCTGACAGGATGACAGATCTTTGCAGTCCCCGGTTGCACATTGTTTTCCTATAGCGTATGTTTCTTTCATCGGCGCTGAAGAAAATCCATTCATTCCCTGGAGATCCTGCCGCACAGCCCGGCTTCATTTGCCACTAACTGCTCCCGACTGTCTTATCAACGCTTCAGTAAAAGCTTGTGATTGTAAAGCCCTGTCAATGATTAGCCTGAACTGTGAGACTTAGGATGGGTCATGGAGAGCAACGTAATACTGAGGGAGGAGGCTGTGTTACAGTCACCAGCGTTTGGTTCTCTCTCCTAATTGGAAAAATAAGATGAAAATGCATCAGTGACGGTAAGTTTGAACACGTAACTAAAATATGCAAACAATGAATAAAAGTGCCATATTTTCTCTGTAGCCTTTCTTACTGATCCAAATCTTTTTTGAATGTCTTAAACATTATTGAATAGAGTACATACCTTTTCTATTTTTATATAAAGTTTTTGAGTGGTAATTGTATTATTCCAGATTTCAGGAAAAGTAATCTTACATACAGGTGAATGGCATTCCTATACGCTAATAATAAAGAATTAGAAAACATATACTTCCACAAAAGAAAAGATATACTTCCACAAAAATGATAACACAATCATGAACAATCTTATTAAATATTACCTATTTAAAGAAAATTACAGAACTTTACTGATAAACTTGAAAGAAGACTTAAATGAACAAATGCAACTTACTGTATGGAAACACTACTTTCTAAATTAATTTATAAATTTGATGCACTTTAAATAAAATCCTGTAATCCCAAAGTTTAATTAAACAAAATTATTGTGAAAATTCACTTGAAGAATAAGTAGGTAATAATTACAAAAAAGAAAAAAATAGTGAGGCATATATGACCTTCAGCTATGAAAACACACAAAAAAGAACAATTTAAATAGCATGATTCCAGAATAAGAATAAATAGAAAGAATGATTGTTGAGAATCTATACCCTTCAAATAACTTTTAAAAATGTTATTTTTTTAAATATTTAGAGTATCACTCATTTAATAGGGGCAGAGTGGTTAATCATTTGATATCTGCAGTCAGACTATGATTTTTTTAAAAATATTTATTTATTCATATAAGAACTGGGGTACAGGCCAGAGCTGGGGGAGGGAGAGGATTCACCAGAGACAGACTGGGGAACAGAACAAGTAGATTGACTGAAATACACTGCTGAGGGGAGCAGCGGGTGAGTCAGGAGAGGTCTGCTGTGCCATGTGGGTTGCTTCCTGGCTGGGGATCAAAATCATGTTGCAGTGGCTGTGGACAGCTTCATAGGTTGCATCTTCACCCCTTGTGCCACCAGAGAGGCCCCCAGACTATGAATTTAAGTAGAGCTGACTTGGGAAAACTTACTACACCTCAGTTTCCTCTTATGTAAGAAAAGGCATAGTATAGTGCACTAGTCCCTACTTCATGTATAACTGCGAGGATTAAATGAGTCCCTATGCAAAGCACTTCAACAGAGACTGAAGATACATAGTAAGAATACACAGTAAGTGGAAGGAAACTGTTATTTAGGAATTCATGTTAGAATTTAACATGAAAGACACTCTGTCCTGATGTCTGCCTACATTAACTTTGTTCTCCTCAGTTACCTACATATAGTCCCCTTCCCTGCAGCCACAACAAACAACTTTTAATAAGTGTACATCTTTTTTGTTTCTACTGCTGTGTCTTAGTAGGTCTCTCCTTTATTTAGCTCATTTCTACCTGTTTTTAAAAACTTAGGTAACTCCTTTGGAAAGTCTGAATTTCTAGTTTGATTTGATTTGCTTAAATTAAAAAAAATACAGATTAATCCTCTTGTAAAAAAAATCTTGTACAATCACCTCAGATAAAGTAACTGCAGAGCCCTTACTCCTGTTGTCCATTCTCCAGCTCAAGTTTCCCCAGCACCCACACTGGCCTTTGCAGTCTCCCAGACTTTCTTTCTTCTGTGCTTGTGTTCCTTTCACCTTTTTCTTGAGGTCTGTTTCTTCTTGGACAGGCCAAGTCTTGCAAGTCTACATTTGCCTTCATTTTTCTTTGTGTAATTCAAGGAATTGTATATCATGCCAAAGTCAGTTGTCTCGCCACGACTAAAATGGGTTCTAAAAACAAATACACATTACGTCTGCTGTGGTCTTGTACATTTTGTTTTAGGTACTGATGTCTTTCCACGGTGAAGGATGTCAATGACCATTTGTTCCCACTATTAGTCGTGAACTTATGGGTCTAGATAGTTGCAAGGTCCTTCATCATGGCAGTCGAGCCTCAGGCAGCCAGGAGGAAAAAAGTCACATTGATTAGATTTAGATGAATCTTTTCTGTGTTCCCATGGCAGCCCACACTTTCTCTATGACATTTATCACATAGTAAATCAATAAATCACAGAATAGATTTATATGTGTCCTCTGGTCTGCCATTGTCTCTCTTTTTTGAACAGGTCCCATGATTGTTTGGTTCATTATTGGATATCTGGGGCCTAGTAGGCACTAAAGAATGGTGAATGAAGGAATGTACGTATGTGTACTTACCACTACATCTATCACATAATACTGCAATGGTTTGTCTCCTTCCTTAGACAATTAGAATATCTCTTGTCTAAATTTTGTCATCGCTTAGCAGAGTAAATGCTTAATCATTGCCTATTGAATGTATGGAGTTAGAACAATCAATTCACAATTTATAAAATAAAAATTTTCAGGTTTATTAAGATATAATTGAAATGTAACATTGTGGGCCTCCCTGGTGACGCAGGCGGTTGAGCGCCACATGATGAAGCTGTTCACAGCTTCTGCAGTGTGGGTTCGATCCCGGCCGGCCGGCAAGAATCCCACATGGCACGGCAGACCTCTCCTGTCTCGTCCACTGCTCCCCTCAGCAGTGTATTTCTACAGTCTGCCTGTTCTGTTTCCTGCTCTGTCTCTGGTGAATCCTCTACCCTTCCGCGCATCTGGCCTGTACCCCAGTTCTTGTATAAAAATAAATAAATCTTAAAAAAAAAAAAGAAATATAACATTGTGGGCCTTCTTGGTGGCGCAGGAGTTAAAGTCCCAGCACTAGCAAGCTATCACCAGCAACTGTGGCATGAGTTTGATCCCCAGCTATGAGGCTGACCCACAAGGCACAGCAGACCTCTCCTGCCTCACCCCTGCTTCCCTTAGCAGTGTATTTTTTCAGTCAGTCTGCCTGTTTTGTTCTTCACTCTGTCTTTGGTGAGTCCTTTCACCCCCCTGCACCTCTGGCCTACACCCAGTTTTTGCATGCATAAATCAATTTAAAAAAAAATCTTAAAAAAAAGAAATATAATATTGTAAGAGTTTAGGTATATGACTCAATGATCTGATATATGTAAATATTGTGAAATAATTACTAAAAATAAAATTTTATGACATAACATCTCGCAAATATATTTAATTAAAAATATGTAGCCATAGGAATGGCTATGATGGTAAATTTTATATCATGTATTTTACAATAATTGAAAACCATATTACCACATAAAACTAGAAGGAAACAGAAGTATGTATTAAATTGTATAAATGCATATTTCTATGACCAAATAAATTTGCGAGATGAAAAAAAAAAGGCAAATAATAAGCTTGTAAAATGGTGAAACAAATTATTATTAAAGTCAATTTATTATTATAAGAGTAGTCATGCAACTCTGCAAGAAAAACCCTATAGCTTTAAAAGATAAATAGCCAGGGCCTCCCCGGTGGCGCAGTGGTTGAGCGCTGGGTTGCGAAGCTGCCCATGGCCTCTGCGGCGCTGGTTCGATCCCCGGCTGCTCTCTGGCCACCGGAGGAGGGTCCCGCATGGCGCGCAGACCTCTCCTGCTGCCCGCTGCTCCCCTCAGCAGTGTACTTCAGTCCTTCTGCCTGTTCTGCTCCCCGCTCTGGCTCTGGTGAATTCTCTCACCCTCCCGCGCTTCTGACTGTACCCAGTGCATGTATAAACAAAAACAAACAAACAAACACACAAACAAATAAAAAAAATGCCTCTATTAAAAAAAATTAAAAAAATAAAAAAATAAAAGATAAATAGCCAGAAATAAAACATAAATAAAAGATATACAGAAAAGGAAATGCAACTCTATTTCTAATTAAAAATAAAACCACCTGTTCTTAAAAACACATTAAAAAAGACTTATATTTTTACAAAAGTAACAAAAATAAGAAAAGTAACATAAATAAGAATATGTTTGTACAATGCTTACGAAAGCAATTTTCCAATATTCCATGAATCGTAGATTTTTTTAAGTCTTTTAATTAAATATTTTTCAGAAGTTTGTCATAATATGGCCTCCCCGGTGGGGCAGCGAGTTGAGCCCAGCGCTGTGAAGCTGTCCATAGCCTCTGCAGTGCGGGTTTGATTCCCAGGCAGCCAGGGAGATACCCACATGGCATGGCAGACCTCTCTTGTCTCACCTGCTGCCCCCCATCAGTGTTTTTGGTTGTCTTTCTGTTCTGCTCCCTGATCTGTCTCTGGTAAATTCTCTCACCTTCCTGCGCCTCTGGCCTGTACCCAAGTTCTTGTATAAATAAATAAATCTTTAGGGCCTCTCCTGGTGGTGCAGGCTGTTGAGCGCTGTGCTGTGAAGCTGTCTGCAGCCTCTGCCATGCTGGTTCAATCCCAGCCAGCCGGTGAGGGTGCCACATGGTGCAGCAGACCTCTCCTGTGGTGCCAGCTGCTCCCCTCAGCAATGTATTTCAATAGTCTGCCTGTTCTGTTCCCCGCTCTGTCTCTGTTGAATCCTCTCACCCTCCCACGCATCTGTACCCTGGTTCTTGCATAAATAAATAAATAAATCTTTAAAAAAGGAAATTTTTTTTAAAAAAAAGAAATTTGTCATGATGTATTGATTCTAAATATGTAAAATGCTCTATGTGCAAACTTCTTGCAGCACCATTATTATGACAGAGGGAAATTAGAATTAATTAAAAAAAACTATCCACAGGGGAATAATTAAAGAATGGAATAGCCATTTAATAAAATACTTTAATCATAAATATTTTCACAGAAAATATTTGAAATAAAAAACTAACTGAAAAAATCCAGATTATAAGTTGAATAATCAGTATGATTATCACGATATAAGAGCAATTACCAAAACTTAGAATGATAACGTAACACCCACATTTTACTATATTGTGTTTGAATAATGAACAGTAGGTTATAGTTATTTTCCTTTATAAAATATACCTAAGTTCAATTATTTATTTTAATAACAAAATGAGCATAAAGAGAAAAACTAGTCAATATTTGAGATAAAATTTTACTGATGAAAAATTAGATGCTTTCCTGATAAAATTAGAAATAAGTCAAGGATGTCTACTCTCAACAGTTTTACTCAACATCATACTAAAAGTCCTTGCTAAAGCAATGAGACAAGAAAGGGAAGTAAATAGTATATACAGGTTGGAAAGCAAGAGCAAAATTGTTTTGTTTGTAGATAATAAATGATTGTCTATTTAGAAAATCTCAGAGAATCAACCAAAAGTATCCTGGAACTAGTAACAAGGTTGGAGGATACAAGGTTAATATACAAAAATCAATTGCTTTCTTATTTATCAACAAAGAACAATTGGAATTTTAAATTAAAAAGATAATACCACTTATATTAGTACTAAAATTTTTAATAATTATACATCTAACAAAATATATAGAAGATCTATATGAGGAAAACTAAAAAGTCTGATGAAGGAAATCAAAGATACAAATAAATGGAGAGACAAATATTCCAAGTACACAAATGGGAAAATTAAATATTGTCAAGATGGGAATTCTCTGTAACTTGATCTATGGATTCAATGCAATCCTAATAAAAATCCAGTTATGTTGTTAATACTACAATTTATATGGCAAAAGGCAAAAGAACCAGAATAACCAACACAATATTAAACGACTAACAATTAAAGGACTAACACCACCTAATTTCAAGTTTTACGCTATAACTACAATAATTAAGAAAATGTAGTATCTGCAAAAGAATAGACACAACAGAACAATGAAATAGAACAGAGGGCTCAGAAATAAATTCACACAAATATAGTCAACTGATTTTTGATAAAAGATCAACGACAGTTTAGTAGGAGAAATGATGCTTGAATAACTGCACATTCAGCACACATACACACAAAAATCTACACACAGATCTTACATGCATCATAAAAATTAATCCAAAGTAGACCACAGATCTAAATGTAAAACACAAAACCATAAAACTTCTAGAAGCTAACATAAAGGAAGGTACAAAGTCCTTGGGTTCGGCCATGATTTTATTTATTTTATTTTTTTGAGATTTATTTATTTATACATATAAGAACTGGGGTACAGGCCAGAGGTGGGAGGGTGAGAGGATTCACCAGAGACAGAGTGGGGAACAGAATAGGCGGATAGTC
The DNA here is from genome assembly GCF_964194135.1 of Talpa europaea. Classification (NCBI taxonomy): domain Eukaryota; kingdom Metazoa; phylum Chordata; class Mammalia; order Eulipotyphla; family Talpidae; genus Talpa; species Talpa europaea. The sequence continues at coordinate 122,200,520 of NC_140071.1, forward strand.
TGAAGTACACTGCTGAGAGGAGCAGCAGGCGAGTCAGGAGAGGTCTGCTGTAACATGTGGGTATCTCCCTGCCCGGGGATCGAACTGGTGCTGCAGTGGCTGTGGATAGTTTCATAGATTGGGTCTTAACCCCTTGTACCACCAGGGATGCCCCAACTGACATCCTTAAATTTCTGCCATTAGCACAGGAGAGCCAGTTTCCCCTACTCTCCTCGATATTGGGTATTAAAAGTCCTCTTTTTTTTTTTGTCACTATATAAAAAAAAATACAGCATTTCATATTTGTATTCATTTGTGTTTCTCTGATTACTGATCTTTTTATATTTACATTGGTCCTTTGTATTTCCTCTCCTGTGAGTTGCTTTTTTAGTTCCTTTGTTTACTTCCTATTTTTTGTCTTTCCCTAATGAATTGGAAAGAGCTCATTATAAAACATTAAACCCCTTGTTTGATATAATCTTGCAAATCTTTTCTCCCAACAATTTGTCTCTTAACCCTTTTTAAAACAATTTTATTGAGATATAACCCCATCATACAATTCTCTCAGTGAAAATATGCAATTCAAAGGTCTTTAATATATTCAGTTGTGTGCCCATTATGACAATTTTAGAAAATTATTTTACTTTATTTTAATGTATTTGCCTGTGCAAAACATTTTTATTTTCATGCATTTATCACTCATTTCCTTTATGGTTTCTAGTCTAGGAAAGTTGATTATAGAAGTTGGAGGATGAGAACTTATCCTAATCATAAAATCTATTTCACTACAAAATGTACCGGCATTCTGTCACACTGCCTGTACACACCCTTAAAGTTGCCAGTGAGTATTTTAGGGAATTGTTCCATAATTTGAGGTCTATCCTATTTAGAATCAAATGTGTACATCAACAGTAAAGTTTTATATGCAGTTTGTTAATATGTACCATTTTAAATGTCAATGTTTCTTTAACCTAAGTGAAGATACTGGTTTACTTGGAAGAAACTTTCTATTATTTGTAGTACATAAAAATCACCAGACAAGTTTATATAAATTTAGATTACACAGGCCTAAACATATTAAAAAGGTTCACTGGATATCATCCAAGAATTAAGATAAATGGTGTAGTTAGTGCCTAATTTCCTAAATTAGAATTTGTGTACTTTAATGGCGACAGATTATGACTTAATGATTATGTTCATAAATGGATTACAAGGTCAACATCACCGGTCTGGATCTGTAGTCATCACAGATGCAGAAGAGGACAAGCTGCCTAACGGACTGTTTTCTATAAGTAAAATGTTCCAATAAACCCTGACAGAGTGGGGCATGCTAATATTTATCCAGAGGGCAGAAAGTCACATTTGTTGTTGCACAGTGAAAATTCTATTGATTTCTGTTGACTTATAAAAGTCTATATTAAAAAAAAGTCTATATGAAAGACAATGTAACTATTATGTGACTGGAAAGAACTTTAAAGTAACTCCAAGTTATTTGTATCACACAGATACAACTCCAAGTTATTTGTATCATATAGATTGAAGGCAGAGGCACTAATTCTGAGCATTAATCTTGACTTTGCGGTTGTTTTCCTCTACACACAGTAGTAGTTAGGATTATAAAAGGTAACCAAAATTCAAACTATTCAATTTTTAGCCAATATACGGTTTTTAGTCATTTCAGGGGAACAATGACTTAACTGCATATATTGTGGAAAGAGTCAATTATTACATGCATAATTCAACTATTGACAAGTTTAGAAACATATGATCAACTTATAAATATGTCAATGTCAATGTTCTAACTTTCAGAGTAAAGAGTTCTTCATGGGATGTAAACGTTTCTTCCACCAGTAATGTATCTCCAAGTGGGGGAGGGAAAGAGATCTCTGACTCACAATTTTGGCTTTGTTGACAAAGTTTTCTCTGGAGCTCTTTCTTTTAAAGATTAAGACAAAGCCAGTGAGCAGCAGGTAATCAAGTCAAATAGGTAACGTGTTTCTTAAAAATGTGTTAAATCTCAAATAATTATTAAAAGAAGAAAATATTAGTTAATATTTCAGACTTCTGATAGATGCCCTTAATTTAGGAAATTGCAGTGTTTATCCATTTGCTGTATTATGTTACCAAGTTCAATCTACAAATGAATTATTAGTTCTATTTAGTCATCAGCTGTTTTGAGAGCTGTTTATTCTATGAAGGTCTGAGAAAATGACTAAGAAGAGTATGAGGAAATTTTTTTTAAAGATTTATTTATTTATGCATACAAGAACTGGGGTACAGGTCAGAGGTGTGGAGGGTGAGAGGATTCACCAGAGACAGAGTGGGGAGCAGAACAAGCAGATTGACTGAAATACATTGCTGAAGGGATCAGTGGGCAAGTCAAGAGAGGTCTGCTGCACCACATGGGTAGCTCCCTGGCTGGGGATCGAACTTGTGCTGCAGTGGCTGCGGTAGCCTCATAGACTGCGTCTTAACCCCTTGTGCCACCAGGGAGGCCCAAGGAAAAGGTTTTGATCAAAGTACTTCTTATTTATTTATCGATTTATAATTAAATATACTTATTTGTTTTCTTACATCATTGTTATTTTTGTACAGTATTTGATCCCCCCCCAGGAGTAGTCCCCATGGTTCTCCCACTATAGCACTCATGAACCATCACCACAATCCCTTGTACTCTTCCCTCGCCTGTTTTGAATGGCTCAGATCTGTGGCCAGCTTGTAAGTTGTGTCATGTTCCTATCCCTTTGGTTTTTTTCTATATTCCACATGTAAGTGAAAACATCCAAGATTTATGTTTCTCCTTCTGACTTACTTTGCTTAGCATAATTCCTTTCAGTTCCATCCATGTTGCCACAAATCTTTTTTATTGATCAAAATACTTTTAAGAAAACATGCAAGGAATTATTAGATAATGTTTTATATCACTAACAAGTGCTTTTTCTTTGCCTCTCTAAAAACTACCTGAAATTTATCTGCCCTAATTTATTGTATTTTTTGTATGTTTCAATTTCCTGATGATGTATTATTGAAGTCTTTCAATTAATACCAAGACATGGAAGCAGTTAGGACTTTTTATAATTTTATTCTTATTGTCAAAGAAGGGCCACACAAATATGAAAGGTGCACTCGGGATGGTCTTTTGCTTGGGACAAACTCAAAGTAGACAGTATTGCCAGGGGAAACAAATTTGTATCACATTTTGACATAAAACACATAGTAATTTTATTTTTTTGTTTTTGGCATAAAATACAAAGTATCAGAATGATAGAATACTAACAGTATTTGGCTTAAAGTCTTATAAAGCCTTCCCATCTATTCAAAGTGACCTTACAACTTCTTGCTAAAAAAGAAATCAGAGTTAAACACAATAGAAAGTGAATGATATGGAAAAATTATATATATTTTATTTACTTTTTTAAACAAAGTGAATATTGTAAAATGACTTAGATTCTCTGAAATTATAGGTAAATATGATATGTGATAGCATGCTATGTACATTTTTCTGGAAAGTAGGTTCATATAAATCTCTCAAATGATCTAATGACTCTCCTCCTCCCAAACATTTCTCTAAGCGAAACTGTGGAGTAGTTAAGCTCATTTTCTGTACTTTCCCCGTATTAATACCTAGTAATAATAATAATAGCTGACTTAAAAAAAAAGCCAAGCAAACTGTTATTACCTGCTTATGTGCCAGCAATAGTTACATAACAACCCTGTGAAATAGTGGTATTATCCTTATTTTACAGATGAGGAAACTGAGGCACAGTAACTTGCCCGCGGTCACACAACCAATATGTAGAGTGGCGGGGCTTTCAGAAGTATATGTGCAGCTGAGGCTTTGTTCCTGAGTAAGAGGTTCTTCCTCTGTAAATAGGGGGATAATAGTAATAGTGTCAATTGTACGGATTAAATTTTAAGTTAAACTAGGATAGTCCATTTGCTGCACACCTGGCACATATTACAGTGGGAGTTTAATGAATACAAGCTGTCTAAACTTAGTCTCTTTTGTATTCCAGAAGTCTTTGCTATCTTTCATTGTAGAGATATCGGTGAGATTAAATGCAAGATCAACAGGAGGTGGGTGGGTAAGGTTTTAAAAGTAGAGTGGAGATGGAGATACTGCTTCCTCATTAAACTCTGTAGGGTCTCATGTTTTCTCGTGAAATTGTATGCAAGTGTAACATTCCATTCCACAGTTCAGTTACTTATCTACTAATATAAAACTTGTTTACTAGAAAGCTTTGGGGATCATTGTTTTTCTATGGAGATACACCTTGTTTATGCCTTGATTTCAGACACCACTGCTCTTTGAGGGGCTTAGCCCCGCTGTTTTGAGAATTTGGAGGTCTAGATTCCCAGCCTGGTTTAGCTCTGGAACAAGCTGTATCTCAGCTTGTTTGAGTCGCATAGTTTTCATTAGGTGGTGATGACGGAATGATTTTGTCAAAATCGATTCTGCTTTGAAATTATAGAACATAGTTCTTGGGCCTTCCTGGTGCCTCATGGGATTAAGACGCAACCTATGAAGCAATCAGCGGCCTCTGCAGCACAAGTTCGATCCCCGGCCAGGGAGATACCACATGGCGCAGCAGACCCCTCCTGACTCTCCCGCTGCTCCGCTCAGCAGTGTACTTCAGTCAATCTGCCTGTTGTTCCCCCGCTCTGTCTCTAGTGACTCCTCTCACCCCCACACCTCTGGTCTGTACCCCAGTTCTTGTATGCATAAATAAATAAATAAATCTTTAAAAAGAAAAGAAAAGAAAATAGTCCTTTAGCCTGGTGGTTTTCAAGCGGTGAGCCTCCACTTCATGGTAAAACGAAAAACCCATACAGTGGGTCAAACACTGAAAAGATAATAAAGATCAGGGTAAATATCATTTTGTGAAAATCTGGTTGCAGAACAGATATGTGAAGTGTGATATGTGACATGCACACCTGGAATGTGCATCGCACCGCGCGGTGTAGAAACCAGGAGAAGCTACGGTAGGACAGAGCCCTCTCCCGACCAGCAACCGGGAGGAACCTGGCTTGCCCGCCTTCCGAGGAAACCAGTCTCGGACCTTGCACGCGGGCGCCCCCGCCCAAAGCCCCAGGCGCAAACCTGCGCGCGCCGGGACCCCGCGGCTCCTCGCGATGACAGCGGCGCCGGCCTCCCGGGCGGCACCTGGGCCCACGTCGCACCTCCCGCGTGGGCGGGGCCGAAGGGCACTGCGCGCTCCTGACGTCATCACCGGGCGCCGCTGCCCCCACCTCCTCCACTTCGCGGGAGAAGTTATTGGCGCGAATGGACCCCGAGCCCCGGTAACGGATTCCCCAGCCGGCCGGCCCGCCCGCCCGCGCCCTAATCCTCGGGCTGCGATGGTGAGCTCCTTGGGGGACTGCGGCCACAGGCTGGGGAGGATGTGCCGGCCAAGTGTGGACCGGGCAGGGCTGGCATGGAGGGTGGGGGAGGATGGCGGTCCACGGCCCCGGAGGGCAGCGAGGGGACGGACGGGGCCCCGAAGCTGGCTTTGGTCGCTTGGCTTGCCTTGGATGCGCTTCCAGCTCTCGGCAGCAGCCTGAGCGCAGAGTTTTTGGTGCTGCGCGACATTTTCAATTTTTTTCCACCTTGGGGGGAAGGGAGGCATGGAGGTAAAGGTTTGGGAGAACAGCAAAGTTTTCTTTTTCAGCGTTGCTCGGAGCCTCGGGCTGCTTGAAGCGTTGGTTTCAGGCTTTGGGTCACCAGGGAGAAGAATGGAATAGACTTCCCTGATGGCCAAGTTTTCTCGGGCCTTCAACTTTCTTCATTAACTCCGCGAAACGCTGAGCACATCACTCTTTTAGACCGAGGGCTTGGGGAGGATGTTTCAGATGCGTTCACAGAAATCAAAGGGATAATCAGTTTACGAGGGGGAGAATAACCCACCGTGGGTAGAAACAGATGTAATGAATTTGACAGCTGTCATCACTTATCACCTAAAGTTAATCTTAAAAAAAAGCAGCAACAAACTCTCTGTGCATAATTCTTCATAAAGCATTTAAATTGAGAGTGGAATAATTGCGCAGTGGTCAGCACAGACATTCATGCAAGGATGTCAGTAGATAACACAAAGATTTTAATTTAAAGGACAACATGGATGTGTGATATTATGCCCCCCCCCCATTATATAGTTATGTAAATAACTGACAAATTCATAAAATTTGAGAAAAAACTACAAGGGAAATTCATGATGTTCCATTAAGCCAGACGATAATAAGACTCCCCCTACCCCAATTCAACTTACTAGACACATACCAAAATGCGGGGAAGGGGATTTTTATGCCACATGGGGAAACCTTGCAGCCTTTTGTGTTTCTTCTCAATAATAGTAGGCACCTGGTATGAAATAGCTTCAAATCAATTATGTGAGCTGTTTTATTTTAACACATCTTTTTCTCATTTAAGCCTGACAACAGTCCATTTATAGCAATGGCAGAGGAGGCTTAGAGAGTCATAAGCAATTTTGTCATACAACTAATACATGTTGTATGACAAAAATTAGAACCTAGGTTTTTCTGACAAATATATTATTGCCCCACTAAAATGGTCGCCCTTACATTTTGGACTGCAGGCACTATGGTATTATGGAAAGTTGATGAGATTTGGAGTCTTGCAAGTGAAAACAGTAAGGCAGTGTTTTAGTCTTGCTCTGCCATTTAATAGTTTTGTGGCTTTGGGTAAATAGTTTAACCACTTTTAAGCCTCCAGGTAAAAGCAGCAGGGAGTGGGGGGTGGTGGAGGAATATATCTGCCTTAAATGATTGTCTTGAGGATTAATCAAGATAATATGTAAAACTTCTGGTGCCTGGTACGTGGTAGGTATACAACTACAGGATTACCAATGACTTAATTTTCTCAGGAGTCTCTGGAAAGTTTACATATGTGATCATTTAATCTTCACATACTTAAGTTTTTTTTTTGTTTAATAGTATTTTCCTGGTCACAATGCAAATGAAATGTAAAGCCCTTCTCAAAATTGGGCAATAAAGTGGGTAAGATTTTGAATTATATTGGTATTTGATTTTGTGTTTCTGTCTTATGCAAAAATAAGTAAAACCTGAGACTGAAATTCTGTTCAACAAAAGTTTATTGAACACTCCTGTGCATTTTTTTTTTTTAATTATTGTGCATGCTTTAATACTGTAGTTCTTTTGATGGGGTGGCACTGCCTCTGGTAATGTGAATGGTATGCAAATTTTTTGCCCACAGAAATGTGTAGGGTACATACACATCATTTTAGGGTGTTTACATATCCTCTGAAGGCCTTCCATAGACGCAAGGTTAAAGCTATTGCCCTGAGGGCTGCCTGTTTTTCCTCAGATATTTTCCAATTAAAGTTATCAATAAGGGAATAAAATACTGTATCTACAAATTGGAATACTATGTAGCTATTTTTAAAAATGGGAGAACTTATACTCTGGTATGAAACTATGCCAAGGTAATTGAATGAAAAAAACAAGGTACAGGACAATATGCAAGTATGCTACTACTTTACATGGAAAAAGAGAGAAAAAATATACTTAGTTGATTCAAGATGTATAAAATCCTCTGGAAGGATACACAGGAACTGAGAACATTTGTGTCTCTAAGGATAGGAAGTACCTGTCTAAGAGGGTGGCGATAAGGAGATTTTTGACCATTTTGAATCTTGAACCATGTGAATATAATGTTTATTAAAGCAATTGAAATGACATTAGACATACAAATTTTTAAAATCCAGGTAAACAATGTGGATTGCTATGAGAAAGTCATTATTTTCTTAAAGTGTGACTGAAACCTGAGAGATGCCATTTTAAAGAAGTTAGCATATATAATTCATTGACTGGTATAATTATTGAAAATTGCATAAGGTTTAATTAAATACACATAAGACGTAAGGGTTAGCCTTTTGAAAACTTGTCTAGTAAGTCTGAATATATGGGGATTTGAGCTACTTCATTGCCCTACTTTAGGGGACACCTTTCATTTTGTAGTTTACTGTGTGATGCTTCCTAGGGAGCAGTGCTATGATCCTGTTGTAACATGGCTTTCGCCATATATATTTGTTTTGCACAAATCCTGTGCTCCTCAAAATTTGCTTTCTTTTCACTCTAACAGTGTTGTAGAATTGTTAAACCTTAGGAAGTGAAAATGTAAGAAATCTTTTTTTTTTTTTTTTAATAGAGGCATGTTTTATTTATTTATTTATTTGTTTGTTTGTTTTTTGTTTGTTTATACATGCACCAGGTACAGTCAGAAGCGCGGGAGGGTGAGAGAATTCACCAGAGCCAGAGCGGGGAGCAGAGCAGGCAGAAGGACCTAAGTACACTGCTGAGGGGAGCAGCGGGCGGCAGGAGAGGTCTGCGCGCCATGTGGGACCCTCCTCCGGTGGCCGGGGAGCAGCCGGGGATCGAACTGGCGCCGCAGAGGCCGCGGGCAGCTTCGCAACCCAGCACTCAACCGCTGCGCCACCGGGGAGGCCCAAGAAATCTTTTTTTGCTTACATTGATGAACATATTAAATGTCAAAGCTTTTACTCGGGAATGTCTTGTTGGCATTCACAATTTTCTCATCCATGAATTGAGGCTAAAAAATTGAGGTTGTTTTATGGCTTTGTGAACACCAAATATATTTGTTCAACTTATAACTCAGTGTCTAGAACCTTTCCCCTCTCTCCAGATCAAGGGTGAGATGAAGCATTCCCATCCTCTAATCCCATATTTGGCCTTTCTGATGACCAGCTCCCATCCTGAGGCTATAAAGGGATCTCATCCTAAATTACCTCATTACTCTATACTCTTACAATTAAAATGTGTTCATTATGAATAACAAAAGACACTTATACCCCTCAGAAAATTCTAAAGGTTTTGGAAACTCTGTTCTAGGAACCAGGGATAAAAACTAAATTTTTTTGATATTATGTGCATTTTGGCACATTTCTGAAGAAAATATTCATAGTTTTTTCAGATTCAATAGGATGAGAACAACTGGTATTGTTCCCAACCAAGCTATGAGCCACAAGATTGTTTCCACAAAGTATTTATTAGCAAGTGACATCAGGTCTGGAAAGTCAGTAGTCAGGGACTCCTGGAGTGGCTAGTGACAGAGTATCATATAGGAAAGAAGGGAATGTGTAATGTGCAGGTGTGGGGAAAGTTTCTTCATTCTTAGGTGAGCTGGAGGTACTGGGCAATCTAGGGGCGGTCAATCATAAGACTATTGATAATATTTCCAGAATGGTTGCTCTCTTTTGTGTTGTCAGTTAAAATGACCCATGGGTGTTTATCAGGTCCTGATGTTCCCATTGTCCTTTAAAGGAACAGAAATATTTCATTAAGTATTAGGTAACCCATCATCATGGTCCTGAGGAATGCTTCTAAGTCAGGGGTTATGTCATTATCTTGGCCCAGGCCCCACCACAGTATGGCTAGTGAGAAGACTGTGTGCTTGATTCCTTTGTGTACATTTGGGCATCTTTTAATCTGCAGGCAACCTGTTAATGACAGCTTCCTGCCCTAACATGTAAACTCTTCAAGGATAAGGGCACATGGATAGGGAACTGCTGTGTAGTGCCTGGCATAGTGGTACATTTTCAGTAACTGTTTGATGAATGAGTAAGTGTAAATTCATATTTCCAAATTCCATATTTCCAAAAAAAGAAATTAGAATGCAAACTTTTAACTGGTATGAAAATATCTCCAGCCCTTGCTGCATGATGCTATGGCTAAGCTATTGAACATTAAATGACAATAATGTGGCCTAGAGAAGTATTTATATAATTTTGTAGATAATTTGAATGTAACTGCAGTGTTCATTCAAGTAGTTTAAATTTTATTTTTTATATCATTGTCAATTGTAAAAAGTTGACTTCTGGATGAATAAAAACCATAATCCTGGTACATTAGTCCTGGTGAAATGTCGAAATGTTGGAGTAAATCATTAGCTCTGGTATGAAGTTTTAAATGCTTCTGTTGTCCCAATAGTGCAGGTATGAACTTTTCTAAATTTAAATATTTCCATTTTCTGTTTAATTTTGCCAGTGTTGTTTTATATTTTTCGATTAGTTGCCTGAAAACCTTTTGTGGTACAGTATTTCATTCAAGAGTAACCTAAAGCTCATTGATAAAAGTATTGACTTCAGAATCTTACACATATTTATTGACACAACTAAGAGTGGGGCTTTTCATGCAGCCTCAGGTAGACTGAATAGATTCCAGGGCAATTTGTGAAACAGTTTCTAGTTCCTCTGTTGTTCTCGGTATCTATTCCCCTACTGTGCTTTATTTCATTTGTATTTTATTTCCTATGCTCTGATTTATTTTCTACTATAGGACAACCAAGAATGAAAGCTGCAAGTGAAAGCAGTTTTTGCCTGTTTTGTTTACTCTGTTGCTGAACATGGGCTTGCTGCCTGATGGCACAGGAGTGGAAAATCCATGCCACCAGCTTTTGAGAAAGGAACCAGTTTAATGCAAGGTCTCCTGTCTGGAGATTGGAGGCAAGGCTCTTAAATCAGTCTCTCCAACAATGGAATTTTGGGCAGGATTTATGGGGTTTAAGAACAAATGTAGAAGATGCAAGTTGGTGGATTCTGATTGGTTGCCTTTTCCTAGATTATGGTGTAATTTGAATTAGGAACAAAATTGCATCAGACTGAGTACCCCTTGCTTTGAATGTTGTCCATCTAACCACGAGTCAGGCATCTTAGTCCATCTTCCATGGCTGTTTTCGGTCTAGGGTAGATGTTATCTTGAAGACAGTGAACACTCTCCTGGGCCTGTGCTCTGACACACAACTTGTCAACTTATGAAAGATTAGGTGTTTTTTCCCCTTTTTTAAAATATGGGTAGGAGTGTTTTTTGTCCCATTCTTGCAAACCCTTCTTATTTTTCTTTCAAGATAATCAGAAACAAGAAAAGACCATCATGACCATCATGGTTTTACTGCCAACCGCTGAGAGTAGTTCTTGATGCATAGAAAGGTCTTATTAAATATTTGTTGAATAAATAAATGGTTTAATATAGCAAGTTGATAAAGGCACTTAAAACTCTTCTTAGCTGTTAGTATTTAAAGATTCTTCAGATTATTCTTATGTTTTACTCATTGGTGTCTTTCTCAGATGAGTTCTTGAGGTATGTACATGATTTATCATTAACATCAATTATATATATCTGGTTTTTATAAAATAAAAATAGGCTTATTTATATATGATTTTATAAAACAGACTGATTTGTTTGGCTAAAAACATTATGAGGAAGAGGAAGTTTCCTACTAAAAGTGAAAGTATTTTGGTTTTTTATAGCTAGAATATTATGACAGTAAGTACCATGTTACAAGGGTAAATTATAGAAGATCAGCTATATTTTACCTCAGAGCTAATATATAGTGTTAATCCCCACTTAAGATTTTTTAAAACAAAAAACAGTAAAGTCATAGTAAAAATTTTATCCCATTAAAAATTCTTTTAATACACAACATTTAAAGACAAATCTGTGAGTTTCAGCTTAATAAAGAACCTTTCTTTCTGAGCCCAGGTATGAAGATCAGAATAACTTTCCATGTGTTTAATGAATATTAATTAGGCATTCATTTACTTACCCCAAGGTGGTGGCCCTGTCCATAGGAAACAGTGGTAAGATTAGAGAAACTTGCTGTATATGGAACTTTTGAGAATATATTCAAACTTAGATTTCTATCACTATCAAAAGTATCTCCTAATCATTTTGAGATCCAGGTCAGGTGTTGCTTGTCTTGGGAAGCTTTTTGGAAGGCTCCCTGTGTTAGATGCTCGTGGTGCTCTCAAAGTCTTGTGATTTGCTGTCTTAGCACAGTTTTGTATTTAATTCCCCTTTTTTTTTTTTTGGTGGGACCCTCGCCGGTGGCTGGGGAACTAACCGGCGCTGCAGAGGCTGTGGGCAGCCTTGCTGCCCAGCGCTCAACCGCTGCGCCACCAGGGGAGGCCCTGTATTTAATTATTTAGATAGTAATTTGTCTCCCAGGTGGCTTCATGAGGGCACTTTCCTGTTTGTAGAGTTTCTGGCACAGTGTCTACCTTTAAACTTACAGGAATCAATGTTAATTGTGGGGTCTGGCTGCTTTTGTATAGATCCTTATAGTCACAGGAAGATACAAAGGGACAGTCTTGGTCTAGTGGAAAACAAAGAAGGAGATTGGGAGTCAGAGGACCAGTTCTACTCTGAAGCTTTTGGTGTGCCACCTCTAATCCTCACAGGAATCCTGTGAGGCATGTGGCATCATGAGGAGACTAAGGAGCAGAGAAGTTAAGTAATTCATATCAACTGGCAAAACTCTACATTTGTCTGACTTAACAATTCTATTCATCTGTTGTTTTAGTGATATATCATTTAGTCTATCATTTTAATCAAAGTGTATCATTCTAATTCTGCTTATTCCTGTTACCTCAGAGGATCTTCAAAAGAGGTAAATCTGCGCCCTTTGGGTCAGCTCTGTGGCCTGGGATTGGGGATCAAACTCATGCTGCAGGACTGGTGATAAGTGATAGCGCTGAGACTTTAACCCCTGCCCCACTGGGGATACCCCAAATTTTAACCTTTATATAATTTTTTTATATCCTTTTTTATTTATTTTTATTTTTTTAATAGAGGCATGTTTTATTTATTTGTTTGTTTGTTTGTTTTGTTTATACATGCACTGGGTACAGTCAGAAGCGCGGGAGGGTGAGAGAATTCACCAGAACCAGAGCAGGGAGCAGAGCAGGCAGAAGGACCGAAGTACACTGCTGAGGGGAGCAGCCGGGGATCGAACCAGCGCCACAGAGGCCATGGGCAGCTTTGCAACCCAGCGCTTAACCGCTGCACCACTGGGGAGGCCCTATATAATTTTTGCCTAAACCTTTTACTATGTTTGAACTGACCTGTGTGTTCAGTTAACAACCACTGAAGATGAAAGTAGAGTTAATTCTCTCTTGGTTTTCCCAAATAAAAATATCTTTATTTCTTTTACCATTTTCTTTAGAAATGGAACCACTGGGGCAAAGAATATGCACATTTAAAACTTTGATCAGTATGGTTGGATTGTTCTATAGAAAGGTTATACCAGTTTCTACTTTTACCAGCAGAGTAGTGTGCATAAGCTTATTTCCTCACATCCTTGATGAATCTGGGCAATAAAACTTAGAGAAAATAATCAGGTTTTATCTGATTGTTACTTGCAAAGACAAGCCTTTTACTATGTTTGTTACTTGCATTTCTTTTGTTATTTTCCTACTAGTAGTTTTTATTCATTTTTCTTCTGAGTTATCTTTATATTATCATATCTATATATAATATGTAGATAGTTGCTTGTGTTTTAACTTGGTTTTTGGTATCTGTTTAGTAGTCAAATATGTCTTTTTTTTTTTAAACTTTTTTTATAGGTTTTTTTTTTATAGAGGCATGTTTTATTTATTTGTTTGTTTGTTTTTTGTTTATACAAGCACTGGGTACAGTCAAAAGTGCAGGAGGGTGAGAGAATTCACCAGAGCCAGAGCGGGGAGCAGAGCAGGCAGAAGGACCGAAGTACACTGCTGAGGGGAGCAGCAGGCGGCAGGAGAGGTCTGCGTGCCATGTGGGACCCTCCTTCGGTGGCCGGGGAGCAGCTGGGGATCGAACCGGCACCACAGAGGCTGCGGGCAGCTTCGCAACCCAGCGCTCAACCGCTGCGCCACCGGGGAGGCCCTAGTCAAATATGTCTTTATGGGTGGTTCTTAGTCTTCATAGTCTACATAGAAGGACCTCCCTTTGTCATGATTAAAAAGTAAATTTAGGGCCTCCCCTGGTGGCACAGCAGTTGAGCGCTGGGCTGCTGCCTGGAGCCTCTGCAGCACTGGTTTGATCCCTGGCCACTGGCAAGGGTCCCACATGGCGTGCAGACCTCTCCTGCCGCACCCGCTGCTCCCCTCAGCAGTGTATTTCATCATTCTGCCTGCTCTGTTCCCCGCTCTGGCTCTGGTGAGTTCTCTTACCCTCCCACGCTTCTGACTATACCCAGTGCTTGTATAAATAAATAAATAAATCTTTAAAAAAAAAAGTAAATTTAAAAATTAGTTCCTTTTGTTGGTTACATAAGTAGGAAGAGTGCAGGTAAGAGTGTTGTTTAGATCATTATTTAGTGGTATGATTAGTCACTATACTAGACTTGTTTTTCTGTGTTTTATGAAATCTTTGAAAACCTGGAAAACTGCATAGGGAATGTTAATTGAAGACTAAGGTGAAGTCACTATAGAAATTAGGCCAAATTTGTGACCTTTGTCTCTTAGGTATTTACACACAAAATGGCTGCTCACCCTGAAGATAATTCTAAAAGGACTTTCATTTTGATAAGTCTTATGAAAGTTCAGATATTTAGTGCATATTGAATTAGATCAGGATACTGTTATTTCTTTAGGATATTGTTATTTCTTTAGGATATTGTTATTTCTTTAGCTCTTCTGCCATGAGAGTATAAAGGTGGGAGGGGTGAGGTGTGGGGAGTAAGGTAGAATAAAGAGAGGGAAAGACTGAATAGAATTATTGATACTTTGGATGAAGGGTTGTAACAATGCTGAGGAGTGGCAGTATGGTAGAAACAAGTCAGCTCAGTATTACTAGCAATTCCATTTCCTGATGATGCTTTGTTTTCTATCCCTTTGTGGTTTTAAGCATTTGTGGTACTAACACAGATTGCAAACGATCACTGACTTGAACCTGCAGTTTTGCTATTTCAACGGTTCATGTGTGCTGTGCATGCCTGTGTTTGTGCATTTAAATAGTCACCACATTTGAATAGAAATCACTTGGTAATTTCAGAAGTGAAACTCTAATGTGAACTCTCATTTCCTTCAGCGGCAATAAAGTAAGTAGTGGTTAGCCTCAAACTTACTCCTTTGCAAGTTATACAGAAGACCGGCTTTCTTTGTTGTCTTTGTCTTTTGCACCTGACACAAATGCCTCAGTTTCATAGCTGACCTATCCTTTGCATAAACAGTATTTTTCAGACTTAGATTTATATGAGGATGGATTTGTGACTTTTTATATTGGGAAATTTACAAATGAGGAAGTAAACTGGGGAAGTCTTTAAACTTTTAAAGAATTTTAACATGTTTGTGTATCCCTTTAATTTGCTTTATTGGCTTAGCCATTGAACTATTTGTATGCACGTGTGTGTTTGTGTGTTTGCATCACACACTTCTTGGGTATTTTTTTATATTTTAAGAGCATGACATTTACTGCCAGGATGAGGTAATAATTGTTAACTTTATTAATTTCACAAAGTATTTTCACAGCCTCTATAATAAATAGGTTGGAGCAGATAAAAAGGATTGAAAACTCAGGGTTTTATCCATCAAGAATAAAAAAAAGAGAAAATGGCTAACTGGCTTCTGAATCCAGTTATTTGGAATGCAGATCTGAAATTTTCGTTATTCTAAGCTACTTAAATCTTTGCCTGTGAGCACAGATAATTGTAAATGGAAAGGTTTCAGTGCTGTGAAGGGGTAATCCTTCATAAATAAGGGGAAGGGGAACTTTTTATTGAGCCAAAATTGTATATATGCATAATTAATTCTCACAAGGCATAGGTATTATTAGTCTCATTTTCCTCATAAGAAAACAAAGTCAGCTAAGTGAAAGTAACTTCTCCAGGGTCACACAGGTAGGAAGCATTAAAGCAGAGAGAGTCAAACCAAGAGTTTCTGATTCTAGGTGTTTCTTTTTCTCTGTACCAGTTTCTTCAAAGCTAAAATCTAAGAGTATAGAAGTATAACTTCTCTCATAATGGATGAGAAAAATGAGTGATTTAAATTATAAATTGTACTGTAATTGTTTCAGTGTGATTAATTTGAATCCTACAGTTTAATAACACAAGTAGAATGATTAAAGAGAATGTGGTAATAATGTTTTTCTTTAGAATTTAGAAAATAATTTTAAGGTTCTTAGTTATTAAGGTCTTAAATGGTTACGATTATGAGAGCTTTCCCCCCTCTTAAACTGGCATAGTAAAAAAGGAATCTCACAGACAAGGATTGTATCCTTTGTCTTCCCTACCAAGCTAAGACAATGGATGAATATGTGTAGGCATGATCAAGAAGCACCTTTTACCTTTTTAGTGATTGTGCTGCTAACAAAAATTTTGCTTGCTTATTTTTGCTTCTTTTTGGTCAGATTCTGAGAATTAACTTTACTTTTCATTAGGCAAATTATTTCTAACTCAGGTATAATTTTACCAGTTAACCTTTGCATATAAAAGCAATCTGGGGGCTTCCTGGTGGTGCAGGGGTTAAAGTCTCAGCACTATCAAGCTATCACCAGCCACCGTGGGAGGAGTTTGATTCTGACCAGGAAGCTGACCCTCTCCTGTCTTGTCCCCTGCTCTCCTCAGCAGTGTATTTCAGTAGATCCACCTGTTCTGCTCTCTACTTTGTCTCTGGTGAATCCTCTCACCTCCTGCACCTCTGGCCTACATCAGTTCTTGTACGCATGAATAAATAAAAATAAATCTTAAAAAAAAAGCAATCTGCTGTGCACATGGAATTATCTCACTGTGAAGAAATTGGACAGGGTAAACCAGTATGTATGTAGAGCTGTCCTTTTTTTATAGTTGAAGTTAGAATTTTGTGCTGTTAATATTTATCAATCTCTCTTTTTGCTTTTAGGATATTCGGAAATTCTTTGGGGTTATACCAAGCGGGAAGAAAGTTGTAAGTGAAACAGTAAAGAAGAATGAGAAAACAAAGTCCGCTGAAGAAACTCTAAAGGCAAATAAAGGAATAAAGGAAATTAAGGTCTGGTTTTCAGATACATTTTGAATTGTATGCAAGGTCAAATAAACTCATTTCCTTCATTTGATATTTTGGGAGCCTCATAAATAAAGATTTCAAAACATTTAGCAGGGGAAAAAGTAACAGTAGTAATGTTTTACTTATTTCTAATTAATATAGTTTACCGTATTTGTAGGTTGTTGGTTTTCTGAAGTAAGAGATGGAGCCCTTTTCAGTTGTTAAAACTGCGTTTTAAGAAAGCCAAAGTTTGCTTAGAGACTTGAACCCTAGGTGGATGGTACTCAGTTTCTAGTGAGAAAATGCTTTGGAGGGAAGCTTTAGTTATTGCTGTCTCCTCTTTAGACCTCAGAGAGGGTTAGGTATAATGTTATAGAAAGCGGGCATTGACTGCAGTAGTGTTTCTGAGTTAGTATTTTTCCACTTAATTTAAAATGTATGAATCTTGCAGCTCTACAGCTTTGTTTACAACTTCCCCATCCTTTGTCTTACTTGCCATGTGTATTATATCTACATGTACTAATATTCGATTCAGTGTAATAATTTTTGCTTCAAATAGATATGTGTGTTTTTTAAAAATTGCAAGAATTACTTTTTTTAAAAAAGATTTATTTATTTATTTATTTATTTATTTATTTATTTATTTATTTATTTATACAAGCACTGGGGTACAGTCGGAAGCATGGGATGGTGAGAGAATTCACCAGAGCCAGAGTGAGGAATAGAACAGGCAGAGTGATGAAATACACTGCTGAGGGGAGCATCGGGTGACGCAGGAGAGGTCTGCCTCACCATGTGGGTTTCTCCCTGGCCAGCCGGGATTGAACCGTCACTGCAGAGGCTGCGGACAGCTTCACAGCACGGCGTTCAACCTGCTGCGCTACCAGGGAGGCCCCTTTCTCAGCTTCTTGAGTCTATACATTTCTACCTCTATACCCTGGGAATTTTTGGCCATTACTTCTCACATATTTTTCTGCTTCATTTTTTTTTCTCCTCTTCTTTTGGTGTTTTAGTTAGCTACATATTAGAATATTGATACTGTCTCAAAGATCATTGAGGCTTATTTATTTTTAATTAGCCTTTTTTGCTCTGTACTTAGGATTGGATAATTTCTCTATTATCTTGAAATTCATTGACTTGTCATTTCCAATTTGCTGTTAAGCCTGTATAGTGACTATATATATTTTTAAATAATTTTTTATATATTAATTTTTCTAATTCTGGAATATCCATTTGGTTCCTTTTCACAGTTTTTATTTATCTCCTTTATGTTTTTGACTGTTGTTGTAATAACTGCCTTAAAATTATTATATGCTAATTCTAACATCTGGCTTATATCCGGATTGTTCCCATTCTCTTGAGTCTGTAGCTCATGTATTAGTTGACTTTGACTACCATAGACTGGGTGTCTTAAACAGAAGTTTATTTTCTTACATTTCTGGAAGCTAGACATTTATGATTAAGATTCCAGCCAGTTTAGTTTCTGGTGAGAATGTTTTTTCTGGCTTGCAGTTGGCTACCTTCAGGCTTGTCCTCACATAGTATTTCCTTGGTGCTTGTATAAGGGAATGGGGTGGGGGGAGACGGAGACAGACAGAAAATGCAAGCACACATAACAGGGAGATGAGCGGGGAAACTCTGGTGTCTCATGTTAAGTACACTGGTTTTAATGGATCAAAGCCTCATCCTTATTTTATTTAGCCTTAGTTACTTCCTTTGAGACTCCTCCAAATACAGCTATACAGGGAATTAAGGAGTCAATATAAATTTTAGGGGGACACATTCTGCTAATGGGATCCCAAGTTCATGTTCCTCTCACATGCTTTATAAATACATTCATCCTAACAACCTCCCTCTGCCTAAAGTTTTGACTCACTGCAGTTTAACTAAAGTTTAAAGCCTTAAAATCTCATCTAAATCAGATAAATACCAGTGAGATTTGAGGCATGATTCATTCTGGGGCAGAATTCCTCTTAAGCTATGAACCGTGAAATGAGACAAGATGTGTGCTTCTAAAATATGATGGTGGGATAGATGTAGAATAGACATTTCCATTTCAAAAGAGAGAAATAAGGAAGAAAGTGGTAACAGGTCCCACGCACATCTTAAAATCTAGTAAGGCAAATTCTACTAGCTTATAAAGTCGGAGAATAATCCTCTTTGGCACAGTGCCCTGCCTTCACATCCACTGGACAGTGGTCCGACCCCTAAGACTTCTGGGTGGAAGCTGTCTGATCTGTTGAAATAAGAAAGGCAACTCTAGGGCCTCCCCAGTGGCACAGCGGTTGAGCGCTGGGTTGCAAAGTTGCCCGAAGCCTCCACGGCGCTGGCTCGATCCCCGACTGCTCCCTGGCCACAGGAGGAGGGTCCCACATGGCGTGCAGACATCTCCTGCCGCCTGCTGCTCCCCTCAGCAGTGTACTTCGGTCCTTCTGCCTGCTCTGCTCCCTGCTCTGGCTCTGGTGAATTCTCTCACCCTCCTGTGCTTCTGACTGTACCCAGTGCTTGCATAAATAAATAAATAAATAAATAAATCTTTAAAAAAAAAAAAAGGCAACTCTGCTCTCTGAATAGCCTTTCAGGATTATTTATCCTGTTAGTTGATAGTGCAGGTTTGCAGCCCAATTGCTCTGTTGTCCTGTCTGTAGAATTAAGTCTGACAACCTTCCTTCATTTTGTGCCCTTCATTTCAACTGGCAGTGTTGTTTGTGTAATCCCATAAAGTCTTTAATGACTGTTAGTCCAGCTATACCTTTGATGTTTTCTTCAGAGCACACTTTGTTATTTTTGCAGTGTACATAGGCTGAGAATTGCCCAAATCTTTTTTTTTTAAAAGGTGGCTATTCAGTGTATATATATGTATATATGTATATATATATATATATTTTAAGATTTATTTATTTATACAGGAGCTGGGGTTCAGGCCAGAGGCACGGGAGGGTGAGATAATTCACCAGAGACAGAGCGGGGAGCAGAACAGGCAGACAGACCGGAAGCACTGATAGGGGAGCAGCGGGTGAGGCAGGAGAGGTCTGCCGTACCATTGGGATGCTCCCTGGCCAGTGGGAGATTAAACCTGTGCTGCAGAGGCTACGGACAGCTCCACAGCGCTGTGCTCAACCCACTGCACCACCACGGAGTCCCGATTTTCCAAACCTTTTTAAGTTCTGATTTCTTTTAGCCTAACATTTCAGTTCATTTCTCTTAGCATGTAATTGTAGTCAGGATGACTGAGGTCATATTTTCTAACAGTTTGGTTAAAAGTCTCCTCAACTAAATGTCCAATTTCATGATTTAGAAGTTCTTTTTCAAAGCCCTAGAATACAGTTTAGCCAAGTTCTTTGCCAATTTGTAACAGAACCATCTTTCCTCCGGCTTTCAGTAACCTTTTTCTGTCTGAGACATTATCAGAATGATCTTGCATGCTTATCACTCTATGAGCATTCTGTTTATGGTGATCTATGTTTTCTTTAATATGATAGGGACTTGCTTGATAGCTCTCATTTCTTCTCCCTGAAACCTTTAATATCTGTATTTCTACCACTAATCTCTTAATGGCAGTCTAGACTTTCTCTAACGTGAACCTCAAAACTGCTTCCTTCTTACCAACATACAATATCACTTTGTATTTTAGGTATTTGGTATAGCATCTCTTGTTAGTTACAAAATCAATATTGGGTAGTAGTCTGTGTTAGCCATTAGTTCCTCAGAGAAAGAAAACCAATGTGTGTGTGTGTGTGTAGATATTTATTATAAAGAATTGACTCGTGATTATGGGGACTGACTAGTCCCAAGAGTTATGTCACTATTGAAGAATAGCTGATGGTTTATTGATTGTTCAGACCTGAGTCAAAAAGCCTGTGAAATTGTAGAGCCAATAGTGTGGGTCCAGTCTGAAGGTGGGGAGACTTGAAATCCAAGAAGAGCCAGTGTTTACTTTGGTATCCAAAGGTAACCAAGGCTGATATCCTAGCTTGAGAGGCAGTCAGGAGTAGAAATTCTTTAGTTGGGAGAGGGTCAGCCTTTTGTTCTGTGCAGACCTTCAACTGATTGGATGAGACGTACCCATGTTGGTGGAGGAGGATGGTAGTTGGAATCTGCTTTACTTAGTCTATTGGTTTAAATGTTATATTCATCCAAAAATACTTGAAATGCCCAAAATAATGCTTGATGAAATGTCTGGACACTTTGTGACCAAGTTAAGTTAATACATAAAATTAGCTATCACAGGTCATTTCTTTACATGTCTAGTTATTTTGAATTTACCTTGGACAGTGTAAATGAAGCAGTGTAGAAATTTTGGATTCTGTTATATTTTTCTAAAGAGTAATATTTCTTTTGGTTTAGTAGGCTGCTTGGCTGAGCTCAAAATCTAAACTCTTGTCTCCCTTGTGATGGGCAGCAGCCAAAATCTTTCATTCTTTTGACCTTAGCTGGGCATTTGGAGATGTTTCTTGCATGCATGGTTTAGTATATGTGCTGCCGAAGCGAGCACTCTTGAATGCATGGTTTAGTAGCCGCCACAGACTTGGGTTAAGTTTATTAGTAGAATTTGAAACTCCTCCTAAGTAGCTCATCCCTTTCTGGGATGCCATCTTCTCTTGCTTTTGAGTTACTGTGGTTGATGCTGCTCTGTCTTCTAGCTCAGTGATTCATTTGTCTTACTTTCTTGCAAGCTGGTTGATTGTTCCTATATTTTTGAAGTTTTATTATAATGGATAGAAATATACGTCTATCTTATAGTTATTCAGGGCTATTTTTTAACTTATTAACCCTTTAGTCTGAAAAATTCTTTGTTGTGGAGGACAGTCCTGTGCACTGTAGGATGTTTAGTAACGTTCCTGGCTTACCAGTTTGGTGCCAGTGATAACCCTTTCCCACACACCAGTTATGACAATCAAAAATGTTTCCCAAGGGGATAAATTTCTTCTGGTTGAGAACCACTGAATCAAGTCTAATGAGGAAAAAATGGCTATTAGATGTGCTTCTTTGTGTTCTAATTATACTGTGATGTTTATAGGTAAACAATTCTTGTAAAGAAGATGACTCTAAACAGAAGCAGCCAAACAAGAAAAAGAGGATTATTTATGATTCAGGTAATATTTCTTTGGAGGAGCTTCAAAGTTTTAAGATTATTTTATGTTCCTTAGAACAGTTTTCCAAACATGTTCTGAGACACATAGCTCCCAATGACAGTAATAGCTGTTTTGAGAAGAGCACTCTATACTCAGTAAAGTTAAACAATTTTACTATATTGCACAACTAATTAGCCTAAATGTAGTAATGTATTAAAGATTTGTTCAGAGAGGAATATAGTATGTAGGATGTCTCAAACTTAGTTTGAATATGGTATATTTTTAAAAAAATATGTATTTTTATTCCAGCTGAGGTTTTTAGAGGTTGAATTTGAAGAATAGTGCCTTAGATTATTGCTTTAGAAAAATCTAAAATTTAATTTTTGTGATTTCAATTTGGTCACTTTTTTGGGTTGCATTTAAAGAGGAGCAAACAATTTAAAAACTTTTCTTTGAATGTACTTTTAAATAGGGAACATAATTTTTTCTCCTTGCCTTTAATAATATGTCAGAATAATGATATAATTAAAAAGTTTTAGGTTTTGTTTTTTGTGGAGATCATCTGGTGTGAGTTCCGAAATTAAAAATGTAATCTAAGAAGCACTTACAGCTTGTCAGGATTTAGATCAGGGTTTTGACAGTGATAACAAAGGTTTTGATTTGATTCTAAAAGTATTTAGGTATTTATTGAGTCGTTTCTGGCTGTGTACTGTAAGGAATTTGAAAGAAGTACACACTCTTGTTCCCCAGGAGTTTTCATTATTTAGGAAATTGGAAATTTATTTGTTTGATAGAATTTGCAACAATGTGAGACAGGATTTATAAATGTATGGTGCAGAGGAAGGACACTGAAGTTTAGGAAACTCTTATGTTGTACTAGGCGCTATATTAGATACACTTTGTCCTGCATTATATTTAAGTGCTCTGCATGGTGGGGCTGTGGTAGTTCCCTAAATGTCTATACCTAATTCCTGGAACCTGTTAGGTTACATGGCAAAGGGAAATGCAAGTTGTAGGTGGTATTAAGGTTGCTAATCAGATGACTTTAAATTGGGAAATTATCCTGGATTAATTTGGTGGATTCAGTGTTTTCATGAGGAAGAGGGAAGTAGAAGAAAAAGAGCTAGAGAGAGCTTACCTATGGAAGAAGGAAAACCTATAGCAGCATGAGATGGACTTTGCCTGATGTTGATGGTTTTGAAGATGGAGGAAGGGGACATGAGCCAAGGAATGCTGGAAGAGAAGTGATTCTTTCCTAGAGTATCCAACAAGGAACAAAGCCCTGATGACATCTTGATTTTAACCCAGTGAGACTCTTGTATAGAATTTATGACCTACTAAACTCTAAGATCAAAATTTTGTCTGGTTTTAAGCCACCAAATTTGTGGTTATTTATTAGACCAGCAATAAAAAACTAATGAAAAGACTTAACACTGGGTGGAAGTAACCTGTGAAAATTCTGAAATACGAAAAAAAGGACTTTGAGGAATTGGTAGCAGCTACCATTTTAACACCATTTTGAAACTTTCTTTTCAAAGTTTTGTTTTGTTTTCATCCTATATATAGATTCAGAATCAGAGGAGGCAGCACAGATAATAAATGCCAAAAAGCAACCAGAAAAATTAACATTGTCTTCCAAACCTGGCAAAATTCTCCGACAAGATCCTGTTACCTACATTTCAGAAACAGGTAAGGATACTGAATATATTTAATGATTTAATGTTTTAGAGAGAAGCAGCATGTGTTATGTTCTTGTGCTTTTTAATGTCTAATGTGCCTCCACTGTGAATTGAATTTCTGCCTTTTTTGCTTTGCTGAATTATATTTATTAGCGAAGATTATAATCATCTTTGGCTTTTTCTATCAGATAAGGACCAATTTACAGGGCAGTTTTTTTGAAGTGCTTCATAATTGAATCATGTAAATTGAGGCTCTTTAATCATTTATTAAAGTATTTTTCAATTGTTTTACAATTTTTTTATGTAAGTTTTTTATCTGGCATGATAAAGTCATAATCTAGGTGAATAATGATTATTCATATTTTTGATTTCTAATCTAGCGTAGATGTGCTGAATTCTTTATATTTGTTTGTGACACTAAAGATTTTAGCATTTGCTTTAAAAAAAGATTGCTTTTGTGCTTATATTTGTTTTGAGTGGTTGGAAAGCAAAAAACATGTAATTGTGTTCTAATCTTAAGATTTCATAATACTATAGATAATTGCTATATAGATAATATTCTTTGTGATGAAGAGCCCTGAATTATGTTGTCATGATAGGAAGAAATTTTGTTTTTGATTCTAGCACCTAAAAAGGGATCATAATAAGAATAAAAAATCAGCTATATTAATCTTCAAACTCAGAACCTGTTGAATTGATTCCTATGTTGAAATGATTTCAGCATCATGAGAGCATCTGATAACTTACTGGTTATTTCATATTGAGGAAAGTCTCTGAAATCATTATTTTTAGCACTCTGCTACTTTTATTTCTAGTGAAATGAATATACTTGGTATGAAAAGAGAAAATAAGTGCCACATAATTATTTTTGCACAACATGTTACGATTTGCATTCTACACTTATTATTTTATGCCCCATATACTAAGTGCTAGAGATAACAAAAGATGACTTACATCCTAGCACTGTAGGAGTTGCCTGAGGCTGCAAAATGCAGTAGTTAGGGAGTGGGCAAGGTCCTTGAAAGTGATGGCGGGAAGAACATGTCATGTTAATAGAATGGAATCAATTAAGGGACAATACCCAGTGCAAGTCTTGTTATGTTCCTAGGACGCTAAGGAGATGGCTTGTCCACATGATGAAGAGTAGTGAGAAGTAGATGAAGACAGGTTAGGGAAGACCTGGAAAACTAGGCAGATGAATTTAGATTTACTATAGCGGGGGAAAAGAACCATTTAGGTTTTTGAATAGAGTTGTGCAATGATGAAGATAGTATAAAGGTGATCTCTAGATTACTAGTATTCTTGGTGGGATAGAGAGGAGAGAAGCTGTAACGAGAGTTTGAGGCAGTTACAGGAGTCTTAAAAAAGTTAGCAATAGTAAGGGTCTGATCTATAAACATTTTGAGAGATAAGTTACAAATTAAGGTTTTGGTTTACCTGTGGACTTCATTCAGCTATGCTGCCCACGATGAATTCTTACTAGGGTAATTGTAGAGTTGATATTGTTAACATACTTAAGGTTCTTTTTCCCTTTTTAAAAAAATAACAGCTCTTTGGAAATACAATTCACATACCTGACAATTCACCTCTAAGGTTTTTGTAGATATGAAGAACAATAAAACTTTGCTTATGTGTTTGGGCCACCATTTGAATAGATGATGGTACTAAGGTAGATAAATTGGTCCATAAGTAGGGAATGAAACAAGAAAGAAAGTCCTCGTTTTTGTAGAAGAAACCTTAGACTGGAGGTGGGAAGCCTGGCCTGGTACACCCTTGCTTTCCTTTTAACAGCTGTCGGACTTTGGTTAAAGCTCAGTGAATCTGGGGCCTCCCTGGTGGGGAGGCAAGGGGTTGAGCACCACACTATGAAGCATTTCGAAGCCTCTGCAGCACAAGTTTGATCCCCGGCCTGCCAGGGAGCAACCCACATGGTGCAGCAGACCTCTCCTGACTCGCCCACTGCTCCCCTCAGCAGTGTACTTCGGTCAATCTGCCTTTCTGTTCTCCACTCTGTCTCTGGTGAAACCTCTCACCCCCCGCATCTCTGATCTGTACCCCAGCTCTTGTATGCATAAATAAATAAAAAAGCTCAGTGAATCTGTCTTCCACAAAAGCAATAAATGCATAGACCTATTGGGAAGACTTAATAGGATGATGCATCTAAAAGGGACAGAGCTAGTGCCTGACACATATACTAATAGGAGTCAAAAGGAAAATATAAAAAGAAACATAAACCATAGATGAGCTTTGAAAGTTCTTTGAGATATTTAATAACGTGCAAATGATCAAAGACGTTCAAATGATCAAAGACAAAATATAAGTGTTGTGAATAAATTTACTGCAAAATTTTGGTAAGCTGAGATATTTCTTCATTATGGCATGAGACAGATTGATTCTAACTTTTTTGTTCTATTGCTAAATAGCTGCTCAGGCACATTGTGCAAATGAAGTGTTCTATTAAGAGCTCCCGCCTCCCCCCCCCCCCCCGCCCCAATATCTGGCCACATTCGTGAAGTTTGAGTATGTGGGAGGGATACTAAATACAGTATGGTGATAGGTTTATTATGTAACTGAAGGTGGTGTGATCGAGTTTTTTAGTGACACGTGAAAACGTCAAAGTTACTAGTGTGCAGACCGCCATGACCTTCAACTGTGGATCAAGGCTATCCTTATCTTGTGATTTTTAGGTACACGAAAGGGTCAGACAATTTAAGCTCTGATCACACACTTTTGTAAACACAGGATTGTTTCTTTTGTCCAGGTATTTTTGAATGTTATTTTCTGAAGAGGTATCTAGCATTTTACCTGAAATTTTTATGAACTTTAGGCAGTGTTTATGCCATTTTGCTGAAGCCATGTGTATGTGAAAGTGAACATTGTTCCCATGTTTTAGCTAAATCTTGGGATACAGTGTACCCATCTAATAACATATTTAGTATTAGCATGTGGTCTCTCTTAAATTTGAGATATAGGAGAGAAGCTAGCTTTTTCTTGCATATTTTACCTTCTCATACTTTTTTATTTCTTGAAATGATAGGTGAATGGGAGGAAGAGAAACCCCTTTTCTTCCCTCCATAAAAGAAAGTGAGATTGTTAGAAAGAGATCCACAATAAAATTAGCGTTATTCAATCATTTTTAAAAAAAGTTGCAGAAAAGTTCTTGAAACTAATACACTAGGGAAAATTCTTGACTTTAATTCCCATATTATTCTTTACTATTTTCTTAAAAGCTAAATTGGTCAGTAATTAATTTTTCAATACTGGGTTATGAATAAACATTCACATTATAAATATTTACATTACCAGTATGAGGTTAAATAAAATATTTATAGCATAGTAGTTTAAAAATTCTGACCTAAAGATGTATGGTTTATTTGGAGACTGTAGCTTTTGTGAATCAGAATTATATACATAATTTAGTTTTAAAAACCTGTTAATATCAAAACAACTTTTGCTTTGTTACTTCATATTTCATCTTTTCTTTTATAAACCATCTTTCTCCCTTTTGGTACTTTTCTTGCTGTGAGCACGTATAGTATTGAAGCTCTTTGGTTAGACTGCCTGCATTAAATCTTAGTTTCCTAATTTGTAAAATGGGGATAATACTCCTTTTTGCATCAGATACATTTATATTGATCAAGTGAGATAATGTTGGAAAAGTACTTAAAATAAGGCCTGGCATATAGTAAATGCTCAGAAAGTTAACTGTTCTTATTTTTCACCTTATTATATATTATCCCCCTCTGCCTTTAAAAACTGTGATAAAGACATTTTGCATTTGGTTATGTACTTGTGCTTTCAGTTGATTATGTAACTGTACTTTAGAAATTGTATCTGATCCACTAGTGTGCTGTTCAGTATGATAGCTACTAGTTATATGTGGTTATTGAGCTCTTGAAATGTTTACCTGAATTGAGAGTGTTGTAAGTGTACAGATTTCAAAGTAAATTATCTTACTGATTTTTTTTTTAGTATTCACTATGTGTTAAAATGATAATGCCTTGGATATATAGGATTAACTAAAATACATTAAAATTAATTTCACCTGTTTTTACTTTTTCAACTGACTACAAGAAAATCTAAAATTTTAAATTTTATTTGCATTTTATTCTTATTGCACATTTTTTTCATAAACAAGGAGAAACAGATTTAGGAAATAACCTTAATTTAGAAATCAAGCATTTTAAGTGCTTTTTTATAATATAGATCTTTAGACTTACCATTTAGCTCCATGACTTTTTTTTATCAGCCCTTCCTCTTTGTTTGCTTAAATCTGTCTTATTGATTTTTAAAGTAATTTAACTACATTAATCTTCCAAATTACAGGAAAAGGAAAAAAATGCTTATAAATATCTTCATAGCTAACCACTGACTCTAGTAAAATGTTCTTATAGGTTGGTAAAAACCCAAATACTTGTTGTACTGGGTAAATATGTTTGCTTTCAGCTGTTTAATGAAGGGAGAGGCCTTGAGTTTTGTTTGACAAAGGTGACCTTTTATTATGCAGTTTCATCATGGTGGGTTTTTTTTCCCTGTCTCTTTATGACTGGTAATTTTAATTAAGCACATAATTCCAGAGATAGTGCTCTTGAAGTTACACTTTTGGGGGTGATGTTAGATGGGAAAAAAATTGAGACAGTTGTGTTCTTCGGATTACCATGTAATGTCAATGTCTGTGACTTAGGGAAATAGTAGCAGAAAATACTATTCTTGGTGTGTGATATATTCTCTTTGCTAATCTTTAGAGATAGTTTTGTGTACTCGAAAAATAGA
Organism: Talpa europaea; assembly: GCF_964194135.1. Lineage (NCBI taxonomy): Eukaryota > Metazoa > Chordata > Mammalia > Eulipotyphla > Talpidae > Talpa > Talpa europaea. The sequence continues at coordinate 122,228,798 of NC_140071.1, forward strand.
AGTACAGCTTTTCTTAGATGTTGCTAGGGAAACATAGAGTGAAAGAAACAAAATTTCCTGGGAGAGGAAACTTAAGAATTATGTATTATATTTCTGTGATTATATTTGTTCAAGAAATAATTTATGCATCTAGCTTCTGTATGAAAGAAACTAAGTTTAGTATTTCTGAGGGATCAGTGAAATACTTAGAATAATATTTTGAGGGGCCTCCCCGGTGGCGCAGCGGTTGAGCGCTGGGTTGCGAAACTGCGCGCGGCCTCTGCGGCGCCGGTTCGATCCCCGGCTGCTCCCCAGGTCCAGAAATCTCCACACAGCTCTCCATAGTGGTTGGACCAGTTTGCACTCCCACCAACAGTGCAGAAGAGTTCCTTTTTCTCCACACCCTTGCCAACAGTTGTTGTTGCTAGTTTTTTTAATATGTGCCATTCTCACTGGTGTAAGATGGTATCTCATGGTAGTTTTGATTTGCATTTCCCTGATTACAAGTGATGTTGAACATTTTTTCATATGTCTGTTGGCCATTTGCATTTCCTCTTCAGAGAAGTTTCTTTTTAGCTCTTCTGCCCATTTTTTGACTGGATTATTTTCTTTGTTGTTGTTGAGTCTCATCAGCTCTTTGCAGATTTTTGTTATCAGTCCTTTATCATTAGTGTTGTGTGCAAAAATGTTCTCCCAGTTGGTGGGGTTTCTCTTTGTTTTTGTTATTGTCTCTTTTGCTGTGCAGAAGCTCTTTAATTTGATGTAGTCCCAGCTGTTTATCTTTGCCTTCACATAGTGAAAAATTTGATCACTTAAGAACAGCAGTTCTTGAGGTTAAATGGCATTCGTTTTAAGACTACTTTGTCTATATTATGAAGAATAGAGTGAAACATCCATATTGTGCTTCTGGACACAGGCTTTTGTGAGAGGCCCTCTTCCCCCCAGCATTTTCATTTTTCTTTTGACTCTTATGGATCAAAGTACCACTAATACTTTTTTAGGTTTTTAAACATATGCTATTATTAAATCAACTTTCTCCTCCAGTTCTCAGGTCCAGAAAAGGAACTTTAACACTTAATCCTTATTAAGTTTCTTTCTGAAACGAACTATTAGGTTTTTATCTTATTAGATTCCAGGTTGATCATAGGCTTTTGTATCTTTATTCTGTTAACTATTTCTTTTTATTGTAAATTTGAATACTTTTAACTATTAAATACATCCTCACTAGTTTTCTTAGCAAACATTTGATATGTTCTCTGTGCTGCACAACAGTGTACTAGGCAGTCTAGGAAGTAGGTGAAAGAATAAAGCATTCCTGCCTTTAGGGCTTGAATTCAGTCTATTTGGGAGATAAACTTTTTACATAAAAATATAAGGAAAAAATGAACAGTAGTGATAAAAATATCTCCCAAGGATATTCTGGCATGATTAGGAAATAGTTTGTGTACAAGAGAGAAGCTCAACATAAATGCAAAGGTTTGGGTAGCTTTTAACTTGCAGATTTAGGGGTATGTACTAGAGAGAGAATAATGTGGACATTTGGATATCAGTAGTGCTATTTCATAGCCAATGCATTAATTACTATGTAACTTTTATAGAAGAAGAATATACTAGGGCCTACCCTGGTTGATCGCTGGGCTGCGAAGCTGCCCTCAGCCTCTGCAGCGCTGGTTCGATCCCTGGCTGCCGGCGAAGGTCCCACAATGCGCACAGACCTCTCCTGCCACACCCGCTGCTCCCCTCAGCAGTGTATTTCATCAGTCTGCCTGTTCTGTTCCCCGCTCTGGCTCTGGTGAATTCTCTCACCCTCCCGCGCTTCTGACTCCACCCAGTGCTTGTATAAATAAATAAATCTTAAAAAAAAAAAAAAAGAATATACTTAAAAACTTCAATTTATGAACTTTCACCAGATTAATACTACAGCTTATATTTTCTTAATTATAGTATCTTCTCATGGGAATCTCTTTATTTGCAATCTTTGTTTAACAAATAAATTAAAATAAATTTTTAAAAAGTTCATACAAACAAAAGAAAACTTTCCTCTGAATTTCTGTGGTTGGGGAATCTACCTTTCTGTTTTTGACAGTTAGAACTCCATTTGTCCTCTGTAGTGACTTCTCTAATATTATGTGGTAATTCAAAGGTCACTAACCTTGCTTTGGCAGGTTTTTTTTTTTTTTTAAGAGAGATTCATGTATTTATGATATAAGAGCTGGGGTGTAGACCAGAAGTGCAAGAGGTGTGGGGTGGGTGAAAGGATTCACCAGAGACAGTGTGGGGAGCAGACAGGTGGATTGACTGAAGTACACTACTGAGGGGAGCAGCAGAAGAGACAGGAGAGGTCTGCTGCGCCATGTGGTTCAGATCTCTGGCTGGGGATCCAAACTCCTGCTTGCATTGGCTGCGGATAGCTTCATAGTGCTGAGGCTTAACCCCTTGTGCCACTAGGGAGGCTCTGCTTTAGCAGTTTTATGCACAAATTTGCATTAACAAAAACATCTCTAGAAGTGATAGGTGGTTTCTTGTAATCTTTTTTGACTAGTTTGTTCTTTAGCCTCTTTTCAATAATGTTTATTATGAGACCTAAAATAAATTAAGTGCCATATGGAGAAGAACTGAAAAGGACACGATGACTACTAAAGCAGTAGAGTATCTGGAATGATTATTGAGATTCTGAAGCATCTTTTAAAAAGAACAGACTGTTGTTCTGGTGACACATACTTATTTGCTTTTTGGCACTTGTGGAACTATGTAACATAGGATTGTATTCCAGAATTTCAAGGAAGGAAGTAGAATTATGTTATAAAAATGTTACTAAATACTGACAAAATAATACACGGGTGATTTATACTTGGCTTGAATACTGAGACCAGCATTGTTACCTCCTTTCACAGTGTGGGGAAGTGGTTTCTGAATGGAAGTGGGGAATCGTGTTGTTGAACTACTCTCTTAACTCTTCTGGTTTCTTCCTTTTGCCTATTTTATGCCTTTGAATTGTGAAAAGTGCTGGGTAATGTACCTGTAGCCTATTGTCCAAATCTTCCTCAGTCGTTTTTCTTTTTCTGTGAGATCCAGTGAAGGAGAGTACAGGTTTCCCTCACCATCTGAAAGTAAAGCATTCTTACTTAGTATCAACTGGTAGATTATATTTTGGGCCTGGGAATGCTCAAAATTTTTTCCGTATAAATTAATGGTAACAATTTTCCCAGATTAAAACAAAAACAACCTATCAAATCATACTAAATAGGGACATTCCGCTTTTGGATGAACCTGTAAAATGTTCAACTTTGTCCTCCTGTGTCATGTTTTCTTAGTAATTGAAACCAGCTGTGACTTTCCATGGGTTTTTATTCTTGCTCTGGTGGGGACTTGGCACCTATGTGGTGGATAACATCACAGTACAAACCAGTACTTTTTCTCTTACTTATCACACCTCACGAGACCTCACAAAGTATAGTTTTATTTGAAAAAAACAAAACAAACCAAAACTGACTCCATTTCATTCTTTTTTTTTTTTAAATAATAAATTTTATTTTTATATTCCCCCATACAACTGCACATGCCCCATTCTGACCCCAATCCCTCCCCTCCCGGCCCCCACCCCCCAAAAAGTGTCTCTGGTTCATAGTTTTTGTTGATTTTGATTTTCACTTTCTTATAGTTATTCATTTTCCTGGTCCCTTATTTAAGTTTTCTAGATTCCTGCTATGAGTGAGACCATCCGGTATTTTTCTTTTTCTTTCTGGCTTATTTCGCTGAGCATGATCCCTTCCAGCGCCATCCATGTTGCTGCAAATTGCATGTGTTTATCTTTTTTGAATGCTGAGTAATATTCCATGGTATATATGTACCACATCTTCTTGATCCAGTCATCTATTTTTGGGCATTTGGGTTGTTTCCAAAGCTTAGCTATTGTAAATAGTGCTGCTATAAACATAGGGGTGCAGGTGTTCTTTGGAATTGATGTTTCTGTGTCCTTTGGGTAAATACCTAGGAGTGGAATTGCTGGATCATATGGGAGCTCTATGTTTAGTAGGTCCAGAAATCTCCACACAGCTCTCCATAGTGGTTGGACCAGTTTGCATTCCCACCAACAGTGCAGGAGAGTTCCTTTTTCTCCACACCCTCGCCAACATTTGTTGTTGCTAGTTTTTTAAATATGTGCCATTCTCACTGGTGTAAGATGGTATCTCATGGTAGTTTTGATTTGCATTTCCCTGATTACAAGTGATGTTGAACATTTTTTCATATGTCTGTTGGCCATTTGCATTTCCTCTTCAGAGAAGTTTCTTTTTAGCTCTTCTGCCCATTTTTTGACTGGGTTATTTTCTTTGTTGTTGTTGTGACTCCATTTCATTCTAAGAGGATTCATTGGTAGTGAATTATGAGCTCTCCAGTTTCTTGATTAAAGATCAGCTGTCTTAGAAACTTTTTTACCCTGAGAAGTATAGAATGTCTGATTCATCTCATAAATGAGCAGTATGGTATGTTTGGTTTCTCTTCCTTCCACTTAATTTACAGGTTTTTGTTGAATACTTGGTACACGCATAAGCCTTTCTTTATTCTGAATCCATAATGAAAGTTTGGGTTTATCCTTCAGTAAGTATTGAAAAGGAACTTTGTAGATAAATACTCTAAGCATTCAGACTCCCTTTTCAGGTTTTCACTTGTTAAATAAATCATTTTAAATCTCTGTAAGGAGATCTCTCTAGCATGGTCTCCATTAATTTGGTTTCTGTGTGGTCCAGATCAAAGGAAAAAAAAATCAGAATCGTTGTAAATCGTTCCAGTATGAGGTTTTTTCCCCCTTCTTGGCTTGTAAATAGATTTATCATTGTACCTGAACATTCTTTTCTTTCTCTTTTTTTCCTTTTTAGATAAATGATTGTTTAATCGAGTGGCAAAGCCATCTTCTTTCTTAGGCAGCTCCTCTGCTGTATGTAGGGTAATGCTTGCTTACTTGGTGATCGTTAACACATTTGAGGTTATGTTGTATATAAATAAAAGTAAATGGTGTTTTTATAAGGAGACAGATATCTTGGAAGGAAATTCTGAAGGTTCAACTGCCCGTGATTTTCAGCTAGATCTCAGAAATTTGACTTAGATTTATTTATCATTAATTTATTATAGGTGTTTGGGGAGGAGAGACCACAGTTTGCTTTTGATTGCTGACAAGGCAGAAACAATTTTAGTATCATTAGAAAAGAAGAACAAATTTTAGAAAAGAAAAACAACCTTAACTTTATTTGAAATGTTTTATCTCTCCACTGTATAGGATTGTAAAATATTTTATATGGGGTTTGTTATAGCAAAACCTGTTAAATGACTATTATTTGCAAGTAGCACATTGTATTGTTCTAATCCATGATTTCTTTTGCCTTCTTCCTTCATCATATATTGGTACAACCTTTGAAATGTGTAGACCAAAAAGGTTTTAGGACCCATAGTTCAGAAGTTATAGTATAGAGACAGAACTACTCTCTTCAGTTTTTATTAAGACAAGGCAGAATACTTTCAGATGTTTATAGGACATCATATTTATTTTTCTATATTCACTTTTGTGAAATCCTCTATATTATGTAAGAAATACCTGCTTAGATTGTGAACTTTTTTGGGGGTGTTAGGAGTGTCAGACAATTCAGTCTTACCCCACCCCCACAGCTGTATTTTACCAGAATTGCTCTTTCTTTTCAAAGGGCCTGGAGCAGAGAAAAAGAGGTCTTTATGAAATTTTTGCTTAGTACAATGAGAACATTCTTGAAATTTCATGCAGAGTACTTCTGTATTTTTTCTTGAAAATCTATGTGTAATTACATTTTTACTCAGAAGTTATGAAAATACTTATAAAACTATGTCTATGTTTAGATATAGTATTTTTTTTTATCTTTAGCTTTAAAGCTTTTAAGTTTGAATTCATGTATTCTAAGCCAAAATTCATAGAAGGGCTCTAATTACTCTCCACTGTTAATAAAGCGATCACTTGTGTAGAAGGCTCAGAAAAGAAGCTCCCTTTTCAGGGATGACATCTTGTAATGTTAAGGCTAACCTAAAGGAACAAAGTGATGCGATCTTGGGTTTTTTGCCAACTTAATTTTACTCTTGTCATAATTTTTTTTTGATCTTTGAAAGTTTTAATGACTGTACCTCCATTGTATGGTTAGACTACAACTTACATAACCCTCCCCTGGTTTTTGATGTCAGTTGCTTACATCTTTATGTTCCTCATCTGATGAATGTCCTTGTATATAAATATTTGTCAGGACCTCTGGCTAGAATTACTATCTCCTAGAATTACTGTCCTAAAGGTAATGAACTACTTTAAGGTTCTAGATATATTTTACCAACTTGCTTTCTAGAAAAGTTATACTGGTTTACACTTTAGTAATATGAATATGCATTATTATTTTGTATAACTGTATAGAATCCCATTGCATGGTAGACTTAATAATATTTAGGTTTAGGTTATTTGTTTTCCCATTTTTAAAAATATTATTTATTTATGCATACAAGAACTGGGGTGTAGGCCAGAGGCGTAGAGGGGTGAGAAGAACCAGCAGAGACAGAGTGGGGAACACAGCAGGCAGATTCACTGAAATACACTGCTGAAGAGAGCAGTGGGTGAGTCAAGAGAGGTCTGCTTTGCCATGTGGGTAGCTCCCTGGCCAGGGATTGAACTCAGGCTGGAGTGGTGCTAGCACTGAGCCTTAACCACTGGGCCATCTGGGAGGGCCCTGTTTTCCCATTTTAAAATCAATATTCACTTATCTCTGTCACCAATCCTTGTTAATAGTTGAAGCTATCTTGTTTTGCCTGAACTGTGTTAACCCCTTAATTTTTCCTTCTCTTTTTCTTATCTTCCTACATAGTTATCTATTGCTGCATAACAGATTACTCCAAAATTTAGCAGTTTAAATTCGCTGACACTTGTTAGCTCACCAGATTCTAAGTGAGGTTTCTCATGAGGCTACAGTGAAGATGTCAGTCAGGGCTGCAGCCATTTCACAACTTGGTGGGGCTGGAGGAGTCCCTTCCAAGAATGTTAACTCACATGACTGTTGACTGAAACTCTCAGTTCCTTGCTGCATGGGCTTCTCCAGCAGGCTGCTCAAAGCTTTAATTAAAATTTTTTGGTTGAAGAGGAAAACTTAGCTTATCCTAAATAAATCAGGGAATTTAATGGAAGGGCATTACTGTCTCATTGAATGCAAACTAATAAGTCTGTAGCACCTTGGCTTATAGATGATAGTACAGCCAACTGAACCTGGGTAAAATCAACTCCTCCTTGATCATATGCCCACTCATGGTCCACTTGGTTGTGGTGAGGAGTATGGAGTTACATAATAAATAAGTCTGTGGTTACTGGAGGTCCTTGGAGGGTGGTGTGGGGTCTAAATTTTTTAGGGAAAGGGGACTGGTAGTGTGAACTGTGTGGCCATCCTCAAAGGTGTCTACTACATTCTTGCTTTGGTGGTATGTTACTTTTTATATCTAGTAACCAGAAAACTCTAAGAGTTATGCTTTTAAAGTTTGTGGCTTCATTTTTAATATAATTAAAATAACTAGAAAGTAAGTCTGACTTCTTTCGGATTTTATATACCTTATGTACTTTCATGTTTGGTATGGCAGACCTAGGAATGTAATGGTGCCTCACACATAGACCTTTAGCTAGTGGTTGAATTAGGGAGTACTAGAGAGAAGGTAAAATCCACTGGTGTGATTTTGTACACCAGACTTAAAAAATGAAACTTTTCACCCCACAGTGACCTGGTCTTTATGATAATCTTTCACATTTTTCTTTTTATTGGACTTCTTTTGTTATTAGGTCAAAGATAAAAGTTTTTCTCTTGTGAGTCACTGACCCAAACAAAAAAAATTTTGTTGAGGTCCTTGTGAGGTCATTTTTGGGATTTGTAGCTAAGCATTGTCACGAATACTTTTAAACCAGATGTTTTGTGGAAACTTTTTAAAAAAGATAAAATGTAGACCTCCCTGGTAGTGCAGCAGTTGAGCGCTAGGTTGTGAAGCTGCCCGCAGCCTCCGCAGCGCCGATTCAATCCCCTGCTGCTCCCTGGCCGCCTGGTGAGGGTCCCACATGGCGCGCAGACATCTCCTGCCGCCCGCTGCTCCCCTCAGCAGTGTACTTCGGTCCTTCTGCCTGCTCTGCTCCCAGCTCTGGCTCTGGTGAATTCTCTCACCCTCCTGCGCTTCTGACTGTACCCAGTGCTTGTATAAATAAATAAATAAATCTTTTTTAAAAAAAAAAGATAAAATGTAATAAATGTTTAAGGTCTTAAGTGAATGATTAGCTATTGCTAGTCTCCTGTAATGTATAGCTGGATTCTGACTTGTTACCACATCCACAATTACAACCCCAGTTCAAATCTTCAACATTTCCTTTGGAACTATAGTAGATTTCTAAACGATCTTCCTACATTTGCTTTTACCTCTTGGTAGTGGGTTCTTCAAAGAATATTACTTAATGCTGGATCACTCACTACTGAAAATTTTTTTTTTTAAAGATTTATTTATGCATACAAGAGCTGGGGTGTAGACTATAGGTGTGGGCGATGGGTGAGAGGATTCAACAGAGACACAGTGGGGAGCAGAACAGGTGGATTTACTGAAATACACTGCTGAGGGAAGCAGCAGGCGAGACAGGAGGGGTTTGCTGTGCCATGTGGGTTAGCTTCCTGGACTGGAATCAAACTCGTGCTGCAGTGACTGTGGATAGCTTCATAGCGAGGCTTCACGAACCCTTGTGCACCAGGGAGGCCTCTACTTCAGTGGATTTCCATTCTATAATAAGTTGTAAAATTTTTCCATGTTCTAGAAAGTGTTACACAATATGGCCCCTACCACTCTCACCCTAACGGTTGTGATGTATCCACATCCTTCATTGTGCTGCAACTACAATGACTTCCACATGTGCTCATTTTACAGCTTTGGTACCTGGAGTTTTCCGTGCCTGAACATTCTGTTCTGATGTGTCTTCATTTCAGGTTACTTGAAATACTGCTTATCTAGAGGCTTTCTCTGACTGTCCCTGACTGTCTCTTTTATCACTCTTAAATACCTTTATCCTGTTTTTTCTTAATAGCATTTCTAATTTGCACCGTTTGTTTATTTGTATGTCTTTTGTCTTCTAGACTCCCAAGTTCCACAAGAGCAAGGATTTTATCTTTTTTTATTCACTGCTTTATCTTCATTGCCTGGCATAATGAGTGCTCAGAAAATATTTGTTGAATACATGAGTAAATATATTTTTGCCCTCTGGGTGGTAATTGGGGGAAATAATTTATTACACACCTGGCATTGGTAGTTGAGAATGACTTTTGAATAGAGAAGTTAGGAAGAAAAAAAAATTAGTATCCCATAGTTCTTATAAACCTTTTATAAGGCTGGTGGAAATAATTGCTTTATGTGATTAGAATTGATGTTTTATAGAACAATTTTGGTTATATTCCATTGCAGATGAAGATGATGACTTCATGTGTAAGAAAGCAGTGTCTAAAGCGAAAGAGAATGGAAGATCTACAAATAGTTATCTTGGAGTATCAAACATGAAAAAGAATGAAGAAAACAATAAGACCAAGAATAAGCCTTTATCACCAGTAAGACTTACCCCTACATCAGTGCTTGATTATTTTGGAACTGAAAGTGTCCAAAGATCAGATAAGAAAATGGTGGCAAGCAAAAGAAAAGAGGTGAGTGTTCTACATGCAGGCAAGAATGTTTAGGATTTATGCCCGTTCACTGTTACAAATAAGAGGTGAAATTTGGGTGTTACAAATAAGTAACACTTTATTGATGAAAATATTTGTCATGTGATTATGGGTAAAATGTCCTCGTTGTAGAGGATGAGGAAGTTAGAATATTGCACATTTAATTTGTTATATTTGTAAGTGGGAAAAGATCGTTTAATCATAAGAACAAGTTTCAATTTTTAGAATTAAATACTAAGAGTGCAAACTCATTTTACTATTAATTTCAGCTAGACAAATTTTGGACAACAGATTTGCTGCCAAATGAGGTTATAAATACATATAAGTACTACCTGTGTTATACTTTGGATCTTCTTTGCTTTGGCTGATGTTGGATTCATCTTTTTCTCAACATTTAGAGAAAAATACATACAAGTTATAGTGAAAATAGTTGTGTGATTTAAAGTCTGGCAAATGGTGATTGTTGATTTCATTAATACCTTTATAGGACAATATAAACATGGTTGCACACTGGTTTGTCGTTGTTTTTTGGACTACTTTTCAAGCCAAGATTACAAATTTTTGTTTTTTGGGTTGTTTTTTTTTTAAGTACTTCTCTTCAACATTTCAATAGAATTAAATGAGAACCATCTCTCTGTAGGATATTTGCTCATTAGGAAATTGGATGTGAGCATGGAGAAGCCAGAGCATGATTTTCTGGTTGGTATGCATTGAGACTATTCCATTACTGATGTACTTTTCTCTCATTGGTGTATTTAATCAGCTACAGTCAAGAAAAAGCATATTAATTTTAACTTACCGTTTATGCCACTTTTACTTGATTTTTTTTGAAATATAGCCTTCACAAAATGCAGATGATTCCAGACTAAATGATGAAGCCATTGCCAGGCAATTGCAACTTGATGAAGATGCAGAGGTATGAGCACTTTCTTTAGATGTCTTTGACAAATTGATGTTGTAACTTACTTTTTCATCTGCCCAGGCAAAAATTCAAGATTGTTCTAGTCTAATTTTGTATTGAGGCTCATTTTTAAAGAGTTACATGGAAAATAAATTTAGAATCTAATATACATGGAAACCTAAATTTATATAAAAGATAACATAATTATTTAAAGATATATTGTTAGATGTCTTTCAGTGAAAGCCTCCTTTAGAACTTAAGATAATTTAATTTGGTCATAGTGCTTTTTTCACTCTGGGCAATCTCATCTATTCTGGTTTTAATTATGTATATACTGATGATCGCAAACTCTGCTTCCACTTTGGTGCTCTCTCTTGAATGGTAAACCTATGTTTTCAACAACTATTTATTGAGCACTTACTGAATATATGGCACAGTTTTAGGTCTTAAGGATACTGCAGTTTAAATAAGAAAAGTCATAAGTGCTATGAAGAAAAATAAAGGAAAAGATAGTTTTTGAGTGGTTAGTGTGGTTATTAGTATTCTGTTTTAAATGAGAGGAATGGCTCCTGAGGAAGTAACATTGGGGCACAAAATGAAGCGGTAATGGCAAGCCATGGCTCTCTCAACAGCGAACACCAAGTGCAAACATCCTTAGGTACAAGTATTTGAGTTTGATGAGTTTGCAGAAATGGCCAACAGCAAATCCTATTAAGTCATGATAGGTTTTTAGTACTTACTAATTGAATTTTAGGTGGTAAGGAATTTGGGTTTTGACTCTGAGGCAGGGAGCCATTGGATTGTTGAGAAGAGACATGACTTACTGGATTTTAATGAAAGTTATTCTAGCTGCTATGAGGTTCATAAACCATAGTGGGGCAAGAGTAAAAGCAGATCAGTTTGGACACTGTTATGGTAAGATATGTGGAAAAATGTTAGCTTACACCAGGATTGTAGTGGAGAAATAGGGAAAAGTGGTCATAATCTATATGTGCTTTGAAGTTGCCATCTTCAAATTGTTGCTGATAGACTGGCTCTAAGGCATGAGGGAAAAAGGATGAACAGGATTGCTCCACTCCTTCACCCACTTTGGCCTGAGCAACTGTGCACAAGCGGTGATATCGTTTGTTGAGACTGGCACACTGGTTAGAGACATCAAGAATTCTGTGTTAGACATGTTAAGTTTGAGTTACTTAATAGACTTTCAATTGGAGATGAAGAGTGGGTGGCTGGATAGAGGAATCTTGAGCTCTAGGGAGAGGTCTAAATTGAAGCTGTGTCTATATGTTTGGGAATCATTCATTCATTTAAATGGACTTAAAACAGTGTAAGTGCATGAGATTATGGAGGGAGAAAAGAAAAAAAGTCAGAACTGAGCTATTGTTAATGTTTAGAGGTTAGGAAGAGGAGGGTTATCCAGCAAAGGAAACTTTAAGAGAGAGTCATCAGTGAAGTAGGAAAATCAAGAAAGCTTATGGAAAGGAAAATCAATAAACCTTATAATTTTGTGGAAATGAAACTAAGAAAATACTTCAAGGAAGTGTTACTGTCTGTCAGAGACTTCAGACCTTGGTATCTGCTGTTTGCACCCCCTTTCTGGTTATTAATTCAACTTTCTCATGCTGCTTAAGTATATCAGAAACCCTCCTATATACCCTACTGCTACCCATCATACCCTACCCATCATAGCTACTGTCAGCATTTATTGTAATTGCTATTTGTCTTCCCAGGTATAGGCTCGAAACTCCACCCATCAGGCTGTTTATGTCTCACTCAACTATTGTGATATCAGTGCTCACTTTAGTGACTGTCATGGAACAGTCTTTTGATAAATATTGTTGTGCAAGAAGAATATTCTAGCCTTCTGGAATATATCTTATACATATTTTATTATACATATTTCACAGTTTATAGTTTGTTTTCAAAATCTTTTTCTATGTTATTACATTGACATTACATTACATAAATGCTAAATGGGTGTTCACATGACTCTGAGTAGCACAGATGACCTAGATAAAACTGTGAAATAATTTTTAGGAACCTGACTTCTCCACATCTTAGTCCCAATACTGGAGACTTAACATAACCTTTCCAAACCAGATATGGTTCTTTGTATCAAAAATCTTCTAATTTCTTATTTCTATCATTCTTTAAAATCGTGTTCTGATAATTTATTAGTCTGATAAAGGACTTTTAGGTGTTAATAATTGATAATGTCTAATTATCCCTCTAAAAGTTTCTTTTTTCTTTTCCGTTTCATTCCCTCTTTATTCATTTAGTAAATGTGTGTACTATATCTAACAAGTCATTATATTAAATACTGCCTGCTGTGCTAAATGTTTTATTAAAATATAGGACTGTTGATCACACAACACCATCATTTCCAATAATGGAGTTCTAATGGAAATTCATTTTCCTCTGTGTCCTAAAACATCTAGAATCTTTTTTTACCAAAAGCATAGGACATAGTGTGAAATTTTGGAAAAGTGGAATAGAGTTCAACTAGGAATAATTGCAAGTGCCACCAGTGGGTTAGCGTTTGAAGTGCTTTTCTTGTTGAAGATTTTAGTCTTGTTTTTAGTAATTTGATGTGTAGTTCAGTTATGGTAAAAAGTTTTAGGCGACAGAATGTGTTGATATGTGTCTTTCAACCTTGCTTATAGTTGTGTTCATTTTATAAACAAGACTTGGTTACTATAGAATGTATTGATATGGGTCTATCAACCTTGCTTATAGTTGTGTTCATTTTATAAACAAGACTTGGTTACTGTCTTCTCATGAGGCTTCATACCAATTTCTAAGCCTTCTCTTTGGATTTGGTGGATTTTGAGGTCCTTTCCTTTGAATAATAAAGAGGTGCCTTTTTATAATCAGAGGGCATAGAACCAGCAAGTTTATAATGAGAAGTATATTCCACTGCCACATGTTCTTTTCTGGAAGAGCTCCAGTTTGCTGAAATGAAAATGATTGGAAATATCAGTGAGGTAGCAAGAATGTCTCAGTGTTACATTATCATGTTAGGAAAATAACAAAAAAGACGGTGACTTAAAATTTTAAGCGTTAGAACAGATACATTTGAATTAGTAATTGAAAATAGGAGTTTGGTGTATGTCATAGTGGCAGTGTGTATATATTACTACTCTGTGCAAAGAAAATGCAAGATTTTCTTAATTTTTTTTTTTCTGGGGTCTCCAGACTATTATGTTTTTATTTAGGGTGACATTCTTTTAAAAGCTCTTTTTAGAGTTTAAAATAAATAGAAAGTAAGTGTTACATTAGAACCGTTAAGAGAAAACTGTAGACTTTGAACTTTAAAAGAAGTATGACTTTAAAGATATGTTCAATTTGTCTGTCATACCTGCAAAACTAGATGTATACATTCTGAAATTATATCTGTCTTAGTAACATACATGTGGTACGTCACTATTAATATTAAGTGGAAAAGTATTGTTATTTTCTAGAAAATGCTTTTCCATTTTTTTGCTAACATTTGCTTTAATTTGCAAAGAGAACAACTCACTCTTGATACTTTGTGTAGCTGGAGAGACAACTGCATGAAGATGAAGAGTTTGCCAGAACATTAGCCATGTTGGATGAAGAACCCAAGTCCAAAAAGGTGGAGTTTTTTTTTTACTAGGCTATCTGTACTCTGAACATGCAATACAGATTGGTGTTCTTTTCCTAGGCTCTGAAGTTATAAACTAAAGAAGCTAAATTCTTTTAATTTTAAAAAATTTTGGGGGGAAGGGCATTGAATAACTTACTTCTAAAAAAAGGTTGACAGAGCCAAAGCCATGCAGAGCCCTTTTGTTCAGTGAGTTTCTTACTCTGTCACGGAGGGATTCTGAACATACCTGCTCAGAAAATAATGTTGATTCAGATTCCTGTGAAACATGGATTCAGTGACTTTGATGTTACTCACTATCTCTTTGTGAAGCACAATCTTGCTACTTTTAATAACTACCTTTAAGATCTTCATTAGAACAGTGTCAAATTATAATTGAGTGTATTTTTGAGTCAAGAAAAATCTTTTAAAAGCATCAAGATTTTTTTCACTTGACTTCCAAATAATTAGCTCTATTTCTGTTCAATCATATTCTACTAATATAATTGTTAATATATCTGAATATTTAAAAGAATTATATAGCAGACGATGTAAGACAATAGGAATTAGTGGGACTTTAGGGCTTCTGAAGTAACTCAGATTGTAATTACTTTGAAAAAATACTGTGTCACACACCCTCTTTGTAAAAATGGAGTTTTGAAGGAACGGTGGAGAAAATGGACATTTTTCCCTCTTTCGTAAGTGTACTTTTTTCCTTTTGAGCTTTAGAGTGTTTTGATTTTGGGCCTCCCTGGTGGTGCAAGGGGTTAAGCACTGCACTGTGAAGCAATCTGCAGCCTCTGCAGCATGAGTTCGATCCCTGGTGGCCAGGGAGCAACCCACATGGTGAAGCAGACCTTTCCTGCTTGCCCGCTGCTCCCCTCAGCAGTGTATTTCAGTCAGTCTGCCTGTTCTGTGTGCTGTCTCTGGTGAATCTTCTCACCGCCTGCATCTCTAGCCTGTACCCCAGCTCTTGTATGCATAAATAAATAAATCTTAAAAAAAATGAGTGTTTTAATTTTAGGGTTAGATTTTAGTCTTTAACTTTGTAATACAAACAGTCTGAGAATTGAGATGAGAATAGAGGCAAGGCTTTCATCTCACAAGTTAGGAATAACTGGGATGGATTTTTAATAGAAATATTTTTTATATGCTTTTATCTGTTTCCTCACCTGTAGAGTAAAAGGTAATAAATCATGTCTTATTAACCCCAGAACTTTTATGAATGAATAAAATAAAATATATTGTCCTGCAACTTTGTAAAGTGGCTCTTAATCTTAAAATTAAAACTTTAGTTAAATAAAACTTTGGTGCATTTTGTGGTGATCATTTTCCTACTGTTTATCATTTAACATTTTTTAAATTTGCTTAGGCTCGAAGGGACACAGAAGAGAGAGAAACGTTTTCCTCTGTTCAAGCAAATTTAAGTAAAGCAGAAAAACATAAATATCCTCGTAAAGGTAATATTAGCAGATAAAAAGTAAGCTAGAACATTTCTAGAAGAAAATTAGTGACAGCCTTATTTCAACATTCTAGTCAAGAATTTTCTTTATCATTATGCAGATAAAACAACCCAAGGCTATTAAAGCATGTTCTACTGAGATATTTTGAAAGCTACTTGGATAATATCTTGTAGAGAATGCTCATCTATTCTGATTATCATGAGAAATGTATGACAGCTTTTAGCTTCATGTTAATTTCCAAGTACAGTAGAGCATGTGGACTTCACTATCTGAAATCAGGGAACTGGATCTTCTTAGCTTTTCATTTGAGAGTTAACCTCACAGAGGTCCAGATTATCCTAAGCCCTTTTGCTGATTGTCAATAGTTATTCTTTTTATTGTCTTAATAGCTAATACCTGTTACTGTAGATGGCCTTAATCCTATAAGTAAATTTCTTCTTTTAGTACCTTTACTCTTGAAATCTCAGGATTTTGGGCTTTTAGACTACATTAAAATTGCAGAATTTTTGTGTGCCCTATTCTATTTAGTAAGTGTTCTCTTTGTAAATTTAGCTCATTGATATTGTTCATGTCCTTAAATGCAGTTTACCATATTTTTCAGCTAATGAGAACTTTATATTTAAAAAGATAATCTCTTAATTTGTACTGGTTATACAAAGAAGTAATGTAAAAGTATTTCATTAAAAAATGTGCTGTACAAACAAAAGAATTAACATCTTGGTGTAAACATTATGAAATTGCCTTACATTATTCACCATTAAGATTACTCAGTTGAAATAATCTTCATGTGGGTATCATTTTCCAAAACAACAATCACAATCTTTTCTCTCTTTCTAATAAAAGCAGAACAATTTTCAGATGAAAGAAAGAACTGTAGTCCTAAGAAGCAAATTAAATATGAAAGTTCAAAAGAATCTCAGCAACATCCCAAGTCATCAGCTCATAAAATAGGAGAACCATCTTCTCCAAAAGCCAGTACTAAACTGGCACTTCTGAAGAAAAAAGGAGAGAGTGCTTATAAAGAAGCAGAGCCTTTAGCCTCAAAAAGAAAAGAAAATGCTATTGAATTGAAAGGAGAGACAAAAACACCCAAGAAAACCAAAAATTCTCCAGCTAAAAAGGAGGTAGTAAATTTTTGAAAGTGTGTACTATTCGGGGGGCTTTGTGTTGATCTGAGCTTGATTGTTTTCAGGTTTCTAATTTTATAAATCATTATAGTACTTTAAGATACCATGTTATTTAGAAGTTTTTGCAGAATATAGGTTATTAGCTACCCATTATTTATGGAATGTAATTGTATATCAGATACTGTTCTTACACAGACAGTATTTCATGCAGTCTTCACAACAATCTATTAGATGTTTAATTGTATGTTTAAAGAAGGAAATGGCCCGAAAGAGTTTGATTTCTAAGATGATCCACCTAGTAAGTAGGAGAGCTAGCTTTGAATTCTGGTTCTCAGAGGCCCAAAAAAAGCAGTGTAATATGGTGACTTATGGATCCAGAAGCCAGTTTTGGATCATAGCCATGCCTCTGAACGGACGGAACTTTGGTCTGGTTACTTCCCATCTTTTTGCTTTGGTTTCCTCATTTGTAAAATAGGATAATAATAGAACCTAGTGAATTAATACACTTAAACCACTTAGAACAGGACCTTGCTACATATGTGGTATGTAAGTTTGCATCTGTCCTGCTTGTACTTTTTTTCACTTTGTATGAGTATTGAGATACAGAAATCATCAAATGAAAAAACAGTGAAGTAATGCAGAACTGTTTTCAAATAAAGTGAATGGTTTTAGAATTTCCAAGTTGGAACTACCTTAGCTTCATAATGAAAAACCACTATTCCTTCAAGCTTCTTAGGTACTTAGAATTAAAAGCATAATATTGTCTATTTTAACTGCTCATCAGCATTATTTTTTAGTGCAGAACAATGAAATGGTAATGATTTCAAGATGTTTTTGTTTATGGTCATTGCTCATAATGAATATGCTTAAGGGAACAATTAACTTTTTGGTATCAGATTTTTCTTCACTAAATACTTATATCTGAATTTTTTTCTTCAGGCATACTAAATGTGCTCAGTTTATCAAAGCCTGTCTATTTTTGTTAACAGAGGAAAAAAATCTTCAGATGATACTGTTATGTTTTCATTGTATTTTTCACAGTATTTTTTTCAAAGTCTGAATAGAAATGATTCAGACAACTTTCACTTAAAATCAGTTTTGGGAGCATCAACGTCTTTAATAAATTCATTTTATCTCAGTTAAATTATTTTGATTTCATCAGTGGATGCACCTCAAAGTTATTTTACAAGTTGTTTGTAATTCATAATTATTTTTCCTAGAATTAATATTATAAATGAATAATTTTTCCACTTTGGTACGCATTGAACTTTCCTGTGAAGCTTGTTAAAAACATGATTTCCCAGAGCAGATGTCTGGGCAACTATATTTCACTAAGCCCCTCAGATAATTGAAAGTACACCAACATTGAGAACAACTGTTAAAAAGCCCTGGTTAGTTTCCAGGACCAATCTGTAATGACTTATTTAACTTTCAACATAAACAAAATAGATTACTTATTTTGTTGATTGAATTTTGTATATAGAAGTGGTATTTTATCTATGTAAAGGGATTTGAGGTGGCTTACAAGCTGAAATAACGTAAAATAAAGACCATTCTGTAGCTGTTCTTATCAGATTTATCTGATTCTCCCCCACCCCCCACCCATCTCTGCATCAGAAACTTAAAGGTGTGTCTAGACTATATACTTTGAAAACTTCCCCCAGCATTTTCTGAGATATAGTCATTTTCTGAGATAATAGGTAAAATCCTCTGAGAGAAATGAAATGGGAGCCATTAAACCTAGAAGGGAGATTGATGGAATATAGAATGTGTCTGCTTTTTTGAGTAAAGCATGTCTCTTGTTTGAGCCAGATGTTAATGTGAATCCATGGATTCTCAGAGTAGAGTGCTCCTATCATAGCCCCAGGGGTATAGGGCAGTGTTTTAGGGGATGTGCAAAGTCATAGCATAAGTACATTTACCTAGGAGAAATTTAATGTTTTCCATTAAAATACTCATGGATGGGGGCCTCCCTGGTGGCACAGGGGTTGAAGTCTCAGTACTATCAAGCTATCACCAGCCATTGTGATATGAGTTCGATCCCCAGCCAAGTTGCTAACCCACATGGTACAGCAGGCCTTTCCTGTCTTACCTGCTGCTCCCCTCAGCAGTGTATTTCAGTCAATCTGCCTGTTTTGCTCCCCACTCTGTCTCTGGTGAATCCTCTCAACCCCTGCACCTCTGGCCTAGACCCCAGTTCTTGTATGCATAAATAAATAAAATCTTTTTTTAAAAATAAATGTATTATGGAATATAATTTAAAATATATTATGGAATATAATTTAAAATTCATATGAATTATTGAAATAACATGCACATTTTTGTTTTTTTTGGCTTGGGTCTGAGAACGGATTATGCATCTATTTTGCCTGGGGTATGTGGCTTTAGAGAGAATGGAAAGGTTTTGAGAAGGGCTAATTGAGGGATGTTGTAAACCAGGTATATATTAATTAAAGAGTACTTGTGTAGCTAAAAATGTTAATTTCAGGACCAAACACAGTAGTGACTTACTGTTTATCCATGTGTATTTTTTAATTTTCTATGAACTTTGTATGGTTTTGTTGAATTGCCTTCCTTTTCTCCAAAGTCTGTAAGTCCTGAAGATTCTGAAAAGAGACGGACTAACTATCAGGCTTATCGAAGCTACTTGAATCGAGAAGGTCCCAAAGCTCTAGGCTCCAAAGAAATACCAAAGGTGAGTACACAGGGCCTTAGACTAACTGTGGGTCCATAGATGATGTATTTACCATGTTTACAGTAGCAGAGAGTTATTTAAAAATTAACAGCATAAAATTCTTAATCTCCATCTTTGTGGTATCTGATTTATTAGGGATGTTTGGTCACGTTGTGAATCACTGCTTGACACTCCAGGCTATTTTGAATTTGTTGAGATTTTAAGTACCCAAATTGTTCTCAACACTATTCTAATCCTAGGATCTGAAAGTCTAAAGGAAACTTGAGATGTTAGTCAAATTCTTACTTGTGAGCAGATTCATTTGTTTTGTTTTTCTTCCAAGAAAGATTCATTATCTATGTGTGGTAGTCCTTAACTTTTGTTCAGCTGCTGCCTTTCAAGCCTATTTTAAGTCTATGTTGATTTCAATTTTCTATTCAAAGATTAAGAAGTAACTTGGAATGATTTTTCATTTTGCTTGATTGTATCATTTTATTGAAATATTGCAAAAAAAAGCCTCTATACATGATTTTAATTGAGATTAGATGTGTTCTCCATCTTGCTCTCATTGGCCATTGTCCTTTGTATTATCAAGTTATCTTTCCTACCGAGGTAATTTGATGCTGCTCTAGGTTACTGGAAGGTTGTTAGATTTATTGTC
This sequence comes from Talpa europaea, assembly GCF_964194135.1. Classification (NCBI taxonomy): domain Eukaryota; kingdom Metazoa; phylum Chordata; class Mammalia; order Eulipotyphla; family Talpidae; genus Talpa; species Talpa europaea. The sequence goes on from NC_140071.1 coordinate 122,248,929, forward strand.
ATAGGGTAAACAGAGAAGAACAGAAACTCAAACTTGTTTAGCTTTTCAGAATCAAAACTTTCCTTTTTTTAATAATAGCAAGAAATTCTGTAGGTGGATTGCTTTTGCTTATTTACTTAAAATTCTACAAGTTAACTAGTTGTTTAAATATTTTAAAAAATAATGAAAATAGTACAATGGGTAATTTCAATAAGCTTTGCTGTTTTGAATGTATATTTTATTGCTTACTTTGTAAGTTTATTAAATGTCTGCCTCCATAAAAGTTTGATTTCAAGTTCTGCTTATTTGCTGTACATTTCCAGCAAATTTTTCATGCTGAGATTATGATGTCAAATGAGAAAAATCAACTTCCTACTGTTTTGATGCCAAATATTTCTTTGGAAAGCTACCATGTAATTTCCTCTCTGCTTGAACATTTTGGTTTTTAGGGAGCTGAAAATTGCTTGGAAGGCCTTACATTTGTAATCACAGGAGTGCTGGAGTCCATTGAGCGAGATGAGGCCAAGTCTCTAATTGAGCGTTATGGAGGAAAAGTAACAGGAAATGTCAGCAAGAAAACAAGCTACCTTGTCATGGGTCGTGATAGTGGTCAGTCTAAGAGTGATAAGGTAGGTGCTGCTGTCTTCTCCATACAGGGAAGAGCTGCTTGCCTTTTCAGGCTTCTGATGTGATTAGGGGTAGCTGTGCCCTTTTATACAGTTAAATGAAGAAAGAAAAGGGGAAAGTAATTTCTTTCTCATAGGTGTCACTGGTTTAGACCCCAGGATTTTGGTTTTCCAATTAAAGGCACAGTTCTGATTTACTTGACTTTCTTAGTGTAGTATTCTAGCTTAAGTCTTTTTGAAGATAGAGGTGGTTTTCTCTTTCTTCCAGTGCTAAGCATCCTGTATATGCTACTGTAGACTCCATCTTAAGCTATTTTATTGGACACTTTTAGGAATGTTGAGTGGGGTTGTGTTTAGCTCCAAATAACAGAATATTTGACCTTGGTTTAAACAAAAAATTGCTTACTTTCCTCATCTAACAAGAATTCCAGAGGTAGGAAGTTATTGGGGGTGGCTTAGCAGCTAGGTAATGTGGCTCGGCTATTTCATCCTCCACCTCTGTCCTTAATTATATTAGATTTATTTAGCCTTTGTGCATATTGCCCTGTGTTGCAGTATTATCTGCAGTTGTAGACTTAATGGTCTGCATTCAAGGCAAGAAAAAAACAGTGGCATGGTAGCATTTTAGCTGTGATTCCCCTTCAGAAACATCTCTTACAAAATTCCACTTAGTCTCACTAGTGCTGTCACATGGCCATTCAAAGCTATAAGGAAGATTGGAGAAAATGAGGACTTTTCTGATTTTTGACCAGTTGTAGGCCATCATTCTCAGAGATGGATGTGTTGGAGTTCCTTTAGCAAGGCAGGAGGTAGTTGACAATGTCTGCCATGAGTCAGCCTTGGGAGAGGATGTGGAGAGCTGGACTTCTGCCCTAGTGACTTTGACTCTTTTAGGAAAAAGGGAAAGGCACAGCAGTCCACTAAAGTGGTCATGTGGCAACTCATCACTCTTGAGGGATCTATCTGTCATTTTCTTTTTAATGAATATGTTTGATATTCCAATATTATCTAATTTACAAATGTGGGTTTTTACCTCCTAATCAGCCGTAGTATCTTTTTTTTTTAACCAGCAGTTAAAGATGAAGTTTTAATGATTTGTGTTTTTAATCAACAGGCAGCAGCCTTGGGGACAAATATTATTGATGAAGATGGCCTTTTGAATCTCATTCGAACTATGCCAGGCAAGAAGTCCAAGTATGAAATAGCAGTTGAAGCTGAGGTCTGTTTAAAATGAACTTGATTTATTTACGTTGGTATATAGCAACCTTCCTGTGTCATAGAGACATTTCTTGGGCAGATACAGGTTTGCTCGCTAAACAATTGACTTTCCCTTCTACAACAAATGAACCTACCTTGAGCAACAAGTCTCTGCTTCAGGATGTCTTTGGTGTATTTCCTTACCTTTCGCAAGGGAAGATAGGCAAGGACAATATAGTACATTTACGTAACTACTTACTAAATTTTCCATGTTTCTCTTTGCTTGTAAAGGTTATTGCTTAAGAGTTGTTTAAAGGGTTATGTTATGGATCTCACTGTGGTAAATCATTTTCAATGAGAACTGCATTAGGACTTCTTCAGTTGACATAGAAACCTGGCCCATGTTAGCTTTAGCAAAGAGAGAAAAATGTTGACTCATGTAGCTAAACAGTGGGCAGGGTGTTTAGTGTAGTAACTGCTGAATCTTGAAATCATAGTGCACTTGTATCCCTTTCAGTTCTGTCTCTGTGCTTCTCCTAGCATCAGCCCATTCCCACTCTATATAGGTTTATTCCACATCCAGGACACAGGGGCGTCAGCAGCACAAATTCCAGTTAGAAAATTCCTAGGGAATGACTTGGATGGGACTGTCACCCGCTGTCCCCAATGTTAACAACTTATATAACCATAGTACATTGATACTGTACTGCTAACTACTTGTTATTCGAACTTCACATTTTCCTTTATCTTTTTTTATTTAGGATTCCACACACAATTCTAATGGTTGTATCTTCTTCTTTTCCTCCAGTGTATGATAGTTCCTTAGTCTGTCTTTTTATGAACTTGACTTAGTTGGTTTGTAGAATATTTTGGGGTTTTTTTGATGTTATCTCACAATTGGGTTGGGGTTATGTATTTTTGGTGAGAATGCAACAGGAATGCTGTTGTATCTTCTCAGTGTGTCTTATCAGACGTACATGATGTGATTAGTATCTCTTATTATTGGTGATTTTAACTTTGATTACTTTGTTAAGATGATGTCTGTCGTTTTCTCTACTAGTAGAGTGACTGCTTCTTTTTTTAATTGATGATTGTCTAATAAGTGATGTTGAACATTTTTTTCATATGCCTATTGCCATTTGCATTTTTTCTTTGGAGAAGTGTCTTTTTAAGCTCTTCTTTCCATTTTTTGACTTAATTGTTTATTTTGAGTTGTGTAAGCTCTTTGTAGATCTTTGATATCAGTCTGTTATCGGTTGTATGGTGTGCAAATATTTTCTCCCATTCTGTAGGATGTCTCTTTGTTTTGGTTACTGTCTCTTTTACTGAATAGAAGTTTTTTAGTGTAATACAGCATTAACTTTTAATTAGTCAGAAAACTGTAAATTCTCTTAATCCTTAACCTATTTTCTTCATACTGATGCTGGAATACTATTACTACTTTAAAAGTGAGAAAAGAAATCTATTCTCACTTTTTAAAAATTGTATTTGGGTCCTTTTTGGTGTGACTGTTTATTTTTAGGAAGTTTGTGGAAAGTGGTGATTTCCACACACTGCAGGGTTCATTGTAAATGGACAAGTCGAGGTTGCATAGCTCACTTGTATATCTTCTCTTGCCTCTGAAATACATTTATCAGGATAGAAATTCTGTATATCTCATCAGGTTTCTTTTTTCCCCTCTTTTGCAATTTTTAAGATGAAGAAAGAGAAGTCCAAATTGGAGCGAACACCCCCAAAAAACAACCAAGGAAAAAGAAAAATTAGTCCAACAAAGAAGGAATCAGGATCTAAAAAGAACAAAGTGACTCCCCAAAGAGACAGCTCTATAAAGTCAATAAAAAAGGAACCAAATGTGTTTCGGAAAGGCCTGTACTTCAAGGAACAGGTGGCTGAGGAGACAGATGGTGGTGGTATCAGGGCTGGGAATTTGGCTGATGGCAGCGGTGAAAACAAAGTAGAAAATTTGCTCTGGGTGGATAAATATAAGCCAACCTCACTCAAGACCATAATTGGACAGCAAGGTGATCAGAGCTGTGCCAACAAGCTCCTACGCTGGCTCCAAAACTGGCACAAGAGTCCATCCGAAGATAAGAAACACGGTGATTTTACAGCTTCATTCATTTGTGTGTGTCTGTCACCATGTAATTGCTCGGTTGTACATATGTGAGGAAGTCTAATAGTTGGTTCATTCATCTCTCAACAAGCATTTATTGAGAACTTGCTCTGAGTCCTGGTGGTACACTAAACTCTAGAAGTGCTGTTGTGAACATAACACAATCCCTCTAGCACCTACACTCAGCGAGGGAGACATATGAACCAGCAGTTAAAATGCATTATGCTAAGTACTGTAAACAAGGGTAAGTATAGGATGCAAAGGGAATGCAGGTGTGAGGTCAGGAGTGGGGCTATGTGCTCTCATCCTTGCAGGGAAGAAGCTCTGAGCTCATACTTGAAAACCAAGAAAGGTTTAGCAAGGTGAAGTGGGGGTGGGATGGGGCAGGTGTTGAGTGGGAGAAAGTACATGTACCAAGATATGAAGATAATTGAGAGCAAGATTGCTGAACGTACTAGGGGGACTTACAGGAGGGCTGCAAGTAAAAAGCCAAGGTTTGCTTACAAAATAGCAGCCTAAAAAATTCCAGTGGCATGTTGGCTTTTGGTAGGCCTGACGGGTCTGAGCTGTGCTCATTTCTGTCGTTTGCTGTGTTTTTGCCATGGAAAATGAATAGTCCAAAGTATTATCGGAACTGAGATTTTGGATCACAAATGTTAGTAGTATTTCCTTGAGCTTCAACCACAGGGATATTGTGTGAGAAAAGTTCCAAAAATGATGAGCAACTTGTTAATGCCTAGGTGGTCACGAGACTTTGGAGACAATGCCCATATATTTATATCAGATACTGTAACTGTACTGATACAAGGCTAACTTTGATTCCTTTTTCCTAAGCTACATAAAATCTACCTTAAATTAGAGTGTATGTACTTTATGTGCCTGGAGAAGACTTTTTAAGGATTCAGGTGAATGATGGTCCCTGTACCCAGGCTCTGGGCAGTGGGTCTAACCACCTCTCTCTGTCATTGTGTGTGTTGGTGCATGCTTGTGTGCAGGGACCCAGCTGATAAGGGGAGGAAGAATGTTCAGGTATTGAGCAGTGCAAAAATAGTTGCAGGCCCTATATTTTCAATTCATTCTTTCTGTGATTGTGCTCGTTAACATTTGTTGCTCAGCATGTTCATCTTCATGACATGTCTACCCAGGCACATAACTCCTGTTACCCTCACTTTACAAAGAAGGAAACAGGCACAGAGGGATTAAGTCACTTCTGGAGTTTTTCAGGTGGGTGAGGATGGTGTTAGGATTAGAATCCAAGTAGTCCGCTCTCTGACTTGTGCTTTTCTAGGAAAGGAAATGTCTAAATTATTTTTTCAAATCAAAGTTTTAAGGTTTTTTTTTTTTTTTTTCTTTCTTTTTCATTTTGGGTAGCAGTAAGGTAGGAAAAAAATTCACTAAATGCTCTACAAATTTTTCTATTTTGTAGAAAATATTCTGCAAATTTAGAACTACATTGGAGAACTGCTTTCAATGCTAAGTTTATGCATAATTATTCTTCATTTTCTATTAGGTAATATAGGTTAACACTCTGGATCTTCTTTTTTCCCAGCAGCAAAGTTTGGTAAATTTGCTGGAAAAGATGATGGCTCTAGTTTTAAAGCAGCGTTGCTCTCAGGCCCGCCAGGTGTTGGCAAAACAACCACTGCTTCTCTGGTTTGTCAGGTAGGTATTTTGTTGGAAAGGTTAACTTAGGAGTGGCTATTTATAGGAGGGAGGGAGCGCGGGAGGGAGGGAGGGAGGGTTTGAGTGTGTGTTTGTCTGTTTGTGTGTCTGTATGTGTGTGTGCAAAAGATATATATGCTTTCCTAAAATTAAAACTTTAGAATTTGCCTTGGTTCTTGGGATATTTGTCATTTACATCCTTTACTTTACTATCGTTCATTATAATAGACTCTATTTACTTGTGTACCAGGCAATGTGCTAAGTCCTTAAGTATATTATTTTATAGATAATGTACCTTACAGACCCCTTCAGATAAAAATATTTCATATATCCTTGTAATAATTTTGTGTACCAAATTCTGTGTACTGAATATATGTGCTGTTGCCATCCTCATGTGACAAATGAAATGGACTTAGGAGGTGGTGGCACTGTGAACAAATTCAGGTAGTCTGACTCTTGACCTTTATGGGGTCTTGTCTGTGCTATTGTTGGCTGAGACACTAGAGTAAGCCAGAGTTCATGTGTCAGAATGGTATGAAATGGTATCAGAATGATAAAATGAGGTATTTTAAGCTTATTGCTGGGTTTTCCACTTTCTGCCTCCTGAGATGAACTTCCATGGTTTAAGAAGAAGATTTTATATTGGGTTAGTTTGACAAAGAATGATTTGAAATTATAATTTGTCTTTCAGAGTTAAAAATTACCTTTTTATATCTTGGATTATTTTATTTTTTAAACTGAATCCAGCTTTATTTCTCTTCCAATTCAGAGTTTGTTTTAATTATAAAGATGAGAAGTCACTTTTATAACCTAAAAATATTTCCTGATTAAAACTGCATTAATAATTTCATAAACAATGCAAAAAAGATGAGACAAACCAGCACATTTATCGAACTGCATATCAGTCATGCCATATCCCGTGCAGGGAATTCCCAGCACAACCTCATTCATCTGTGAGTCATAGAGCAATTCTTGCTTAGTAGACGATGCATTCATCTACTCATCCAGCGTGTCAGCCTCCTCTCCTTGATGGGTTCCCTCTGCTGTGAACGTGAATGTTCAGTTGTCTGTTTCTTGGAGTAGACATTTTCTTCATCTCCCAGCCATTGGAGGAGGCCTAGGGCCACGAAGATGATTAATTTGACTCTTTCTTCTGGGGGATTTCGCGGTAACCCTCTTCCATCGTATTATCTGGAATCAGATGAGTTTCCATAGCTTCTTTTTCACATCTTGCTGAAGCAGAGTTCTGAAAAATAAAACCACGAACTCAGCTGTTCCCCAGAAGAAATCTGTTTTCAAAGAAAATCTCCATGGAAATTGACTGCGGCTATTCAACACTTGTCCATTTGAGATGTAAACCGTATTGTTTCTTGTTCTTCTCCAGGGAGACTCTTAGGTTGTCTTATCTTGCACTGAAATCTGGGCGTATATTTAATTCTGTGTAGGACTTTAAGAAGCAAACATAGTGAAATTGCTTGTTCAATGTACTCATAATTAATGATTTATTGGTTAAGGTTTAACACACACAGTCGTGTGTGTTTAAATGTGTTTGTGTGATGTGTATTTTTAAAATCCCTTTAATTATTGTGAGGCAGAGTGTAGTTAATATCATTATCTGTTTCATGCTTTGTTTTTTTACACATAGTTCCTGTGTGATTTTTCTAACCTTTCTCCTTAATTGCACTGTTTTTTTGGGGGAGGGGAATTAATAATTTGTAATAGTAATGACTTCACATTTTGATTAGGAATTGGGATATAACTATGTGGAACTGAATGCAAGTGACACGCGGAGCAAGAACAGTTTGAAGGAAATTGTTGCTGAATCGCTTAATAATACCAGCATCAAAGGCTTTTATTCAAGTATGTGGCTTTTTGAACTATTTTTTTGGCTATGTAAGAAAGACAAGTTCATTTTAATATTCACTAACCAATTTTGAGCACTGCTGTGTGTCAGGCACCCTGCTAAATCCTGGAGCTATTGAGAGAAAAAAACCTCTGATGTGACTCTTAGAGGACACTCATAGAAATACCTGAGAATGTGATAAAAATGCCCAACTTTAAACCCTGTCACGGTCACCTGAATTCTTGGTACTTTCAACAGTAAAAAATCACTTAAAAAAGGTGTTGCTTAAGAAGTGTCACTCTTGGGCCTCCCCGGTGGCGCAGCGGTTGAGCGCTGGCTTGAGAAGCTGCCCGCGGCCTTTGCGGTGCCGGTTGGATCCCCGGCTGCTCCCCGGCCACCGGAGGAGGGTCCCACATGGCGCGCAGACCTCTCCTGCCGCCCGCTGCTCCCCTCAGCAGTGTACTTCGGTCCTTCTGCCTGCTCTGCTCCCTGCTCTGGTGAATTCTCTCACCCTCCCGCGCTTCTGACTGTACCCATTGCATGTATAAAACAAACAAACAAACAAAACAAAATGAATAAAACATGCCTCTATAAGAAAATAAAAAAAAAAAAAAAAAGAAGTGTCACTCTTATACATGCTTGATGGGAATGTAAGTTGATAGAAGCCTCGAGAGCAATCTGGCAGTGTTTCTTAAAGTTGATACTTCAACTTGAAAAACCCCAAGTCCTGGAATTTACCAATTGTTATATATGCAAAATGACAAACACATAAGGATATTCATATATTATGGTTTATAATCGCAAAAGATTAGAATCATTTCATTTTTTTTTCACTAGACAGTGATTAAATATGTGAAAAATTGAATACTAAATGTTTTAACCTTAAAAAATGAGGTGTTCTTTATAGATAAAGCAAATCACAAATATATTAAATGACAAAACTAAGATATATATTTTAATACATGTTTTTACTACGTGTAGAATATCTCTGCATGAGCATACAAGGGAACATTCACACTGTCTCTGGAGAGGGATACTGGGTACCTTGGACAAGGGTGGGAGAATTTCTTTCCCCTGCATGTTCTTATGCCTATTGCTTTTTGTACTGTGGGTTTATATTATTAATTTAAAATGGATTATATATATATATTTTAATAAAGCAGTATGCTTGAACAATTGTTACTTTGTTTTTTGCCTCATCCCACTGCTTCTCAACATGGGTTAGGTGGAACAGCCCATTCAGTAAGCAAGAAACACGCTCTCATCATGGATGAAGTAGATGGCATGGCAGGCAGTGAGGACAGGGGAGGAATTCAGGTAATGAAAGCACTATATTGTTGCAGTTTACTGTTTGTTGGTTCTTAGTTTAAAAAAAGAGGATTATTAATGCCGTGATATTTACAATAGTTAAGGCATGTTGATAAGATGTTATTTTTAAAACCTAAAATATGTAGTAGTAGTTTATTATTTTTTAAGTAATTGCTTTTGTGTTGTAAATTTGCCTTTTAGGAATTAATTGGGCTGATAAAACACACAAAAATTCCCATTATTTGTATGTGCAATGATAGAAATCATCCCAAGATTCGTTCTTTGGTTCATTATTGTTTTGATCTTCGTTTTCAAAGACCTCGGGTTGAACAAATTAAGGTATGATGATTACAGTTATTTTCTCCACACTACCCTAATGGTTGAAGGGTCAATTTTTAAAGGGACTGGATAACTACATTTAAATACCTGATTATCTGAGCTTTTAAAATCCCTTTTGTCAATTTCAGGGTGCTATGCTGTCTATTGCATTTAAAGAGGGTTTAAAGATTCCTCCTCCAGCTATGAATGAAATAATCTTGGGAGCCAATCAAGATATCAGACAGGTAAATTAAGTATATATTATATGACAGTAGGAGAATTTTTAAAAAGTCAATGCCTCCAACCTTTGGAGGAGCAGGGAGTGGCAATGTTTCCCATTTTAATAGTGTCTTACTTATGATTCTTTCAGGTTTTACACAATATGAGTATGTGGTGTGCACGAAGTAAGGCACTAACCTATGACCAAGCCAAGGCTGATTCTCATAGAGCCAAAAAGGATATCAAATTGGTAAGATATAGTCCCTCTTTTAAATTACTTTCTCAAACTAAAGCACTTGCATGTATTAACTGAATTGATGAAACTTCATTGATGCTTTTTTCAGCTGAAGTTCATAGTTCATATTTAGGGATCATTCTTGGTGGTGTATATTCTAATGGTTGTGACATGTGAAAAAATGACATATATCTCCTTTGTACTATCAGACAAAATGATTTTACTACCCTGAAAATCTGTGCTCTGCCTATTCATCCCTCCCTTTCTCCTGGCAACCTTTAATTTTTTTACTATCTCTATGGTTTTATCTTTTTCAGAATGTCATGTAGTTGGAATTATACAGTATGTAGCTTTTTCAAATTGGCTTCATTAACTTAGTAATATGCATTTAAGTAGTATGCGATTAAGGTTTTGTCAAATTTTTCATGGCTTGATAGCCATTTTTAAGTGGTGGATAATATTCCATTGTCTGGCAGTACCATTTTATCTATTCATCTGCTGAAGGGGATTTTGGTCGCTTTCTTTTGTAGTTTTGAGTAAAGTTGCTATAAATTTTCATTTCATTTTGGTCAACGTACCAGGGATTGATTGCTGGGTCATGCTCCTTTGTAAGTGAGGTCTAGTAAGAGTGTGGTAAGAGTATGTTTATTTGTTTTTGTTTTTAATGATAAGAGTATGTTTAGCTTTGTCAGAAACCACCAAACTGTCTTCAAGGGTGACTGCTATTTTACTTTGTGCCTCCCCCCAACCCCCATGAATGAGAGTTACTGTTGCTTCACATCTATGCCAGCATTTGGTGAATATTGACCATTCTACTAGGTATGTCCCTGTCTCTTTTCAGGGCCCATTTGATGTTGCCCGGAAGGTATTTGCATCTGGAGAGGAGACTGCTCATATGTCACTTGTGGACAAATTGGATCTCTTTTTTCATGATTATTCAATTGCACCCCTTTTTGTCCAGGAGAACTATGTACATGTGAAGCCTGTAGCTGCAGGGTGAGTGTTACAAGCTAGTAAGGGGTAGAATTAGTAAAGTTCCAGTATTGCAAAAGCCATTGAGAGAAAAGTGTGTGGGATGTTGATAGTGGTGTCATCTAGACTCTTTTCTTAACTGCAGGGGTGACATGAAAAAACATTTGATGCTTTTAAGCAGAGCAGCAGATAGCATATGTGATGGTGACCTAGTGGACCGTCAGATCCGGAGTAAGCAAAACTGGAGTCTTCTGCCCACACAGGTAAGACTGGGCTCTCCTTCAAGTGCAGTTTCTGCTTTAGTTAAAGAGAATGAAAGACCTAGCTCCTGTAATTATTTGAAATACCAGTTAATGTTATGGGTGATATGGCAAGATCACGGTCTGTTATAAATAGCTTAAAATATTCTGTGGTTACAATGGTCTTTTAATTAACTGAGCTTTATTTTTGAGTGTTTCAAAATGTTTTTATGTAAATGGATACAGGGAAATAGGAATGTTAGGTTTTGGTCATTACTAAGATATGAGTCAGAGGTTTCATTTGTTCTGTTTTGCTTTAAGAATCCATTTCTTTTTTTGTTCTTGGCTTTCCCAGGTGGTTATTCTTCATTGAAGAAATGCAGCTAGGGCCTGTCAGCAGCCGTTTTTCTGATGCATGAATTCTGAATTTCTTCTTCTTTGCTGAACAGCAGCTTTAGATTGGCTGCTTTATTTAGATTGATCTCTTGTACTCAAAACAGAGTGAACATAATCAAGTGCTATTTTTCTTAGTTTGCATATTTATACAGTATTATTTGTCTGAATAATAAGGAAGAAGCTTTTAAATGGCCTACGGTTATTTCTACCCATACATTCATTGTATGAAGACTAAAAGTCTCATTCTAGATCTAAAGAATCCATTCTCTTATGTTTTAAGTGTTCATTTTTATTTACCTAATAATTGTGTCTTTGAGAATTTATTCAAAAGAATTTTTTTAATAAAATAGGAAGAGTATAAGAATTTATTAAGAAGTTACAAAAATTTAACTACAAAAATATTTTATAAAACAATTCAGCAGCAAATAGACAAAATTGCCATGTCCAGCAACAGGAAAACAATTTTCGCAAATACTATATGGGGCATTATGTAGCCTTTAAAATTATTTGTTATTTTTTGCAGTGTCAGATTACTTTATTCTCCAATTACTAGACTTTCCATGCTTTGGGTCACCTGTGCTAACAGTAGCTTATGTCACAGACAGTCATGTTACTGTTAAAGTCTTTTCTGTGACATTGATCTACTTGAAGTAACTGGTAGGTTGTTGAGGAACTGAATTGACAAGATGCTCGCTCTGAGGACCGTAACAAGTTTTTAGACCCAACTAATTTTTGCCAAAATTAGTTGTCTTTTCTGGGAGAAGTTTCCCATACCAACAGATCAAAGACAGAGGGAAAGGGCCTTAGGAAGCCCTAGGATTAGGTATCTGGGGCAATGTTGCTTCATTTTCCAGACATTGTTTGAAAGCCGGCAGCTGCTGAGGAAGCAACTGATATCACATTTAAATCCTGGACCGAAATTGATTTTTTTCAGGCCATTTATGCCAGTGTTCTTCCTGGAGAGTTAATGAGAGGGTACATGACCCAGTTTCCCAGCTTCCCCAGCTGGTTGGGGAAGCACTCCTCCACAGGCAAACACGATCGAATTGTTCAGGATCTAGCTTTGCATATGAGTCTCAGGTAAGCACTATTACTTCATGTCTGGCATTTTAATGTAATGTATTTAGCCTTTATCCAATAAGAATAGCATAACTTAAAAGATTAGTGTTTCAGTTTTGGATTTATTTCTAACTGGAGAAACGGTGCTAGTTAATGTTCCTCATTTTGTGCACTTTATTGTCATCAGTATAACTTTGTTTTGTTGTTTCTTGTTTTTTAATATGGGCCGTGAGAAAGGATTGGTTGATTAGAAGCTACACTGTTGGCTTTGAACATAGGAAAGGGTGAGGTAGCAACATTCTCTGCACTAGTCAAACTGAGGGCCTCTCAGTTCTTTTTCTCGCCACTGCTTTTTAAAAGTTACCTATCATCAGTTCTAAGAGTGTCTCATTGATGCTCCCACTGTACTCATGTAGATTTTGAGCACTGGTCTTCCATGTTATTTTATGACCATCCTCTTGTATGACTGTCTCCTTATCCTATTGGACTGAATATTTCTGGTGGGAGGGACTGATGCTTACTCATCTAGCATATAAAATCAGTTGGTAAATGTTCTTCATCAGAGAGAGGATATCATCCTTAGATCTCTGAGAAAACTGAGCTCTCCCTATTTAATTTTTTTTTAAACAGATGAAGAGACAGCTTGTTTTTATTATTTTTTTAAAGATTTATTTATTTATACAAGAGCTGGGGTACATGCCAAAGGCGTGGGAGGGTGAGAGGATTCACTAGAGACAGAGTGGAGAGCAGAACAGGCAGACAGACCAAAAGCACTGCTGAGGGGAGCAGCGGGTGAGACAGGAGAGGTCTGCCACGCCATTTGGGTATCTCCCCGGCAGGCTGGGAATCGAACCTGTGCTGCAGAGGCCACGGACAGCTCCACAGCGCTGCGCTCAACCCGCTGCGCCACCGGGGAGACCCTCCCTACTTAATTTTTAATCCTGATTAAATCACTGAAATTTTATAGGCCTCAGATCGTCTTTTAAAAATGGAAGTGTGATTTTATTATTAGTTTTTAGCCTTTTTTTTTAGGTCATAGTTGCCTTTGAGAACCTGAAAGATCTTTAATCTTAATTTCCTCCAATGCACTAATGCATAAATAATATAATTTTAGAGGGATTATAGATTTCTAAGGTTAAGAATCTTTGAGGTACATTAGGCTTTTATGATTCTGCTAGAAGATGACAGTTACATAGCAGAATACAAATGAATAATATTGGCAGAGGGTTCATGATTTTCTTGGCATTGTGGCTTATGGGCTCATGCTTGTCTTCATGTTACTAGTATGCTTGATTATGGCAGACTGAATATAGAGAAAATGGGAGAAGTTAAAATAGAGTGTTTCACATTTTTGGCCTAGATAATAAAACAGCTGTGGGACAATATACTAGATTTTGCATCAGGATAAGAATTATGTGACTTACTGTGATTCAGATATTATTACTTAAAGGCAGGAGCAGGGTCCATAGGTAATTTTTATTTCTTTTTAAAAAAGATTTATTTATACAAGAACTCTGGGGTACAGGTCAGAGGCGCGGGAGGGTGAGAGAATTCAGCAGAGAGAGCGGGGAGCAGAACAGGCAGCCGGACCAAAGACACAGCTGTGGGGAGCAGTGGATGAAGCAGGAGAGGTCTGCCACACCATGTGGGTTTCTCCCTGGCCGGCTGGGAATCGAACCCGTGCTGCAGAGGCTGCAGACAGCTTCACAGTGCAGCACTCAACCCGCTGCGCCACCAGGGAGGCCCCATAGGTAATTTTTAAAGGGACTTTTCTGATTTTTATGTGGGTTCTGAAACCAAAGGTTTTGAGGTCTCTTGTTTGAAGTGCACTTATAATTGCTTGGTGTGGACATATCGTGTCCACAAGGTTGTCCAACAAGGTTGGATAGATTCAGGATGGTGGCAGTGGAAATCGTTTTGTTCAGCTATTTTCTGACTTTAACCATTTCATGATAACATTCTAGATCTCTGTAGATCATATACTGTTTCCCAGTTACGCCCTTGGTCAGTATGGCCTACCTTTTGATTCTGTAGAAACAGTCTCTGCACTTTTCTGAGATTGAGAATGAAAGATTTCATAGTAATAATGTTAGGAATTGTGAGAACAGCATTCAGGTATAATTATTAAGTTCTCATCAGAGACCATAAATGTTACAGACTAAAGTGACAGTGAGGTAGAAAATCTCTACTTTTAGTAGTTTGGAACTTGGAATGAATAATCTTTGACTATAAGAAGTATGAACACAGGGCCTCCCTGGTGGCGCAGGGGGTTAAGATGCAGCCTATGAAGCTATCTGCAGCCACTGCAACATGATTTCAATCCTTGCTCAGGGAGCTACCCACATGGCGCAGCAGACCTCTCCTGACTTGCCCGCTGCGCCCCTCAGCAGTGTGTTTGGGCGATCTGCCTGTTCTGTTCCCCACTCTGTCTCTGGTGAATCCTCTTACCACCCCCTCCCACCCCCGCAACACCTCTGGCCTGTGCCCCAGTTCTTTTATGCATAAATAAATAAATCTTTAAAGAAAAATGAACACATAGAAACACTATTGTTACCTGGGTCTTAAGAGTAGGATGGAAATAGCACCTGCATTTGTGGTTTTCATTCATTGATCTGGGTGAGTAGAAAATGCCAGTTGAACACAATTGGTGTGTATCCATTACCCTGGTGGGGTAGCACTAAGGTTTTCCATTGAGCCCTTAAAGGTGGGTTGAACTCCATTAATTAGCTCAATGTTGTTATGCATACTGTTACTTGAATTAGTTGTAGTTTGCCTTTGACTGCAGGTATGTCTCTCTTGTTTTGGTTTAAGAACTTACTCCAGCAAAAGGACTATAAACATGGATTATCTGTCACATATAAGGGATGCACTTGTACAGCCTTTGACTTCACAAGGGGTTGAAGGAGTACAGGATGTTGTTGCTCTTATGGACACATATTATTTGATGAAAGAAGACTTTGAGAATATCATGGAAATGAGCAGCTGGGGAGGGAAACCCAGTCCCTTTTCCAAGCTGGACCCCAAGGTAAATTGTGTAACCCATCACCTTGTAATGACCAGATTGTATTAGGAGTACTTAAAAAGCAGTTTGAGAAGCCTTAAAAAAGATTTTTCCCCCTCCCAACTACATATATGTTACTTCCCATGGCCTGTGTCTTCTGAAACAGCACAAAGTAATGGGCACAAATAAAGATACTAATGTAGTCATTATGTTAGCACACTAATAACAGTAGACTTCTGGATTTGACTTTATGATCTGTATTTTTATCTTTGCTTTATGCTGAGTAGAAAAGCAAGAAGTGAAATCTGAGGAGCAAATATAAATGTAAATAAGTACCCTTATAAGGTGGGACATGAGCCTGGGAGGCTCAAGTGAGTTGTTGTTGGTAATGCATTATGAAAAGAAAGATATATTTACTGGCTGAGGGTTTTTATACTTTGTCTAATCTGTGGATTTAGTATTTATTCCAATTGGACAATATTATATAATAATGTATCCCCTTGTTTATATAGTGAGCATAAAAAACGAGCGATAGAACATTAATACATAATATAAATACCTCACTCTTGTGCCCATTACTTGGTGCTGATTTGGAAGACACATCCTCCGTATGTTGCCTTCTCTAGAATTTTGACCTGATCTAATAGTTATGGGGTAAAAATCTCACATCAGACATCCACTGATAGAATACATGAACTAATTCTATAATTATGTTTAGAATTCTGCTTGAAATTTAGACTTTTCAAGTTATTTAATATTCTGAAGTAACCCCTATTATGTTAATATATTTTGTGATAAAGGTAAACTTAATTTAACTTATACTTACTTATAAGCCTTTTTTGATTTATCACTTCACTCTCTAAATTTGCGTACAACTTTTTTATTGATTGAAGTAACATTGCATTATAACCTCACTCTTTATAACTGTGAAGAGCACTGGTAAGAATGATTTAAAGCATCCTTTTTTTGCCTGCCTAAATTTTCCAAATCATGATTCTTTTTGAGTCATGTGCTCTATTATAAAGATTGTCTTGGAAATATGAAACTTTTCTATAAGAAAGATGCATACACGTTTACTTGTTTATATATTCATAAGTATTTGGCAAACAATTTCAAGGGCCTTCCGGGATCTCTCAGAACCTTTAGGCTTACAGAAGTCTGGTGGTTACATTTTTTTAAGAGTTTCCTTTATTTCCTTCCCTGTAGGTGAAAGCCGCCTTCACAAGAGCTTACAATAAGGAAGCCCACCTTACTCCATATTCACTTCAGGCAATAAAGTCATCCAGACACAGCACAGGGCCATCCCTGGATTCTGAATATAGTGAAGAGTTTCATGACGATGACTCTCAATTGGATGAGAAAGACCAAGATGCTATGGAGAGTGACGCTATGATCAAGGTAGTATTTTTCTTTTTTTAAAAGATTATTTATTTATTTATATAAGCACTGGTTACAGTCAGAAGCACAGGAGGGTGAGAGAATTCACCGGAGCGGGGAGCAGAGCAGGCAGAAGGACCGAAGTACACTGCTGAGGGGAGCAGCGGGCGGCAGGAGAGGTCTGCGGGCCATGTGGGACCCGCCTTCAGTGGCCGGGGAGCAGCTGGGGATCGAACCGGTGCTGCAGAGGCTGCGGGCAGCTTTGCAACCCAGCGCTCAACCGCTGTGCCACCAGGGAGGCCCTCAAGGTAGTATTTAAAGCTACAAACCTGAAAGGCTGTGATACTCCCTCAAAATAGATTAGCTATTTTTTTGTGTATAACTTGCCTTCTGAGATTATTCAGGATCTTATTACTAAGTTAGCAGAACAAGCTGAAAAAACTGTAATGTATTTTCTTCCTCACAGTGGAGGTGTAAATTTCACTTTTATAACTAGTTTCTTATAATAATGGGAAACCATGTAGCAAGAACATAGGCCATTATCCTGATAGTTTTATGCTCTGTTAGAAAAAGTGCCATTTTTATTTATTTGGCCATTGGTGCTTTATCCATAGAAACATATTTTCAAAAGCATTTTCAACTGTCATATGTTTTACTATAGCTATTGGGCTGCCTGTAGAAACTGCTCAGAGTAAAATATCCTTTCGTCTTGAGAATCAAACTCATTTATGGTATCAACCCACTGTTTATCATTGGCCAGGGCAAAGGACTCCAGTCTGAATCTTTCTCTCATCTGAGATGCTTCTACTCCTTGTTTCTGTTTTGTGTTTGGAGGGGTAGGAACAGTGGACTTGTCCAGTGTCTCTCAGTCTTATATAGAAGTAAGGTTGTTTACCCTCTGTCTTTCACAAACTGTGTCTAGATTTCTAAAATTAAAAGGAAATTCATCATGAAAATATTACTTTATTTGTAGATTATTTCTGGCTTATTTTGTCTTCCCTAAACATGCCTATGTTCTAAATCCAAGAAACTGCTTACATAGGCAATATACTTTAGTTTTAGATTCTAAATAGCTTCTCAGTTTTTTACTGCCTTTCAAAGGCTATGACTAGCCCAGTTGTTGCTTGAAAGCAAAGCCCATCAGGGTAACAATAGTTCAAATGGATGTTTGCAACCATTCTTCTTTATTAAGTTGCAGGAAAAGATTTTATTATAGACATAAACTTAATTTACTTATAAACATAGCAATTAACTATTTTTGTGTATTTCCCTCCCCACAGAAAAAGACAAAATCTTCCAAGCCTTCAAAATCAGAAAAAGATAAGGAGTCCAGAAAAGGAAAAGGAAAAAGTTCAAAGAAATGAAACTTTTCACTCTTTCAGCCACTTTCTACTCATCTTGCTGACCAGTCTGGCGGGTCTAGAATGCCTTCCCCTCCGCCCCCTCCCCCCCAGAGGAACCATGTTTTAGCAAAATGGAACAGCCTAGGGATTCCATTGTAAATAAACAGTGGTCAGCTACAAGGATATGAGCAGTTGGTAATGTACACCTCTTATAGAGGTTAATAGGACTGTTTGGGTCTGCCATTGTCCCCTGTCAATATAATGATTGTGCTTCAAAATGATTGGAGTCAGGTTTTAGTTAACTTTTATAGGCCTAAGAATTTTTCCTAATGGCCTATTTTATATAGGACCAATGCTGATTTATTTTTAAAGGTAGTAACTATTATGTGGTGAAACTTTGTAAATAAATTATAATACGAAACATTCACCACCCAGAACTGGGCATTCTTTGTACATTGTCAGATATCTTGCAAAATATAAATTAGGGATAAAAATGTTCCACATAATACATGTACAAATTCTTTTTAAGATTGCCATCTTGTGCAGTAAAATATTATGTTGGTACATTACACTCTTTAATTTGCAAATGACTGGATAAAAACTAACTATATTCTTTATTAACCATTTGTATGAAACATCTTTGGCAGTTGAAGAGTCAGAACTTGAATTCCCAACTTGTTTACCTCTGAATGCTGACCATATCTATTATGAATAGAATTTCACGGAGAGGCCTCTGTTGTTACTAGAGGTTGTGTGCGGCTGTAAGGTAATTGCCAGACCTTCTTATCTTCCAGAATCAACCCATTAGTTCAAACCAATAGGTTTTAGGTTGGGTCAGACTCAGTCTAACTGGTTTAGGGCAAAATAAACACGTTTTTTTGTTTACTTTGCTAGAGATCTGGTTCTGTCCTGGGAGGGATTCTACAAACCCTACTGGAACTTTTAGGTTGTACCCCATAACTGTACTTGAAGGGCCCTGAGGCTGTGTAACTAACTTGGAATTTAGGTGTATTGCTGTGTTTTTATCTTGTCAGTAAATGCTCAGAGGTATGTGCTGTTTCTTCAAGGTATGTCCTAAGAGGATTGTAAAATCATGATATCTACTCTGCCTTTAAGGAACTCATTTGGGAGAAGATTCTGAAGATTCTAAAGTCTTGACATTTAAAGTGTATTTGCCATTGTGAAGCATGTTTTTCATGTAGATTAAGTTTGTTATGAGAATAAACTATTGCCTTAAATTTTTGCCTACACAGCCATGCTCATCTTTTTGTTAAAGTCCAGCTTGAAACTTCTGCTTCAGTGAAGATTTCCTTCCTTGATTGACCAGTGGGGTGAGCATGGCTATCTTAATGCATATTTTTCCATTGCTTTTGGATATGCATGTTATGTCTGCCTAGTTGCTGTACATCCCAGGAAAGTGAGAGCAGTCTTCTTATAGCCAGAGCAGTGAATAATGTCCTTTACTTGTTCATTGGCTTTAAAAAAAAAATTAAATGAAATAACTTTTAGAATTAGAAATGGTAAATATGCTCTTTAAAATATTAGGATGACAACTTGGGTCAGTTTGATCCCTCTAAAGCCCTCATGACCAGGTGTGAGGGCGGGTAGATGTTCTGAGTTGGGATTGAACCTTTATTGATGCTACTAGATGCCACATACCATCCTTGTAGCATAAAATAGTGAGTGTACTTGCTTTTTTTGAGATCCATTAAAACTAAAACATTTATCCTTCACCTTGTTAAATTCTATTGGACCTCTTGATAGAAGTTTCCTAAACAAGTTCTGGCTCAGTTTTGCTCATGAATGACTAAGGCCCACAACTTCCAAAATACAATGTGCTTACCAATACAAATCCCAAGTGCCTAATGACTCATTCTTATAACCTTACAGCATTAACAATAGGGGACTTGTAAGTAGGTTTAATGATAATATATGTGTCACTTAGCAAGGCCTCGGGCCTGTTCTCTAACCAGCCTTTCAGATGGAAGAACAGATCATAAAACTGGAGGCATCCTGCATGTGGATGCTGTAAAATCGTTCCTGGTACTTTGTCCACTCTAGGCTTATATGTATGTAATACTTAAGATGCTGATGGCTGCACTGTAAATTTATTTAGCACTAGGCTAGATGACTCATTTCTTTCACCTGATCATGCTTTGGCTTTGGATGGCAAGGAAGCATGTACTGATACGAATGATTCTGTTAACATCTATGCCGTCCGGATTTCATAGTGTGCTTCAAAGCTACTTTGCATTTTTTTTCTGTGTTCAGGAAAACATATCTAGCCAACAATTTTATTTTAAAGGAGATATTTTAAATATAAAAGTTATAATGCTGAATATTTACAATTATGTCATAGGTTACTATTAACAGTGCAGAGTGTACAGTATGGAAGACTTTGAAGAGGAAATATACAAAATACAATAAGCAAGTAAGGTTTTATGTCACTGTTTTGCCATTCTACAGAAGTTGATAGTGGTGACCTGGAGCAGTCATATTTATCCGGGATGATCCATGTCTCAATCCATAGAACTCAACCTGCTTTCTTCTCAGGGACATAATATCTAGCCTGTAAAAAAAAAAAAATTCCTGAAGTTTATATGGTTGTTTAGGGTCCTTTGTCTAAAATGAGTCAATGAATGATAAAGTGATACATTCAATTATAAGGTGGTGTATAATCTTAACTCCCTGAAGCATATCAGCAGGTAGCTATAATATCATGGCCAAGTGTATGGAGAAAGTCCATAGAATAAAAACACAAGTAAGGTTCTACTTTTGGAAGTAGTAGAGTTGCAAAATTAATCCTCCACAGATAAGCAGGCACAATTTGGAAAAATGTTAACTCACAAATCTTCTGTGAGGCACAAGATAGTAGAGCGAAAGCTGTGAGGTCCCTATCAGAGAACATCTTATGGTTGCCAGAGCTACTGAAAAGTGAGGAAGAATATCCTATAAAGACATTTACTGGAAAGGGGACTGCACCCAAATCTACAAATAACGGTTAAATAAGTCCTTGAATTTCACAGGTTTAGAAGAGTCTCAGAGTCTAGTGAAAAGCTGAAACTAAGAAAGGATTTTCATCAGCTGTCAAATTCACCTGACTCTAGTTTTAATGAACTAAGTAAAAAAAAAGCACATGTGATTTGATAAAATATGCTTGGCCAAATAACTTGTCACTTTGGGGACTGTACAACCTGCATTTTAACTTTTTAAAAAACACTTCAAAGGTGCTTGTCAGATGGTTTAAATCTGACAAGTTATGTGATGCTCAGAGCCAAACCCAACTGTTAAGCTGTTTGTGCTCTGTCCTCGGAAGGTGAGTGGAGGCCAGCACTTACCTGCACACGCTGTTCACTGCTCCACCTCTGTGCGCAGGTACTGGGTACAGTCTGAGATTTTTTTCAGTTGAATAAGGTTTAATCTCTCTGAACACATAGGACATGTGCTTTCAGTGTTCAACATGCTGTTTCAGAAGGAAAAGGCAGAGTAAATATATACTATCTCTGGGTTATTCTCATGTGAAAACAAATAGTCCTACCTTCTTAGTACTGTTTATCATGCACTTTAGGAATATTTATTCTATTGCAAGATTCTCTTTAGTGATCATGTTTTCAAAGCCTTTAGAAGGTTCTTCCAAGAAGACAGCTTGGATCTTTAGAGGTCTTTAAGAACATGAACAAATAAGGAGACTTCAGAAAGCCCTATTTTTGGATAAATCTGTGTGACTGAGTGAAGCATACATACATCTTCAGTTCTGAGTATAGAGCAGGGAAGTTGCAATGTGGACACACCGTCCAATCATCCTTCAACATATGTCGACCCTGGAAACAGTAAAGAGTAAAATTCATCCTTATTTTTAAATCGCTTAACTATAATCCAATTATGAAACTGTTAGAATTTTGCCTACATGGGTATTTTATTTCAGTCTTATATAAACAACAGACTTTAATTTTGTGATATTACCTAAATTTATTTTCCCTAAAAATAAGCCTTATGTTAACGTGGTGATTAATAATCTGGTCTGTTCAAGTTTTCTAGTAGGTTGTAATAAATGGAGGCTTTTATTTAATTTCAGCAGACAGGTATTTGCAGGTGACCCTATAAAGGTAAGCTGATTGCACAAGGTTATATAGTAGATAAGTGGCAGACCATCTGATCCCCAAGTGTGCTCTACTGTACCTTCTTGATATTCACCTAGGTTATCATATGCTTTGAATATTAACTTTGTTGACATGGGTTCATATGCTACATGCTGAGGGTTGAGAAGAAAATGTTGACACACATCAAGTATTCAGATGGGTTATAAATATATGTGCAAAGAAAGGGAAATTATAATAAACTTACGGTTGCAATGCAATATGGGATATTATTTTTACATCCAGGACAGAGGAGTTCACACTCTGGGAGAAGAAATGCACAGAATGGACATGGGGTTGTAGCTTCTTCTGTTTCTGATGTATCAGGTCTCCTGTGAGGAAGAATCACATGTCATTTCAAAACAACACATTATTTTCCCTGGCAGAGTTGCAGTGTAAATGAGGGCCCTAGGCATGGTGGTGTTCTTAATAAAAAAGTAAAGACCTTTTCAATTTCCCTACTTCTGTCTCAAATGCGGGTGTGATGGATGGAGTTGTGGGTAACAGCCCCAGCTGTGCATCCAGAAGAGGAAACATCTGTGCTCTGGATGACAGAGGGACCTGGTCTTGGTGGCATCAGGACACAGTGACACCAGCCCTGGGTTATGATGCCTTGTATATGAGTCAGATACATTTTGGCTTATTCAGGTCATTGCTGGGTTTTTTTTTTTTTGGTGCAGGTAGAGGAAGCAATGATTGTATTCAGCTATCTGTTTTCTCATTGAGTGTACATTAAACACTAGATTTTGAAAAATAATCTTATGAGTTGCGATCAGGTAGTGGCAATAGCTGGCACTGCCTACCTGACCATTGCTTCAATCTTCTTTTTGTATTTGGCATCTATTTTGTTGCGGTACTCAGGTCTCATCAACATAGCTGCAAAGCTGAAGGCAGAGTTCTTCAGGCCTGCTCTGTGGCACTCGATCACAGTTGATGTCAGGATGGGCACAATGTCTGCAAAACACAGCAGGGGAGGAGGAGCTCAGTGCCTCTGCCAGTACGACTCTGTCCTGTTTAGAGGAGGGCAGGAGCACACCTCTCTGCGATCTTTCTGGTAGAGAACCAGATGTTACCTGTTTAAAGAGGAAAGGGCCAGCAACAGAATCATGCTAACTGCTCATCAAATGTCTTTTCTCTGTTATCCTGGGTTTTGCCTTTAATGCCAGGAACTGACACCCCTGACATGTCTTCTCCCGTGCCTCAGATATGCTTTTGCATCTGACAGGACTACTGATGGATGGGGTAATGCAGATTTTTGCAGGAGAGATATGAAGTTGAATTACTGACTCAAAAAACATGATCTTCTAAAAATATTAGAACAGACTGCCAAACTGCGTTCTAAAAAGGCCATACCCATTTCCATTCCCACCAGCAGTCATGAAAATATCTGTCCTAGCACACCCTTTGCTGCATGATAGGAAGTTATTTTCAAATCTTTTCATATGACAAGAATACATTTAGAGAACTGAGGTTGGTGAATTAACAACCTGTGGGCCAAATCTGGACATCTCTTTGTATGATCCATGAGCTAAAAAATGTTTTTTTGCATTTTTAAATGGCTGAATAAAAAACCAAGAGAACAGTAATTTGTGACGTGAAAATCACAGAAGGTTCACATTTCAATGTTCAAAAGCAATAAAGTTCTGCTGGGACATAGCCACTCTCGTGTATGTGCTCTTTGTGCCAAGAGGCAGGGTTGAATCGTCATGAAAGAGACCAGGGACCCACAAGGCCCAAAACATTTGACTGCTGACTCATCATGGCAGGGGACAAAGTATGTTCACTGCATTCAATGACATGTCTTAGAATAACGGGTCCTTTCTCACAGGCATGGCAACAGAGGCTCAACTATTAGGTGACAGCGTGATTGTGGGCAAGCGTTACTTCATTTCTTTTGCCCAAGTTTGCTTGTGTAAAACAGGGAAGACAGTGAGAGTACCCATGTGTGCAGCCTGGATACCATACGCCTTAGGCCAGCCTGAAGGGCTGCGCTCTGTTGTATCTGAAAACCTGGATTTGGGGAGAATTCCTGCCATTTCTAAAGCTGAGTGGTTACTGTGCCTCAAGTCTACAATGTGGTTCATGCTGAACACCTGCTTTCTGGAGTCTGAAAAATTGGCACATGCCAAGCAGGGGGTGCCCGTGTGACCTCACTCCCAATACAACCCCCAACACCGAGCATACCTGGCAGGACCATCCCCATGTGTTGTCACAACTTACTCCCAGAGAGTGCAGTGTGTGCCGCCAGGGAGTTTGTGCCTGGTCTCAGACTTCACCCTGTGCACATTTTTCTTTGTAGCCTTTCGCTGTTATAAATCTTAGCACTGTTGAGTTGTAGGAGTCAAACCTAGGGGTGGGTCTCAGGCCCCCCATTATACCACTTCATGGAGTCGTGAGAATTAAATGAATCCATATATGTAGAGTTGGTAGTTGTAATGCAGAAATGTGGATAACCGACTTCTCAGATAGTACTTACGTGACGGAAATTTGCTAATGTTGTTGGCCACCCGAATAAGCATACGTGCTCCTTTCATATGATCTCCATTCTTAACGTGAATCTGAAATAACATTTTACTCTTTAGAGAGTGACCTTAATTCAACTGTTAATTCTCTCAAATGAACAACTCCTTGATTGTGACTCTGAATGGGGTGGTCATGAGATCCTTGCAGCCTTACTGTTCTCAAACTCCACTCAGGATTTCTCCCTTCTTTGTCCTTCCAGCAGCTTCTGTCTGGCATCATGGCCTCACCCTTGGTCTTGGCCCAGCTTTTTACTCTGTCCTGGACCACTTGACATGAGTTCAAATCCATGGTCCACCCATTACAGGGGGACCTATTAAGTTTTGAGGCCTGAAAGCTGTCGGGCAGAGAGAGGACGGGGTGTTAAATGAAGAGGCACTGCCCATGGCGGGGCAGAGGGGCTGCAGTGGCTGGGATGCCTGAGCTAGGAAAGTATGAGGGTGGTGAAATAGCCCACAATGGCGCATGCTCTATTTTGTCTTTAGTGAACATGACTAAGAAAATATACAACTAGACATAGAGTGCTGATATGAAAAAATTAAAAACTTAAAAAAAATTAAAATTTAACACATGCATTCGTAGATGTATAGAAGGCATACATCACAGTGTTCACATTTGTATTTGGGCGACAGACTTAAAGGATGAATTTAACTTTTCTATAGTCTTTAAATTTTGCCAACTATCTTTTTATATTCAGATGATGAAATAGTATTAAACAAGAATTGTTTAAAATCTCCCTTAGAACGAACAAACCAGCAAACTCTGATAACACAATATTTTAAATAAATTATTTGGAGCAGATAATATATTTATATCCTTCAAAATCAAAACAACGTAGAGATGTGTACAGTTTTCTCCCTCATACCTCTGCCCTCGATGGGGGTTTGCTACCTTGCTGCCACTGCCCCGTGCCTTGCTCCTTTCAGGAAACCACTTTTACTAATCTTTTGTTATAATTCTAATTTTATTTTCTGGTATGCATTCTTATTTTTTGCCTTGACACAAAAGCAGCATATTGTATAGTTATTCTATATCTTGTTTTTCACTTAACAATATAGGGGCCTAGGAAATGGCACTAATCTGGTGGAGAGGGCAGAAGAAGCCCCTGCGGGGTGACAAACACCTGAGTCGCTATATCCTGAGTCACTCGAGCCTCACCTTAACGAGTATGTAACTGTGCAGAATCATGAGGTTGGTGGCCATCTCAGAGGGAATTTTGATCTTCTGGGATTTAAGTTCTGCATACATGCCAAAGAGGACATCGTGTGCGTTCCGATAGTTCCCTTGAAACAAAGGAGGTAAAATGATTATTGCAAAGGATGAAATCTGAGGGCTTTCTGTGGGCCCTCATTTTACAAGTGGATTTTGCTGATCACATTACTAATGATATCTTAATAGTTTCTTAGATAAAGTGACTTAGTTATTTTTCCTGCTGTAACTGATAGTACTAACATCCAGCTAGTCCCTCAGGGAGAAGACAGGGGCTGTCACCCTAGATGTCTTCCTCTTCCTCAGGGCATCCAACTGACTCAGAAGTTCAGTGGGTCTTGGAGTTTGCAGTCTACTTTTGAAGTTTTCCAAATTTAGCCCCTCCCTCTATGCCCACTGTTAATCTTGACAGCTGGAGGTGTTAGATAACAAAAGCTGAATAAAGTAATGACATGTAATACCATAGTTTTCAAAATTGTGTTCCATATTTATGAACATCTAAAATAATAAGCTTGCAAAAATTAGTAAGGATCATCCGACTAATTCTCTGATTTATTTGATAAATATTTACAGAGCATGTAAGTTAACAGAACTGTTCGGAGATTCTGTAAATAGTCCTTGCATATAATAAAAGAACAAGGTCAACCATATCATCTTCCACCTTTCATATTGCTAGGACCAAATACATGGGATGGAAGGTGCTGAGAATATAGGAAGGGGGTTGTGGGGTGGAGAGGTCTGGGAAGTTGTCTAGAGATGGAAACTCAGGCCAGGAAGGAGTGGAGTTAGTCTCTGTCCCTGCCCTGGTGCCGTGAATTAATGTACTTGTCTGAAGCCCAGGAATGGCTGTCCCCTGAGTTTTCTGGGTACACAGTAAGCCTAGATTAGAAATGGGCTACTCCTTTCTGGGAAGGGAAGGGGTGGGAGCATCCCTCTGCTAACCTGGGAGAAAAAGATGAATATTAGCATCCTACCTGCAGACTGCTCTTCTCTGGCAATGACAATGGCAGTCCGGGCGGCATCTTGGTATTGTTTCAGGGCCATGTACAAGCGGAACAGGTACTTGGCATCCTAACACATAAACCGTTAGAGAAACGTTACTTTTCTTTGTGAACTAAAGGGAGAAACACCTAAAGTTTTGCATTTCAGTTAGAATCACTTTCTGACAACCAAGGGTTAATATTGCTTTTAAAAAATGAATATTTACTTATTGAATATGTATTCAGAGTTTATTTGCCAGGTAGTATTCTAAGTGCTTGAGACATGCTAGCACATTTAAATTCTCTTAGCCTCCCTGGAGGAAGCATGATTGTTGTGCTGATTTCATTGGTGAAAAACTGAAACACAGCAGGGCCTTTCCAGAACCAGGATTTGAACCACGGTGATCTAGCATTGGCATCTGTTTACCTGATCTTTACTCTCAAGTCTCGTGCTTGAAAACGAAATGTATTTTTTATGCAATGTACCAACTTAGCAAACTTTCAACAATTTTTGTATCTCTAAATTTCTCTGGCCTGTAAAATTTTCTTTGGCCCATGACCTTTTTCCATTGTCAGTCTCTTTAACTCTACACAATTTCACATCCTTGAGGCTGGGTTTCTGATTATTAGAATACTGAGGTGGTTGAGACAGTTGAAGGGCCTGTACTCTGTGGCAGGTTAACTGGGCTTCCCCGGGATCTTATCTTGTCTATAGAGAGACTTGGGGGCTCGGGCATCAGGACTGCTTGAGTTCTTGCCAGCTGGGACAAGCCACCACTACTCTGAATCAGTGACTTGATTCAGGACTGCTTCCTTCACAAGTAGATCTCCTTGTTTCTCAAAGCAAAAGGGAAAAAAAAAAAAAAAAAAAGCTAAGCTTTGGAAACAACCCAAATGCCCAAAAATAGATGACTGGATCAAGAAGATGTGGTACATATATACCATGGAATATTACTCAGCATTCAAAAAAGATAAACACATGCAATTTGCAGCAACATGGATGGCGCTGGAAGGGATCATGCTCAGCGAAATAAGCCAAAAAGAAAAAGAAAAATACCGGATGGTCTCACTCATAGCAGGAATCTAGAAAACTTAAATAAGGGACCAGGAAAATGAATAACTATAAGAAAGTGAAAATCAAAATCAACAAAAAACTATGAACCAGAGACACTTTTAGGGGGGCGGGGGTGGGAGGGGAGGGATTGGGGTCAGAATGGGGGGGCTGCAATTGTATGGGGAATATAACAATAAAATTTATTAAAAAAAAAAAAAAGCAAAAGGGAAGAAAAAATCCTGGAGTGCTCAAAGATGTGTCAGTCTGTCCTGATTAGGAATGAGAAGACTGATTTCTGCAGGAACCCAGAGAGTCACGTATTTTGAAAACATGTTCTCAATGACTTATTTCTACCCCTATATCTACAGTGAGTTACTTTATGCTGAATATGATTTTTGCTAATTCCCATAGTTTTTGAAGTACGAACAAATACACTCTGATTTTTAGGGGAGAGATGCTAACTCATAGCTCTAGTACCATGAACATTGTTCCTAGTATAAATAAACTTTAACACTGGAGGAAAACTGTGGGTGGTGAGGACTGTTTATTCAGAGAGCCGCGGTTATTTCATGCGTGGGCTTATAGAGCAAACGCACATAACAGCCTCTGTACGGGTGACCTAGGGCTATGTTCAGGGAGAAAAGTTTCCAAGTCTGAAGCAAAAGCCATAGTATGTAAAAACAGGGAGAGACTCACGACTAAGATAGCGAAGACGCACCTTGGGCATGCCGTCGCTCTCGCCCATCAGGTGGTCTATCAGCTGATTGGTCAGCAGTTCATCTTTTGCCTGACCGACCTGTTCAAAAGAGAAAACACCAGAAAATCAACCATCTTAGGTATAGAAAGAATGGGAGAAAGGACAGATAATCTACAAAAATGGAATAAAAATGTAAAAAATAATAGAGGTGCTGAGGCACGAAACAAGCCATGGGTCTTCATTTATTTGTAGTCGCCGTTGATGAAAATCCAGCCTTGGAAGCTATAGCTTTTCACAGTTGCTGTATCAAAGTCCTGTGGGGTTTTTTCCTTTCTGGTAACACACCGACTTCTAGGAGGCTTCAGTTAAAACTCCTAACATAAAGGGGCTGTGACAACTAGAGAGTAAGCTCCGGAGCACAGGGGCTGGGCCTTGGGCAACAATAAGCCACCGAGTGCCCCCGCCCCAGCAGCCCCCAGGAGAGGCATGTGCACACACTGTGTGTAATCTGAGGTGGAAAGGAAAGCAGGGCCACTGGGCCCCGAGGAGAGCAGGGGTTCTGGCAAGGATGTGGGCCTGGGGATCTGGATTTGAAGGTCACCTCCATAAAGGTCAGATTAGCAGACCGGGCACGCAGGGAGTGCGTCCTGCATCGCCATTTTAGAACAGGGACATTTCTCCAGTAAAGACTGCCTGAAACCAGTAGAAGGCTCCTGGAGGAGCCAGAGGTGAGCTGGGAAGTTCACCCATGCCAGGCCCCTTCTGGCCTGCAGTCCGAGCTCAGAGGGGGAGCAGGAACCCACCGCCAGGGCAGACCAGGCACGCAGGGGAGTGTGTCCCCGCATCGGCATTTTAGAACAGGGACCTTTCTTCAGTAAAGACTGCTTGAAACCCGACAGATGGCTCCCGGAGGAGCTAGAGGGGAGTGGAGAAGTTCACCCAAGATGCCGGCCAGTCCCAGCAACTCAGTGTCCCAATGCATACGGCAAATTAGAAAGCAGACAGTAGGGAGTAGAAGAACCACACACAACCTAGCAACTCCTCAGGAAAAAAGCACACCACAAAAAGAAAACCACCCCCCAGATTGCAACGACAGTAACTTGGAAGAACTTCTGAGCCTTCCAGAAAGAGAATTTAAAATTGCCATGATTAAAAAACTGACAGAAGTCATAAAGGAAAACAATGATAAGGGAAAAATAATCAACGATCAGAAGAATGAAATTGAGTCCCTAAAGAGGGAAGTAAAAGAAATGCAGGAAATCAAAGAATTAATGGAGGCACCAAAGAACTGTGGGAAAAGCAATGAAAGTAGAATAGATAAAATGGAAGAACGAATAAGCACTCTCAAAGACAGAAATAAAAAGAACCAAAACAGAAAAGGAAAGAGAAGATGGAAAAAGACCAAAGAAAGACTTCAGGAACTATCTGACTCCATGAGGAAAGGAAATATAAGAGTTATAGGAATACCAGAAGGAGAGGAGAAAGATGTAGGAACAGAGAAAATATTCAAGGAGATAATTGAAGAGAACTTCCCAAACGTGAAGAAGGAGCTAAAAATTGATATACAAGAAGCAAGAAGAACACCAAACTTCCATGACGAAAGGAAAAATACAGCAAGATACATAATAGTAAAGCTCCCAAGAATCCAGGACAAGGGAAAAATAATGAAGCTGACAAGAGGGAAGAAACAGATAACATTCAAAGGAAAACCAATCAGGCTGATATCAGACTTCTCCAAAGAAACACTACGGGCAAGGAGAGAGTGGAGGGACATAGTCAACAGACTCCAAAAAAACAGATGCCAACCAAGAATACTCTATCCCGCAAAGCTCTCCTTCCTCTATGAAGAAAGAAGGACCTTCCCAGACAAACAAACTCTGGAATTTCATTATGACTAAACCCCCACTCCAAAAAATACTACAAGGAGTCCTAAAGCCAGAACCTCAGAGGGACGAATAACAATGAAAGAAGGCCAAAAAAAAAAAAAAAAAGGTTATTAAAAGAATAAATAAATAAACTCAAAGGAAAGACAAACACAATGGCAAATACAGATGCTAACATATCAATATTAACTTTAAATGTAAATGGACTAAGCTCTTCAATAAAAAGACACAGAGTGTCAGGCTGGATTAAGAAATAAAACCCAACCTTTTGCTGTCTGCAGGAAACACATTTAGCTACAAAAGATAAAAATAGACTCAAAGTTAAAGGATGGAAAACAATCCTACAAGCAAATGGACCAAAAAAGAAAGCAGGAACAGCTATTCTTATATCAGATAAAACAGATTTCAAACTCAAAAAAATAAAAAGAGACCCCAACGGTCACTACATTATGATCAAGGGGAAAATACTTCAAGAAGAAATAACACTCATTAACATATACTCACTAAACGAAGGAGCACCAAAATATATCAGATAACTATTGTCATCTCTGAAAACAGACATCAGAGAAAACACATACATAGTGGGAGACTTCAACACACCACTATCAACAATGGATAGATTAACGAGACAAAAAATAAGACACTAAAGCTCTAAATAAGGACCTAGAGCGCTTGGGCTTAACAGACATCTATGGAACACTAAACCCCCCCCAAAAAACGGAGTACATATTTTTCTCAAGCGCACACGGATCATTCTCCAGGATTGATCACATACTGGGACACAAGACAAACATCAACAGATACACCAAGATTGAAAGCATACCAACCATCTTTTCTGACCATGAAGGCATCAAACTAGAAATAAACCATAAAAAGAAGGCAAGGAACTCTCCTACCTCGTGGAGATTGAAAACCACACTACTGGAAGACCACTGGACTAATGAGGAGATCAAAGAAGAAATTTAAAAATTCTTTGAATTGAATGACAATGAGGACACCAATTTCCTAAATGTATGGGATGCAGCAAAAGCAGTAATAAGAGGAAAATATATAGCAATAGAGGCTCACATCAAGAAACAAGAAAGAACTCAAAGAAACAGCCTAATCTCAAAGCTCAAAGATCTAGAAAAACAACAACAAAAAAACCCCAAAACTAGTAGAAGAAAAGAAATAATAAAAACCAAAGCAGAAATAAATGAATTTGAAACTAAAAAAACAATCCAAAAGATCAATGAAACCAAGAGCTGGTTCTTTGAAAAAAATCAATAAAATAGACAAACCCCTAGCCAGGCTCACAAAAGGAAAAAAGGGAGAAAGCACAAATAAACAGGATCATAAATGAAAGAGGAGGAATCACAACAGACACAGCAGAAATCAAAAGAATAATCAGGAACTACTATGAACAGTTACATGGAAACAAGTTCAACAATCTAGAGGAGATGGACAAATTCCTACAACTCTACAATCACCCAAAGCTAGATAAAGAGGAAATAGAACACCTAAACAGACCAATTACAAGCAGCGAAATTAAAATGTTATTCAAAAACCTCCCCAAAAACAAAAGCCCAGGACCTGATGGATTTACAAATGAATTCTACCAAACATTCAGAGAGGAATTAGTGCCTATCCTTCACAAACTCTTCCAAAAAATTGAGAAAGAAGGGACAATACCAAACACGTTCTATGAAGCCAACATTACACTAATACCAAAACCGAACAAGGACAACACAAAAAAGAAAAACTACAGGCCAATCTCCCTAATGAACACTGATGCAAAAATCCTCAATAAAATTTTAGCTATCAGAATCCAACAATATATCCATAAGATAATTCACCACAACCAAGTAGGATTCATGCCAGGGACACAAGGATGGTTCAACATCCAAAAATCAATCAACGTTATCCAACACATCAACAAAAAGAAATATAAAAACCATATGATAATATCAATAGATGCTGAGAAAGCTTTCGACAAAGTGCAACACCCATTCATGATAAAAGCCCTTGAAATTCTTGGGATACAAGGAACATACCTCAACATCATAAAGGCCATATATGACAAGCCAATAGCCAGTATCATTCTCAATGGTGAAAAGCTGAAAGCAATTCCATTAAGATCTGGAACAAGACAAGGATGTCCACTCTCACCACTGCTTTTCAATATAATACTGGAAGTCCTAGCCAGGGCAATAAGACAAGAGAAAGACATCCAAGGAATCCAAATAGGAAAAGAAGTCGTCAAGCTATCACTATTTGCAGATGATATGATAATATACATAGAGAACCCCAAAAACTCCACAGAAAAACTAATTCAACTCATCAATCAGTTCAGTAAAGTGGCAGGATACAAAATCAACAGGCAAAAGTCAGTAGCTTTCCTATACACAAACAATAAATCTGAAGAAGAAATCAAAAAACCATCCCTTTTATTATCAAAACAAAAAAAATCAAATATTTGGAAATAAATCTAACAAAAGAGGCAAAGAACCTATACAAATAAAACTATAAAACACTGTTAAAAGAAATAGAAGAAGACACAAAGAAATGGAAAGACATCCCCTGCTCATGGATTGGAAGAATAAACATTATTAAAATGGCCATCCTACCAAAAGCAATATACAGGTTCAATGCTATTCCAATAAAAATTTCAATGTCCTTCTTCAAAGAAATAGAACAATTATTGATGAAATTCATATGGAATCACCAAAACCCCGAATAGCGAAAGCTCTCCTGAAAAAAAAAAAAAAAAAAAAAAAAAAAAAGGGAATGGAAGCATCACACTCCCAGACTTCAAACTATACTACAAAGCCATAATCATCAAAACTGCATGGTATTGGAACAAGAACAGACACACAGACCAATGGAATTGAATAGAAAATCCAGAAATAAACCCACAGATTTATGGTCAACTAATCTTTGTCAAAGGAGCAAAGACCATGCATTGGAGCAAAGAAAGTTTGTTCAATAAATGGTGCTGGGAAAACTGGGTCGCTACATGCAAAAGAATGAAGCTTGACCACTACCTCACACCATACACAAAAATCAACTCAAAATGGATTAAAGAACTAGACATAAGACCTGAAACCATAAAATACATGGAAGGGAATATAGGTGAAACACTACGTGATTTGCACATCAAAGATATCTTTACAGACACATCACCCAAAGCAGTGATAGTGAAGGCAAAGATAAACAGCTGGGACTACATCAAATTAAAGAGCTTCTGCACAGCAAAAGAAAATAACAAAAACAAAGAGAAACCCCACCAACTGGGAGAACATTTTTGCACACAACACTAATGATAAAGGACTGATCACAAAAATCTGCAAAGAGCTGATGAGACTCAACAACAACAAAGAAAATAATCCTGTCAAAAAATGGGCAGAAAAGCTGAAAAGAAACTTCTCTGAAGAGGAAATGCAAACGGCCAACAGGCATATGAAAAAATGTTCAATATCACTTGTAATCAGGGAAATGCAAATCAAAACTACCATGAGATACCATCTTACACCAGTGAGAATGGCACATATTAAAAAAACTAGCAACAACAAATGTTGGCGAGGATGTGGAGAAAAAGGAACTCTTCTGCACTGCTGGTGGGAGTGCAAACTGGTCCAACCACTATGGAGAGCTGTGTGGAGATTTCTGGACCTACTAAACATAGAGCTCCCATATGATCCAGCAATTCCACTCCTAGGTATTTACCCAAAGGACACAGAAACATCAGTTCCAAATAGTACCTGCACCCCTGTGTTTATAGCAGCACTGTTTACAATAGCTAAGCTTTGGAAACAACCCAAATGCCCAAAAATAGATGATTGGATCAAGAAGATGTGGTACATATATACCATGCAATATTACTCAGCATTCAAAAAAGATAAACACATGCAATTTGCAGCAACATGGATGGCGCTGAAAGGGATCATGCTCAGCGAAATAAGCCAGAAAGAAAAAGAAAAATACCGGATGGTCTCACTCATAGCAGGAATCTAGAAAACCTAAATAAGGGACCAGGAAAAAGAATAGCTATAAGAAAGAAAAAATCAAAATCAACAACTATGAACCAGAGACCCACTATGGAGGTTTGGGGCGGGGAAAGGAGAGCTTGGGGTAAAAATAAGGGGGTTGCAATTGTATGGGGAATATAAAAATAAAATTAAAAAAAGTCAAAAAAATAAAAAGTAAAAAAAGAAAAAAAAAGGCCAGATTAGATCACCGACATGCGAGATCATGTTGATCAGGAAAGAGAATGGGCCTTACTGCAGGGTGGAAATGATTAGTTTTAGTTTGAAGGAATAACTACTGACCAAATTAGGCTTAAATAGTCCTGTGTCTATGAAAGAGGTGAGCCAAGAACACAACTGGAGCCGACCACGGGAACATAGCATGACTGGGCGGCACCGCCCTCTGGCCATCTTAATAGTGAGAGAAGAATCCGGAAGACGATGGGAACTGTCTTTGGGATGGAGCAACTCATGACCTCACGTGCTACGCCTCGGGGGAGAGGACAGGGAGATGTCTGGAAATTATTTGTGCTGTAGAGAAAGCAAGACAGTAGACTTGAGCGCAGGTGGGAAGACAGTTAAGCAGTGGGGTGGAGACACGCTCAGGGCTGCGGAGTTCCCAGAATTCACCCTCTGGAGGAGTTGTCAGCGAAAGATGTTGAGCCTTCATAAACCTTTTGCCACTGCTGTAAGGAAGGGGTGCTATAAGGAAGCAGAATGGGGGAGCTGTTGTTTTGATGGTTTTTGTGGATGGCTTTGCGTGAATACCCAGTATACAGAAAGCATTAATAGCTCTGGAATCAGTCTGCCCAAGGTCAAAAGGTCAGCTGTGTGGTCAAAAGGTCAGCTGTGTGGTCTTGGGCAGATTTTCCTCACTGAGGTCCAAACTCACAGAATTTGAGAAAAATGTCTGGCGAGCCTTACACCATTGCCCAAAATATGTACAACATTCTGACCTAAGAATTATACTTCTGGACATATGCCCAATAAATTTGAGTGCTAATGTCCACCAAAAGACATGAACAGCTTTATAGCACCTTCATTTATGACTAAGTCCAAACTGCAGACAATCCAAACACCACTGATAGAATAACGTCATAAACACATAGTGGAATACTGCACAGCAACGACTAAGAATGACCTAGTGCTACATGCAATAACAGATGCATTTGCCGACTTAATCAGTTTGACTGAAAGAAACCAGACATGAAACAGCGCACATGCGTGATTCCATTTATGTGAAGTTCATAAACAGGTGAAAGCAATCTTTGAGGGTGGAAGCCAGAATTGTGGTCTTCCTTGCCGGGAGGGTAACAGCCTTCTGGGGAGCCAGAAATGTTGATCTGTTTGGGGTTCCTGGTGTACACTCCTGAGTTGTACACTCAGGATTTGTGTACTTTACTGCATGCAAGTTACACCTAAAAGATTTTATATACCCCAGTGAAAAGATGGAATGTCTGTGATTTGCTTTAAAATCCTCCAAGGGAAGGCAGAGGTGTGAATACATCAGCTTGTCCAGATGTTGACAGCTTTTGAAGTCAGATGATGGGTATGTGGGAATTTGTGACAGTTTAGTCTACTTCTGTGTATGCTTGGATACTTCAAAAGGTTTTAAAAATTGGCATTCGCAAAGGTTTCATTATAGAGTTTACTTACGGTTTCAATCGCCATTTCTATTGCCACGTTGTCTTCTGAGTTTGGACACTTCAAGAAGTGTTTGAGTGCCTGAAATGAGAGTTGTGTAGCAATTAGAAATTTTCAAACTGCTTTTATATTGGGAAAAACAAAGTTTCCACACATACAGAGTAATTATAGTTTGTGGAAATACCTTTATCTCAACTAGGGACTTGCATAGTGCTGGTTCTAAAAATTATTTTTTAAAAGCTGGGTATAATTTAAAAAAGGAACATCCACTTAATGCTCTGAAGAATTTTATTCTAGTTCTGATTCTTGAGGAAATGAAAATTTAAAATGTGCCCTCTTTCAGTAGGAGATTTCTTTTCTTTCCTTCATTCATTTGACAAACATTTACTGACAACCTGCTAGTGTGAATAGGAGACTGTGCTACATGCCGTGGAGAAAACCAGGAAGAATGTGATATGACTCCTTTTTTTTTTAATTAGGTACAGTTTAATAGAGAGGTGTGATGTGACGAAATCGGGACTCAATTAAATCATAATTGTCCAATTTCTGAACACCAGAGCATCACCCCTATGAAGAAATTTAAGGCTATAAAAGCTTACAAGATAAATGAGCAGGATTGCCTGCTGGTTTTTGAGGTACTTTAAGGATGAAGATTAAAGATGGGGATGACCCTAAGGAACCACAGCGGAAAGAGGACATGAAAGATGGACAGGCCAGTGGCAGGAGGTGCAGAGGGCCAAGAGGAATCCAGATGGAAGAGGATAAGATCAGGGAAGAGTGTAGGATTCTTTGATGGAAATAGCTGGATACCAGACTGGAAGTTCATATGGTTTGGTCAAATTGTGGAAGTCCTCTGGAGCACCAGCTAAGGAATTTGGACATTACCTAAGTGGCCAGGAATAGCAAATTGGTGGCGTGCAGGCCGATCTCACAATAGACAGGTTTTCCTCAGCCAGTAAGGTGTTAGTCAAGTATCTGGGCCAGCATTTTAAAGTCAAGAGAGTCAGACTTCCGTCTCTTGAATAAACCCTCTGATCCTGAGTGGCAACAATTTTCAGGAGGTGAGCAGAAGCTGTCCCCTTTAGACAAACACCGGAGGCAGCCAGCGGCCCCTCCCCTGCCACACAGCTTCACTTACTTATGTCCATTGTTTGAACATGAAGCGCATGTTAGCGACGCTAGGTGAAAGCAAGAACCATTTGGGGAACAAAATGAAGATGAGTTATAGGGAGAGATTAAAACAGGGAAAATGGGACACCATTACAGGAATTAAATTGAGGTGACCCAGGGCTTGGAGTAAATTGATGGTCATTGGAATGAGGAGGGACAGATGTCTGAGAAACTATAAAGTAAGAATGTGATTGGGGGCAGGAGAGGTAGGAAAATTTTACAGTTGAATCTGGGAGAACAGAGCTTATAATATTTCCTAGAATCATTCCTGTGGAGTCCAGTGGCTATTTTCTTGACAAATACTAACCCGTGAATACTGGCCACACAGCAAGAAGAATTTTCCAGCCTGAAGATGTCTTTTTTCTCCTTCAAAATACAGGGCAATACTTTGATAGTCCTCATTACTAGTGTCTTCAGAACCTACAACGAAAGTTTATTGAGTAAAATATCTGAGCAAAAGTCATTTACCTTTTATTGCTAACCTAAAAATAAGATCTAAAAACAGGCGATCTAATAATAGGTGATCAAAAACACTCAATGGCCAACATGAAGGTTACAGTGTCCTGTTTCGTCACAAACACATCATAATCACCCCACATATGCACTCTGCTCCCTCTTATTTTCACTCTAAACAAGAATCAGGAAAGCTGATCATGAGGCTTTGTGAGGATCTAGGTTACTGTCTGCCCTTAGCACTTAAACCTTTCTTCAGGGGTCTCCATCTCACTTCCTAAAACAGAAGAAACTGTGACTATCATCACCTCCACCGGGATTGTTTCTGAACAATCAGACACAAAGCCAAGCATAATGCAAATATAATCCACCTCTTTCTCAGCAATGCCTGATTTATTTTTTTTAAAGATTTATTTATTTATG
Source organism: Talpa europaea (assembly GCF_964194135.1). NCBI lineage: Eukaryota > Metazoa > Chordata > Mammalia > Eulipotyphla > Talpidae > Talpa > Talpa europaea. The sequence goes on from NC_140071.1 coordinate 122,286,989, forward strand.
CATACAAGAACTGGGGTACAGGCCAGAGGTGTGGGGGGTGAAAGGATTCACCAGAGAAAGAGCGGGGAACAGAACAGGCAGACTGAAATACACAGCTGAGGGGAGCAGCGGGCGAGACAGGAGAGGTCTCTGCGCCATGTGGGTAGCTCCCTGGCCGGCCAGGGATCGAACTCGTGCTGCAGAGGCTGTGGACAGCTTCACAGTGTGGTGATTAACCCCTTATGTCACCAGGGAGGCCCAGCAATGCCTGATTTAAATGAGAGTCTGTATGTACTTGTCAGAAAAGTAAGGGAGGTAATATTTAAGTGGTCCATGATTGCCATTTAAAGATATTCTTTCTTTTTGGATTGAGGCTTATATAGTAAGCTCAGGGGAAAGAAGGCCCGGAGCTGCTGGAGTTAAAATTTATTGTTTGTATTTACTTATGGGAGCTGGAGACCCAGGAAGAAAATCAGTATAATGACAGCCCTTGCTGGGTCTCCCTGATGGCACAGGGACTCTCAGAGCTATCAAGCCATCACCAGCCACTGCGGCATGAGCTTGATCCCCGGCCAGGGATCTAGCCCACATGGTGCAGCAGACCTCTCCTGCCTGCACCCATTCTTGTATGCATAAAATAAATAAACCTTTAAAAAAAAAATAACAGCCTGTGCTGCCCAAGGCTGAGGTAGAGTTTATAAGAAGGTAAACAGAGGGAGAGGAAAGTGTGTGTATGTAACAGGAAAAGCCATATCTTTAATGAACTTAGAACAACTTAAAGGCCTGAGAATAATGGTGATTTGTAATGTTAAGGATATGTCACCTGTCAAGTTAAAACACTGGAAATTCTAATTTTTTTTTTTTAAGATTTATTTATTTATTTATACAAGCACTGGGTACAGTCAGAAGCGAGGGAGGGTGAGAGAATTCACCAGAGCCAGAGCGGGGAGCAGAGCAGGCAGAAGGACCGAAGTACACTGCTGAGGGGAGCAGCGGGCGGCAGGAGAGGTCTGCGCCATGTGGGACCCTCCTCCCATGGCTGGGGAGCATCCGGGGATCGAACCGGTGCTGCAGAGGCTGCGGGCAGCCTCACAACCCAGCGCTCAACCGCTGTACCACCGGGGAGGCCCTCTAATGTGGTTTTGATCTATACTTTTTTCTTTAGATTTTTACTTTCTTCAATTATCTAAATGACTTCCTATTAGAAGATGCGTTCACCTATTTCTTTATAGATTAAAAAAAAGGTATCTTCATGAATTACATCATTAATTCTTATGGTCATTTTGTTAAAAAAAAAAAAAAGGGGCCTCCCCGGTGGCGCAGCGGTTGAGCGCTGGGTTGCGAAGCTGCCCGCGGCCTCTGCAGCGCCGGTTCGATCCCCGGCTGCTCCCCGGCCACCGGAGGAGGGTCCCACATGGCGCGCAGACCTCTCCTGCCGCCCACTGCTCCCCTCAGCAGTGTACTTCGGTCCTTCTGCCTGCTCTGCTCCCCGCTCTGGCTCTGGTGAATTCTCTCACCCTCCCGCGCTTCTGACTGTACCCAGTGCTTGCATAAATATAAATAAATAAATAAATAAATAAATCTTTAAAAAAAAAAAAAAAGCCTCCCCTGGTGGCGCAGCGGTTGCCTGCAGCCTCTGCAGTACAGGTTCGTTCCCCCGCCAGCGGTGAGGGTACCACAAAAACAAAAAAAAAAAGCAAAGAAACAAGCCCAGAATAATAATTCTACTTGAGGTACCGTGAATAGTCAAATTCATAAAGTAGAAGAACGGTTATCCGGAACCTGGGGAGGAAAGGGATTGGGGAATTCTTGTTTAATGGGGACGGAGTTTTAATTTAGGACAATGACAAAGTTCTGGAGATGGACAGTGGTGAAGATGGCAGGAGGACATGAATGTTTAATGTAACCAGACTGAACACTTCACCATGGTTAAAATGGCAAGCGCATACTATTTATATTTAACTATAATTTTTTTTTAAATTTTTATTTATTTATACAAGCACTGGGTACAGTCAGAAGCGCGGGAGGGTGAGAGAATTCACCAGAGCCAGAGCGGGGAGCAGAGCAGGCAGAAGGACCGAAGTACACTGCTGAGGGGAGCAGCGGGCGGCAGGGGAGGTCTGGGCGCCATGTGGGACCCTCCCTCCGGTGGCTGGGGAGCAGCCAGGGATCGAACCGGTGCTGCTGAGGCTGCGGGCAGCTTCACAACCCAGCGCTCAACCGCTGCGCCACCAGGGAGGCCCTATTTAACTATAATTTTAAAAACCCAGCACCATAAACAGTATTATGTATGACCCATAAGAAGAAAAATCAGGAAATGACTTCAGTAATTCCTAAGATAACTGCAAACATGGGAAGAAAACCTATAAGCAGGTATCCTCAGAATATAATTCTCTTTCAGACTCTGGAAATCTTTAAAAACCACATCTTGTATATGTCACTCTTCTTCAAAGTAATTACATAATGTGCAACTGAATTTTTAAAATTTATGAAACATTTACTTTTGAAAAAATCATTCTACATTTCCTATCACCATTTTGGAAGTGGATTTTTCCCACTGGTTGAATCATAGCAGAATTAGGAGAAATCTGGGCTCTTGTGGAAAATACTGTTTCCCTCCCCGCCACCAGTCCTTAATTTTTGAAAATGACCTTATAATTCCATCTCACCTTTGAGCTGACAGTAGGCTCTTGAAATATAACAAGAAACATTCAAATATGTGTGTGTGTGTGTGTATAAATGGCACGTGTGCACATGCTTGTGGGTATAACCATCTGATATAGGTCCCATAGTGTTCCTAGGATAGAAATCCTTGAGAGAAATTAGGGAAAACAATGATAATTACCAATAATGTCTGCATAGATTTCCATTTTGTTGTGCTGCTGAGCCAGCGTAAAAGCTTCATTATTACATTTGGACATAACAAGAAACTGGATGGCAGACCCATAGTCACCTAACTGTAGGAAAAACCTGAAACAAAGCACTTTAATTAGCTTGATTTTCATATAAAATAGTGATTTATAAAATAAAATCTTTTTCAATCATAAAAAACTACTTAAAAATAAATTTCAGGTAAACTGCAATTCTACAGAATATGCTTCTGTCTGCAAAACACTCTCAGCCACTGATCACAACAAACTTTTGAATTTAAACACACACACATACATAAGTGTATATACATATATTTCTGATAAGGGGAGGCGGGGCTTTCTTGCATACCTAGTTTTTAAAAGTCCAAAAATATCAATGCATGTGTTACCTGGCTACCATTTTGGCTCCCTCCAGGGACTGGGTCTCTCTCACAATGCTGACGGCCTTTTCGGGATTGTTGAGGTGATCCAGGTAGATGCGGATCACGCTGTTCCACTGTTTGGCATTCTCATAAGCCAGAATAGCTTCTTTGTACCTGTAAGAAACGCTTAGTTCAGACAAAGGGTCTTAACACTGGCATACTGGGAGGAAGGGGAAGCAATGTCAATAAATGTCTGGGCACCGTTTTTATTGATAGTGGTTGTTTATTTTTCCTCTCCTTTTTAAGATATAAATGTATTTAATTTTTTTAAATCGAGGTGCCATTGGTTTAGGATACTATATATGATTTTAGGGGACTAGATCCTCACTTATTTTTCTTTTAACTTCTTACTCCATCAGAAAAAAATACCAGGAACCATCTCACTGAAATATGTTCTTTTTAGGGGTTTAATAAACTAACAGTAAAATAGCATATTGAATTGTGTTATCTGAACTATAGCTACATAATTTTTTATATATAATGTTTTTATTTCTTTCTGAATGGGAAGATTGTAATAGTAATGTGGGCTTATTTGAGAAAACAGTATTTTTTCACTAGGATAGTTTACAAGTGACATTTAAAATCTTTGCCTGTTGACCTCTAGATGGAGCTCGAGACTTCTCTTCAGTTCCCTCCAGCTTCCAGCTCTTTCCATTTCAACAAGATATTTAATGTATCTCTATTTTTCTCAGGTTACTGTTCTAAAGGGGAGAGTATTAACCTTTAAAAATCTCTGAGTACGTGCTGTCAGCTAACCTTCCAAAGGCTACAGAAATTTATGCTCCCATCAGTCCTGTGTTATGAGAGCATTTTGACAGTCTGGTTATTAGTTGAAAACACATCTCTCCCAATATGGGAAGTTAAAATGATATACTGTTACTTTAATTACAGTTAGTGAAGGAGAACTGTTTCACATTTGCATGAAATACAATTTCTGTGTTTTCTGGGACTCCTTGTTGGCTTTAGTCATTTCCTCCTAGTATCCTTGAGTTTCTTGCATTAAGTTGCAGAGAACTTTGTATATTTGGGATACTACCTACCCGTGGCTCTATTTTGATACTACGACTTAACCAGTGCAGCTGTCTGCCTGCAATTCACATTTCTTCACTTTCTTCTCCTTTGCATCCTTAAGTTATCCTCTCTATTAAAATGACTACCATTTAATTTCATTTTCATGCCATATTATAAAAACTTCAGCTTCTAGTATTTAACCCCCAAATTAAAAAACAAAACAAAACAGGATAAATCTGTATTTGAATACAGGAAGGATCGGCTGAGGGATACGAGGTGTAAGAAAGGCACTTCAGGCCAGGTGAGCGGTTAAGGATGTTTTCTTTCCCTATATTGCTTTTCTTAGAGGACTGCAAATACCAATGGTTAATTTCTCCAACTTACAGTTCTTTAAATTTGTAGAAATTTGAGAAATTGTACAAACCTCCCATCTGCTTCTTTCGCTTTGGCATACTGCAAGTGAATCTTGGGAGAAGAAACATGAGCTAGAAGCTCGCCAACTTTTGCCCTAGAAAGTCAGGTTTAGAAGAACAACATCAGCAATGTATTCACTTTAAAAGCAGCTTCTTCGTTTCTAGGATTCAAAAACTAGTTGTCACGATCTTTCAAAAACAGTGGCTTTTCCCCATGGACTATGTAGCAGGATGATGGTGCTTTGGTGGTGGGAAAACTATGGTGATCACGCCTGAGGGGAGAAATCCTATCGTGTGGGAAAAACAAACAAGGATATAAAATAATGGTATGTCAATTAATTAAAATATGTATATATTGGCTCTTCCAGGAAAAACAGATTTAATAGCGTTTTTCTTGGCGCCTTGCCCAAAGGGAAGAAAATGAAGGTTAGTTCATTTAACTCTATGGGGGATAGAGATCTTTTTCTTTTCTAGTAATTTATTTAATCAGGGATTTCCCTGTACCAAGCCAACTGTGCCGCTCTTTGGGAACAGAACTATTAATATGAGCTTATCTAAGAGGAGGAGGAGGAGATGGAGCGAAGATCCAGGTGGGAGAGCAGATGTGACGTCAGAGGAGCAGCAAGGACACGTGGCGTCTGCGGGGACACACGCATTTCCACGTTTGCGCAGAAAGCCTTACCAGTTCTTACAGCGGATGTAAACAGACGCTGCTTTGTCATAGTAGAGACCTTTTTCATACAGTTGGGCGGCTTCTGAAAATTGCTGAAATAGTATGAGATTATTAAAATACTAACTTTATTGAGTATACGACTGCATGCATATTTACACAGTGAAAAGCATACCTTCATACTCTCCAGAATGGCTCCACAGTCCCTTTTAAGGACCCTGCTGGGGTGCTTGAGGGCTTGGTTAACCCCTCGGCGGATGTCTCCCATTCGTATGGACATCTGGGCCACTCCGGCCAGACACACTTCATCATGCTCCTGCAGTTATGAGACAGACAACAGATAAATCTGACTCTAACTTGAAATGATAGATTTCAGCCAAACAATTTGAATCTAAAATGACATACAATCAAAGGTCACATTCAGTGGTTCTGAGAATGTGGGAAAAATGGACATATTTATATGTAACAACTGTATGAAACACTTTGGAGAGCAACTTAGCAATATGAAAAACTAAAAGCACACACATTTATGACCTGGAAATCTGTAAGAATAGATCCTTGAGCAATGCTACATTATGTAGTCTAAGACACACGTAGTAGGTGGACTATTACAGCACTTTTGACAGTAAAAATGCCAAAGTCAAATATAATTCAAAAAGGGGTGAATAAAAAACCTAACAACTATGGTACATTCAAGCAATGAATAGTAGTTCTTCAAATATTGAATGAATAAAGCTAAAAAATTGCTGCTTTTCACAGAATGGATTCTCAGTTGATCTTTGTTGAATGATGGAAATGAATGATTTCATTTTTAGTAAAAACCCCTACATTATAGACATATTCATATACTCAGAAGCGCTTCTGGATGGAAATGATATAAAATCATTAACAGTAGCTACCACTAAGGGGTTTGGAAGGAGGAGAGACTATGGGCTCTCACTTTTCATGTTTCATACTTTGGGAATTTTTAAAATTGACTATAATGAAACTATTATTTTTGTTATAAAAACTGCTAGAAGTAAAACAAAATGAAAAGATGCTTAATATTTATAAATCACTGTCTCACTTAAAAACATCAGCTTTCATCATAAATTTAGTTTCTTGAGCATGGGAGCATGGGCTGTAATAGGAGGTAAAGTCCCTGCTTTGCAGGGATACCATAAAAGACACTGCATGAGACATGGGATGGTGGAAGGAACTTTCATGAACTGTAATACATTTTCAAAGTGGTTATTGAAACTACTTAAAAGAGTAAAAGGAAAAGCCTTATGAAAATCACAGCCTGTAAGTGGGAAGGGATAAATATCTTACCCCAAACTTAATAAATGCATGTTTTGGAGGCAATGGAAAATGTCTTTTTCAGATGGATCAAAATGTTGCCATCTTTAGGTTTTATGAGTTTTAAGCATTTTAAGATGATTCAACTGAATCATCTTGTATCTTTGCAAGGTTGTCATAAATTGAAAAATGTCACCTGGCTAAATAAATACTGAGCAAATACAATGTAAATAAAAGCATAAGTTTTAAAATCAAACTAACAACACACCCAAACATTATTACACTAATCTTTGCCCAAGGTTACCTTATTATCACCTGTTATCCCTTTCTCATAATGAGCCAAAGCATTTACATAATCACCCCTGAAAGAAAAATGAGAGCAAATTTTAATACATATCTAAGTATCCTATTTACATACACATGGTTTAAAAGATAATTTTCATCAGAGTAGCTAAAGTTCACAAAAGATGTAATACACAAAATATATGTAAGCATGCACTGAAGTGCAGCCCACTGTTTTGTTACTTTAAAAATAAATATGAAGCTGGATTATGCTAGACTATAAGGTATTTACCTTATGGCATGATAGGAATTTTTTGGGAATGATGTTAAATTTTATGGACCACTTTTAGTTAATTATCTCCTTTGGGGCACTAGCTGACCTTAATATGACCATAAACACTAATATATTTCCCAATATTTCCAGTATTCCAATAAATATTCAATATTTACAAGTGGACTATGAGTTCAAAGAATCTGGTAGAAGTGATGAGACCCTCTGGGGATGAGTTGTATCGAGGGCCCTGCTCTTACTCTAATAAAAAATGTTATAATAATATAAACAAGACTTCCTATTCCCATGACTGATGCTAATAAGGAGCTGCATGTTCAGAAGGCATGCTATCTCAATTTGTTTTTATTGTTCAGTATAGAATGGGTTGGTGATTTTCCTAAAATCCATTGGGAGATCTATCTTCCTCTAATAAACCATTCGTCCAGAATAAATTAGCCAGCTCTGAAAATGGCATTGAATCCACTTGAACTCCACCATATCAGCTCAAGTGACTTATTCAACCTTTCTAAGCCTCACTCGGTTCTCTTATCTGCTGGCAGTGCAAGGAATTTTCTAAAGAGAAACTCTTTTGCTAAGAATGTGCTTTGGACAACCCATGGTTTCACAGTCAGCAGTTTCTAAGTGACAATCTCGAATATTTGAGTCAAATGTCAAGCAGCTAGGGATGATGCCTAACAGCGTGACTGACCAATCCTCAGGAGTCTGAGGTTTTCCTTGGGCAGGCCCAACTAGGAGATACTCTATTAGGATACTTGGGATTTTGGAACTTTTTGTATTTTAGCTCCTATACTTATTTCATTTTGGAGCTCGCATATGGATCTAGTTTTCTAGTCTAATCCCAGACTAGAGAGCTAAATTCCCCCTCTGCTCTGAACTAATCAAGGTCTGGGATGCTAAAGAAACAGAATTGAGGACAGGCCTCGTCTTAGGTGTGAAATCAGCAGCTGGTAGCCACTGGGATAGCTGGTGATTATGAGCTGAACCTAGTCAAGTTGCTAGGTTCACAAGGCAAACTCTCCTGACTGTTGGGGCCAGGGTGTGTTCCTGGATCAGGGCAAGGAGCCAGCAGACAAGCAGCAGTGAAGGGTGGGGAACTAACAGCTTTGGGGACAAGTGTTGAAAAGAAAGAGTTAAAAAAATTATCAACAAAAGCAGAGGCTTTCAGTGGTCTCAGCTCATCTGACTATAATGAGACAAAGTGTTGAGAGTTTGCTACTAAAGTTTCCATCCCTCTGAAAGAAAAACAAATGGAAATGCTCTGGAAGGTCTGAGGGTTTACTGGAATGTTTGTGCTGTGACACGTGGTGGGCGTCTTCCAGGGTGGTGATGCTTTTCTCTCACACAGAAGTTCCTTCTCTAAAATCCAGTCACCCTCAGGGCAGCGACTGAGGGTGAGGGCCTTGTCCCTGAGGCAACACATTTAGAGTCCACAACACAACCAGAACAAACCCCTAGATACAAAGAAAGATTCCAATTTGCTCTTTTCAATATATGGATGATCTCCTTTGCAAAGGGAAGAAATGTGACAAATGTAAATCACCGTTAAATTTGACAAAATTTCCAAAAAAGTTTTTAATTGGAAATGGGAAACTTAAATAAGGTACTCTGGTTAGAAATGAACAAGTATTTTTTGATTGACTAATATCTAGAACTATAATTTGTGTGTCAGGTGTCAGTATTCTCAGTGAATCCAAAGTCTATGAAAATAAAGTGGAACTATATAAAAATATGAATAATCAAACGTCAGAACCATTGCTTTGGCTCAAAGGCCAATATTGTCCCACATTTTATTTGTTGAAATGGAATGTATTTAATTTGAAAAGAAATTGTCCCTTTGCGATGCAGTTGTCATTATACATACACATGTAAATTTATATTTGAAAAAGATTTCATTTATTATCTGCAGTTCTTTGCATTACTGACAATAAATGCATTATTGACAATAAATGCAGTCCTTTGCATTTATTGTCTGCAGTGCATTGCACTAACCATGGCTGAATGCAAATTTAAAACCAGATCTTGAACACCTCTAATTTTTCCCACATTAAAATAAACATGTGGTCTGTCAACTGAAACTATTGACAACCAAGACTGATCCACAATTCAGAACACTACAAAATTCTTTCCCAGGGCTAGGAAAATTTGTGAGCCTATTCGTGCTGCATGAAGGATTACTATCAAGCACTGAATTTCTGCCTGTGAAAAGCTTCTGGTGTGATTTTCAACACTTCCTAATTTTTATCCATATGCAGTTCAATTTAAAAAAGAAAAATTACAATTTTAAGCAGATAGAAAATTTAGATTAAAATCTGGTTATTTTTCACTATGCCTTAAAATTACCAAGTATTCATATTAAAATTATACAGAATTTAATTTGTATAAAAGTACACAAATTAAAATTACAAAGTATTCAAAGAGGTGAGGATGAGTATCAGTTATGAAAAGCGGGCCATCACCCAGAGGCATAGTAACTCTTGTTGGTCAAGTGGGGTTCAGTATTTTAGACTCTAAAGGTAGAAAAGGCATAGACCCGAACTCAGATTTTGGTGCTGAACATGAAAATGGGTAAATGCATGGATAAGATGCCATGATTTAGAAACGATTTTTTTGGGATGAGTAATTAATATAACTTTTTCCCCTCAAAAAACAATTATTAAATCAATGGAGGACAGTATCAAAAATGCCTATTTAGAATTGCAAATGTACAGTAATTTGATTGAAATACACAAAAAAGGAGGACTTACGTGAATTCAAGCTGAATAGCATATTCTTTTGATATAAATGGTATCTGGTCTGGAGCTAAACGCTTTGCCAATTGTAGAGCACTGTCCCAATGCTGTAAATCCCTTCTCATCTATTAGGAAGAGAGAAACCTTAATTTCAAATGAGCAAATTATTTTGCACAGTCTGCTGTAGTGCTAGTTCTAATAGAAGTGATCACAAGAACTTTTTGGTTAAAAAATAAAACTTGATCTTTGCAAGGACAATGCATTACTATAGCATACATTCTCAGTGGGGGTGATAAGAGCCTCTAACGGGTGAAAATTGGTTCTTGGGGAGCTAACAGACCTAAGTTATTACAACGGCGTGCAGTTTCCAAAACTGAATTCTAATGAACCAAGTTTTATTCTTTGGTATTTAATTTTGCCCAATAGGGAAAAATTAAGACGGAATCAAAATTAATTCAATCAATTGATTAAGTTAACATTAAATTTTTTTTCTTAGAGAGATTAAAGAAGTTAAAATACTTTATTATGGGAATTGATGCTTCTGTCTGAGAAAACTTGAGGCCATATCACAATAGGAGTAATAACAAGCCAATAAAACATGTCTTTCCTCCTGGCTCCTATGGTCTTGTCCAAGATGACAGGGCTGGGATTTGAACCCAGACATGTCTGACTCACGAGCGCACGATCTAAATTCCTGTCCCATGGAGCTATGACTCCACTGTCCTCCAAGGAGGTACTCCCTGTGGTGCAGTCCTGCCCCCACAATGCCTGCCTTGGGGACCTAGTGAGGGTACAACAGTGGTTTTTAGCCCACCTCTGCATACACAAGAGAATCTCCTACAGTGAGTAAAAGAAAGAGGTGGCTCAGTCTCCTCATTGGAAAACAAACATTAATAATACTATTCCATAGGGTTGTTGTGAGGGCAAAGTGAGTTCAAGTGTGTCACGGGCTTAGAAAAGTGCCTGGCACATATGCACTCAGCATGGTGACTGATTTTATTTGCATGCGTTTCTGTACATTATATAATATGTTGTTTTTGGATACATTTAGACTTCAAATTAATTAGTAATAGTCTAAAACCATGCCTTTTGGTGGCCCCTCGGAATGCAGAATGAAAAATGTTTGTGCAGAGAATGAGCACTCGGAGGTTCTGGTGGCTGAAATGTCCAATTCCAGCAGGGGTAAGGCCGTGCTGTGAGATTTCAACTTATAAAAGGGGTAACCCGCCGTGTGGGCCCTCCTGCCCCTCCTTGTTTGCGGCCATACCTCTAGGGCCGCCACAGGGCAGCTGGACGCGAGGTACAGGTCCTGAGCCAGGTTGAAATCGTTGGTAAACATGGCGAGGTGTCCGGCCAGGAGATTGTAGTCCTCTATGCCCTACACAGCAGAAAGGCACTTTCGATGAGAAGAAATACAAGAGTTTAATTTTTTCCAAGTCTTTTCTCAGGAGGGAGAAGTGACATGCTCTCAGTTCACCTGGTTATGAAGTCAGCTGGGATGAACTGCAGACATATTTAAGGGACTGCTGTTTACCTTTATTTGTTCTAAGGACATCACCATGCCGACATTTCCAACTGTCCGATAGACGCGGATTGCAAACTCCACCTCCATGTGCTGGAGGCAGGCTCTGCCCAGCTCATTCCAGGCAGCGTGATCCTTCAGAACCCTGCACATTTCCCACGCGTCAGAAAACCTAGGATTTTAGCACATAATTTATCAGGTTGCTCTCCTTGCGCCCCCCCCCCCCCCCCCCCCGTTAAGGCAGGTTTCAGGTAATGGAGAATTTAAGGTTATGCGCACCCTCGACACATTTTGCAAAACATTTCTTAATCTGTAATTATTAGCTGCAAGTAATGGGAAACTATGGAATGTTCCTCCTTTTTGTACAAAGGCTTTTCCTTGAATTTCTTTTATTAATCAGAATCTGCTTTGCGTGGCCATCCTCCATGGGTAACGACTAATTCTATCACTTTATTTTTTGTTTAACTCATACATAGATGAGAATTACTTTCATTCTCACATATGGGGCCAAGAAACTTAGTTCTCTATTCCTGTCACTTTAGAAGTGTACACCGGGGCTCCAGACCATGCGCTGTCAGCTGCCTGCTTCTGAATTGAGTATGCGTGACCACAGCTCTCTCAGCCTTCTTTTTTTTTAAAGATTTATTTATTTATGCATACAAGAACTGGGGTATTGGCCAGAGGTGTGGGGGTGGGGTGGGGTGAGAGGATTCACCAGAGTGGGGAGCAGAGCAGACAGATCCACTGAGATACACTGCTGAGAGATGCAGCGGGTGAGACAGGGTTAGCTCCCTGGCCGGGAATCAAACTCATGCTGCAGTGGCTGCTGACAGCTTCATAGTGCTGAGATTTAACCCCTTGTGCCACCAGGGAGGCCCCTCAGCCATTTATTTAAGGACGACCTGCGGCACCTCCTGTGCCACGACAGCCAATTGAGTAGTTCAGCAGAAGCCCTCCAGCCCTCACAGCCTGCTGCTCTCTGGTTTAAAACATGACTGTAAATGTGGACTGAACTTTCTGTGGAACCAGTATATGACTATATCACCTCTTTCCATCTACCTGTACTCATGTCCATTCCACTCAACAGGCATTGACTGAGTTACATGTCAGGGGTGGTGCAAGGAACTGAAAAACAAAGCTCAAGCAGTCATTGTCTCTCAGGGGGTCTTAATTGGGGAACATAAGAGACAGATAAGTCGACAGATGACTTGAACATGGTGGGACAGAGATTACTGAGTGGTTACAAGTATGAGAATCTTTGTGTTAAGTGCTTGGCTTCAATTCTCTCACTGGGTTACCCTAACAACCCCCACCACTAAGTATTATTATTTTTCCCTTACAAATTAGTAAAATGAGGCAGAAAGGCCTTAAAAGACTTGCCTGAGTCACCCAGTGCGCATGCTCTAAACTATTATGTCTATTGCACCCTGGCCCTGAGGCAACCCATTAGAAAGGTCCCTGATCCAAACACAGTGGTGGGGTAAGGTGGCATCAGGGAAGTCTTCCTGGAAGAAAGGGTTGTTGAATGGTAAAGAATGAGGAGTTACCCCATACAGAGATAGGGGCAGGGCATTCTGGGATGGGAGGACAGTATGTGCTGAGGCAAAGGCTCATGAAAAATATCTAAGTCAAGTAGCCAGCGGAGCAGGAGTCAGGGATAGGGACAGCTGAGGCTTGTATTAAATCATCAAGTATCCAGCATGTCATACTGAGGTTCCTGTGGAGCAGGGATTTCTTCCTAATGGCAACAGGAAGTCATGGAAGGGTCTTTATCAGGGAAATGAGAGGCTCAGACTTGCATTTTCAAAAGTGTGTAGACAATAAAGATTGTCGGGGGGGGGGGGGGCCCTGGTGGCACAAGGGGTTAAGATGCAACCTATGAAGCTATCTGTAGCCTCTGCTGCATAAGTTCGATCCCCAGCCAGGGAGCTACCCACATGGTGCAGAAGACCTCGTCCGCTGCTCCCCTCAGCAATGTGTTTCAGTCAATCTGCCTGTTTTGTTCCCCACTCTGTCTCTGGTGAATCCTCCCTACCCCCAACTTCTGGCCTATACCCCAGTTCTGGTATGCATAAATAAATCTTTAAAAAAATAGATTGTCATGTGGTTACATGTGTGCACACACACACAGGTGGATGTTGGGGCACAGGCACATGTGACTGGAGATGACAGAGATGGGGACAAGTAGTTGTTTGAAACAAGCCAAATTTGAGGAGCTTGTGGTCTTCCACATGCATATATATGATGGGTAGGCAGTTTTAAGTTGAAGACAGATTTGGGAGTCTGCCTCGCAGATGATGCTGAAGCCATGTAAATGGAGGAGATTTGCTCCTGTACAGTGAGAAGAGAGGAAGGGCACTCAAGGACCTGCAACATTTAGGAGATGGTCAGAAGAATTTGACCCACACAGGAAGTCACAGCAGCCCTAAGAAGTAAGAGTAGAAAACAGAAGAGAAAATCTCAAGTCAGCAAAGTCAAACTTCACTAGGATGAAATTGAGATAGTGGCAAAATTATTAGGTTTATTAGACTTTCATGGTGGCGGTACTTCTGGGGTGATCAGAAACCCTTTTGTTCTGGAGGGCTCTGCGTGGAGTAAAAACACCAATGGGGCAATAGTACCTCTGTTAGAATTTATACACAGTCTCACAGCCATGACCTGAACCCCACAATAATCCTATGAAGTAAACAAGGGAAATACTTTCCTTTGTTTTAGTAGGATTTGACTTTAAAATCACAAAAGCAAATAAGGAGCTCTACGAGATGTGTCTTAAGCCCTACCTTTTGAGCATTAAACTCTGCGTCAGCATTTGTTTCAGCTCATCAGGCCCCACATCTTTTAAGCTGTCGAGGAAGCTATGGGTGCTCAGGTAGAAGTTGTTTATTTTCCCACTCTGAGTCTGGCAGGTCAACTCTCCATTATATAACAGCAAAGGTTTATGAGAGAAGGGAACTTTGGTGCCACCAGCCAAAATGACCTTGGATCCTGTATTATAAAACAGACATCGTAATGCTGGCAGCTAGTTCTCAGCACGACCATCAGAAAGAAATGTTTTCATTTCATTGCAATCAATGGAAATTCATTTATCAACAAATATACAGCTAAGGGACAAAGTACCTTGTATAGTGTCCTTGTGAAAGACATAGGTATAGACCTTGTCATCATCATAAGCAACAAATACACCTTTATCCAATGGCCAGTTTTCCCAAAGAACACCTTTAATGGTTGGCGAAAAATCTGGAATCTCAAAGGTAGCATCATTAACCTACAAAATAGGATTTATAGATTTGTTCCAAGTTGATACTTAAACCCACGATCATTGCCTTGGTGGGAGTCTGTCTGCATTACCTGTAGCTGGCATAGCTTACCAGCCCACACTCGCTCAACCCAGCCACATCCCAACCCCAGTAGGAACAAAGGTCTCTCTTCCCACCTTTATACTACATATGGCTCGAGAACAACTGTGGTTCATATGGCAAATCAAGGACTTAATCTAAAGTTGAGCAAATCTGTAGGAAGAATTATATGTCTGGACACCAAATTTTCAAGTTAAGAAAAAAAGGTTGTTGGGCCTCCCTGCTGGTATAAGAGGTTAAGAATAGCACTGTGAAGCTGTCTGCAGCCTCTGAAGCACGAGTTTGATCCCCAGCTGGCCAGGGAGCTACCCCATGGCATGGCAGACCTCTCCTGTCTCGCCTGCTGCTCCCTTCAGCAGTGTATTTTGTCAATCTGCCTATTCTGCTCCCCACTCTGTCTCTGGTGAATCCTCTCACCCTCCCATACGTCTGGCCTGTGCCCCAGTTCTTGCATAAATAAATAAATCTTTAAAAAAAATTTGATTAAATAATTAATTAAAGGTGATTAATTTTACCTGCTTCTGTTACTGTTTTAAAATATGGCTAGTAGAAAACTTAAAATCACAGAAAAGTTTCAAAAAAAATTTTTTTTGGTATTACACTGATAGCTGGATATATATAATCTCACTTAATTCTAAGTCTACAGGACAGGTACTATTATTTTGTAAAAAGATTTATTTTTTATTTATTTATGCATATTTATTTATGCCTACTGGGGTGTAGGGCAGAGATGTGCAGAAGAGGTGGGGAGCCCGGAGTGAGAGGATTCACAGAGACAGAGTGGGGAGCAGAACAGGCAGATCTACTGAAATACACTGCTGAGGGGAGCAATTGGCGAGACAGGAGAGGTCTGCTGCACCATGTGAGTTAGCTCCCTGGCCGGGGATCGAACTTGGGGATCTAACTCCTGCTGCAGTGGCTGGCGATAGCTTGATATGCTGAGACTTAACCCCTGAGCCACCAGGGAGGAAACCAGACAGGTACTATTATTAGCCCATTTTGCATACAAAGATACACAAATTTGCCCAAAGCCATACTATGTAGGAAGTAAGGTTAAGGTGTTTAACCTGTTTCATTAAAAATCCTCTATGGTACTGACACTATGAAAAATTGCAGAACAGAAAAGTTTTCTTGATATAAACAGCCATGAAAATGGATCACAGACATGATTATAAGTATTATAATCCTTGGTGCTTTTTAGGGGAAAATTATTTTATATATGCGTTTTATTTGAAAACACCTTTCTTTGCATACTGCATTTTAAAAAAACAAGCATTAAAATTTTTTCTAAACTTACTGGACAGTAGACAAATCCATCACTTTTTTCATCAATGAAAACTAATCTAGTCCCATTTGGGTCAGGAAAAATCTTTTTCACACCAACAGGATGTCGATAATCATTAACAAATTGCCAGTCTTCGATGTAGAAGTATTGAATAACACCAGTCTAAAAAAAAAAGGCCAAAGAGAAAGGTTGTCAATAAATACTTATTTTTAACATTATATTAAACATACTTCCTAATTTGAAGAGAAAAAGGTCATCTCTGTTATACAGAAAGACTGTAAAGGGTATTTTACATAATGTGCAAGGTACAGACCCAAGGAAATACCCAAAGTCCTCACTTAAAGTGTGAAAAGCAATGACTTTTACCAAATTTACTGAATTCTTTTAGAGAAGAACCAAGGTAACAGGTAGAATATGCTTTGAAAAATCCTCGAAAACTTTTACAAGTAAAAGATGCTATTGCTCTATTTATATTTATGACCATGTAGTTAATGTAAAGTCAGAGGTGAAGGGTAGTGATGGTTCAAAAGACCAAGAGATTAAAGCAGGATTCTCAATATTCAAATAATTTTAATATTTTTTAATTGCCTACTAATTACAGGCACTGCAGATCTAAAGTTGAAAGAGGTGTCTGTCACCAAATGAAATCTTTAAGATATCCAGGTAAGGAGAAAATGAGGCTTGGAGGGCTTAAGCAAAAGCTAGCAAGGAATAGAGCTGGTAATTTAGATCAGATTTTCCAGACTCCAAAGTCTGCCCTTTTCCTCACTATGCCCTCAAAATTACTTAATATCACCGAAGCACTTGAGACTAACAAATCATGCTACCTCTATAATCTCTATAAGTATAATTTATATTCTATAATTACAAATGCTATCTTTGTGTAATATATACAAGTAAAATTATTGTATGCACACATATAATCCATTATATTACAAAGTAAAATGAGATATTCTCTGTTATTAAAAAAAATACATACGTCTGTACCATAGATGAGGAAATCAGCAGTTAAGGCATGACATAAAATACGGCACTTATCATCCACTGCTGGGAAGAGTCGAGTTTCACGTTCTTCTTGAGTATCTAAGATTTCACTTTCTATCTAAAATGTAAAGAAAAAATAGTGACTCAGATTTACTTGAGTAAATCTGGTCTGAGTATTTAGAGAGTAGGCTAGGGATTTTTCTTAATTTCAACTAAACAGACTCACAAGGCAAACACAGACCCATTTACTCAGAAAGGCATAGCTAGGCCTATGGCATGTGGAGGCGGCCCTCTGAGTGGGGCTGGTCTTTGCTGCAGTGGCTGCAGCTGTCCAAGAGTTCATCTCCTTGGCTTCCCAGAGGTGAAGAGCCAAGAAACGGATGTGGGATGCCCTGGGTTAGGAGCCCCTTCTTCCCGGTGCCAATAAGACTTGAATAGCTCAACAGGCTTAGTTTCAAGGGCTCCCACAGTGACATGTTCAAACAGAAGCCAATGTACCCCAGGAAGCCTGGAGGTCTGACATTCCCATTGGGTTTCCACAGCTCATTTAGCATTCCTTCTGCTCTGCAATTTACCAACAGGGTCCTTTCTACCCTGTGCAGTGCTGTGCCATGCTGTGCCATGCTGAGAATAGCACAGGTGATATTTTGTCATGTTCTGGGGAACAGAACTAGAAAGCTTGTTGAACATCTCATGCAGAACGAGACAGTTTTGTTAATCCTGCCTTCCTATCTAGTCTGTGCATCATTGCCTCCTGGCCAAAGTTCTCCATAGTTAGACATTAGGTTGTTCATTGTCGTCATTAGCTAAGCAGGCCTCTGGGACACCAAAATCATACTTACCAGATGTAACTGGACTTTGCCTTCAAAAAGCGCGGCAGCATAATCAGAATGAAGGCAAACGCTGGCGACCGTCCCCAGATATTCCATATCTTTCAATTTTTTAACAGCTGTGGAAATTTTTTATAAAGTATACATTGATGCATACATAAAATTATCTCACATAAACATTTTACAAATGATTTTTAAATGCCTGCCTTTGCAAGGAGAGTCTGAACCAAAAACTTTTAGCCATTCTAAAGAAAATCTCAGATCATCATCAATTTGCCATCAGCAATCCCCTAATGGTTCACATAAAACAAAGTAATTGAAAACAAAAGCACAAGCCAAATAAAAATTAAATCTTAATGACAACAAACTTGATGGTATCTGAGAAGGATCCTCGGGCTTGGCCTACTAGGAGGGAAAAAGGATCAGTGGTCGGGGAGGGCGGACAGAGCATAGAGAAGGTCTCCTTCACATGCTGAAGGTCCTGACACAAAGAATACAAGCGGGGAGGGACCACCACTTATCCAGTGCCCACCGCCCTGACAGGTGCCTAGTGTGGACAGCAGAGCACATACTTTGTCACTTCATTTTCCTCATCACCCATAAAAGTAGAAGAATCCTCATTTTCCAGGAGGATAAACTGAAGCGCAGAGAGATCATTTGTAAATGGTCACCCAGCTAACAGAGGCAGAGGGAACTTGGAGTCCCGGGATTCTCTAGCTCTAAAGTTTATATCCTGATCCTTTTCTGGTTCATAAGCATGATGATTGGGTGCTCACACAGCTGTGTGAGATGTGCCTCCCTTAAACCTTGTTACGACGTCGGCACATTACCCTTCTGATGTGAAAAAAAAAAATAATAAATAAAGTTTATATCCTGCTCACTGTGCCGCGGTGTCTTGAAGACAGAGGCAGAGAATAAAACCTTACACAAAAATTTCTGAGGACAAAACCTCATAAGCTAAACAAGATATCTGAAGAAAAAAAGCAGTGAAAAACTTGGCTGTAAAGAAACTTGCCGTCCTTCCTAATCACAAGATATTACACGCGACATCAGGAAATCTGGCTTTCGACTTGCCATTCTTTCCAAGGACATAAAACCAAGCTCGGTTATTCATCCCCACAGCCAGATGATAGAGTCCGACGGCCACGAAGCTGGGTTCCACGTCCACGGCAACAGTGATCGGTAGCTCCTGGGAGACAGAACAGCAGCAGCGGTAAATCAACTGCTAAGACTTTTAATGAGTAAATGAAATTTAAAGACCAGTGTCTCCATACTCCTTCGACGGGGTTGGCGACGGTGACCTCGAGGAGGGAGGTGAGATACGCGATCCTCGTGCTGCAGGCGTCCCCCAGGATGGGGAGCTTGGTGAGGAAAACATGGAGGGAACCCCTTTGGGTGGACAAGGCCAGCAGCTGGCCATCATCTGTCCAGGACAAGGTGCCCAACCCTGGAATAACGGATAAAAGAAAGGATTAGTCAAAAAGAAATACATTGTTCTAGGCAGACAAGCAAGTATTTTCATTTAAGCTACCAGAATCATGAAACCTACCAAATGTTTTAATTTTTTTTATATAGCATATAGACTAGGAAATTCACCATGGATTTTTGGCACGTGAACACGGGCACTAGTCACTCAATTTTGGTTCAAACGGAAAGTGCATAAAATTTTAGATTTTACAATTGGAATTGGGATAAAATTTACTATTAATCTTTGACTCAAAGTGGACTAATCCTTCTAGCCAAGGTGTAGGACTCAACGTAATTACTAAAATAAGGAGGTTATTTTTGGGAACTCTAGTTCCCTAAACGATGTAATGAATGCAAATCATACAATAATAAGCATATTAATCTCTAGAATTAGAAAAAAAGGTCTATCTGCTTTAGAAAAACCAATACCTTTATTTTCATCATCCAGGTTGATTATGGCATACATGTCTTTTAATTCTGACAATTCATGGATTTTAATGCTGAAAAGGAAAAAAGGTTTTAAATATATAAAAATAAAACATGAACATTAGTTAAAATTGTTTTGTTCACAATTATAAGTAATGGAACAGGTGCATGATCTTCAAAAAAGGGATACACAGGATGAGCTACTTGGTTAAGGTAAGAAAATATTAGAACTTCTATTAAATTATAACTTTAAATTTTTCTGTGGTAGGGGGAAGGGAGGGCTTTGCCCAGCTTGGTTCTCTGATCTACAGCTTCAGGAATAAGGAGGTTTAAGTGGACTCGAAGAAACGATTGAACAGAAAGACTTTCTCCCGAGCAGTATTAATTACAAGGTAAAATAGGTTTTTCCTTGCAGAGTTCTCTGCTGCCCCCTATGTGCCTCGGCTCCAGGTAGTTCATTCATAACACCCCCTCCGACCACCCCACCCTGCAAAAAAGAGTATTGGTTTCCCCCACTATCCCAAACTAGAATGTTTCAATTTTTTGGATGATTTGGTATTTTTTGAGTTTGGGGATACATTAATTTATACAAAGAAAATTTGGAGCATATCAAACCCCCAAATAACCTACTGATTCATAGCAAACAGACCACACTGCTTCCACCTAGTGGGGAGAACTGCATAATAGAAAGAGCTTATGCTGAAAGCTCTGAAAAATGGGAGCATTGCTACTTCAGCATCATCAGGGAGAACAGGCAGCTAAGGCAAAGGAAAGCTCCGCAGCACAAAGCTGGGACCTACGATTTTTCTTGTTGCACCAATTCTCTCCTCCCCTCCTCCCCTCTTCTCCTTTCTCCCCGTGTTTCCCTCTTACATATTTTCTCTCATTGTTTGCATTTAACTTGTTATTGCAGGTCCACAGGCAGTTATAAGAATAGATGTTATGTAAGAATAGATCTTACGTTTCCTTTGCCTTTTTCCCCGAATAGTAACATCTTGAGAAACTAGAGTATAATATCCTAATCTGATATTGACCTTGATACAATCCATAAATCGTAGGCAGGTGCTCCCCATTTTGCTTGTTCGCACATTGTGTGCATGCCGGCGTGTGTCGTGTAGTTTGCAATTTTACTGAGATCCAAAGCCACAGTCAACACACAAGAGTTTCATCACCATAAGGATGCCTGCCTTGCCCTTCTATAAACACACTTACCTCGCTCCTTCCTCCGCAACCCAGCCCAATCCCAGACCTTGGCCACTCAATAATATCTGTCCTTTATTTCTACAATGTTATGGTTTTAAGAATATTCTATAAATGGATTTATACAGTATGTAACCTCTGGGAATTTTTTTTTCCCCCACTGAGCATAATTCTCTGGTGATACATCCGGTTGTGTCTATCAATATAATTTGTTTCTTTTTATTACTGAGCCTAAATCCACAGTATGGACGTGCGGTTTAACCATTCAACCGCTAAAGGACAACTGGGTCATTTCTATTTTTTTTTTTTACTATTACAAATAAAACTGCTATAAACATTCATATTTATGCTTTTCTGTGAATCCAAGTTTTCCTTTCCCTGGGGAAAATGACCAAGAGTAGGGCAATGTGGTAATTACTTAAGAAACTGCCAAACTGCTTTTCAGAGTAGCAGCAGCATTTTCCACCTACCAACAATGTATGAGGTGTCCAGCTCTCCTCACTGTCAACAGCACTTAAAATTATAGTCTCTCTAATTGATGCATGGTGATCTCTCTCTTCTTTTTTAAGAATTTATTTTGTCTAGAAGAACTGGGGTGTAGGCCAGAGGTGGAAGGTATGTGAGAAGATTCACCAGAGACAGAGCGGTGAGCAGAACAGGTGGATCTACTGAAATGCACTGTTGAGGGGAGCAGGGGACAAGACAGGAGAGGTCTGCTGTGCCTTGTGGGTCAGCTCCCTGGGCAGGGATAGAACTCAGGCTGCCTTGGTGGTAGGCTGAGGCTTAGCCCCTAGGCCACAAGGGAGGCCTCATTATGGTTTTAATTTATATTTAATAGCTGGTAATGAACATCTTTTCATGTGTTTATCTCGTATTTGAAATCCTCTGCTGAAATCTGCATATCTTTTTGCCTGTTTTCTAACTGGGTGGTTTTTTGTTTTTCACTTTTGAGTCTTGAGAGAGTTCTTTATATATTCTAGATGCTAGTTCTTTGGTGGATACATGGTTTGCAAATGTATTTTCTCATTTTGCTGCTTATTTTTTCATTTTCTTAACAGACTCACAGAGCAAGTTTTTCAATTTAATTTAGTCTAATTCACCTGTTTTTCCTTATACATATTTTCCATGCTTTCATCTAAAATTTTCAGTTTTACATTTTACATGTAAGTCCATGATCCATTTTGGGTTAATTTTTTACTGAGGTATGAGGTTATGTTTAGGTTCATTCTTTTTGCTTATGAAAGCCCATGAGATGCATGGTGATATCTCATTGTGGTTTTAATTTGCATTTAATAATTTGGAATGAACATCTTTTCATTGTTTATCTACCATTTGTACATCTCTTTGCTGAAATCTATATGCCTTTTGCCTTGTGCTTCCCACAACTGCACGTGCACCTGCACCAAGCAGGACACAGAAAAATAAGCAATTGGGGTGTGTGCCACTGTCTGAGGGTCACAACTCCAACAGGACAGAAAGGGTGTCCTCCATCAGCGTTTTGGGTGCCTGTGGGTCTCCAATACCACGTGAGTTGGCTTATTGGCTGCGGCATGAGAGAAAGGAAGAAAAGAAGAAAGTTGGGAAATTTCTCCAACAACAAGGGTTAGGAATTCTCTTCCTGTACCGAGTCAGAGCTAGAGGGCTTCTCCGGGGGCTCTCTGCTCTGGCGCCTACATCTGGATTTCAGGCTGCCTTGAGCACGAGTTGAGGGAAACTGAAGACAAATGAGAGACTCACCCCTGGTTCAGTGATACTTCAAGTTCTTCTTCTCTAATCTGCCTGTTACTATTTACTTTTCAGAGCCCTGAAATAGTTGTTCTATGATCCTGCCCAGGTTTTGTAGGTGAAGTTAGTGGGAGAAACAGGGTGGAGTGTGCTTACTTCATGTTACCCTGAAATACTTATTTTCTTTTTAAGATTGATTTTTCAAGTGTACTCTATTTTAGGTTTTGTATTTAGTACACTGTTAGCATTTTAGGCTTTGCCTTCAGTACTTAAAAGTAAAGGAGTCTTAGCAAATTTCAATTGCAAACATGTTCTAAGAGGGAAGGAAAGTAAGGATGACAGATTTATATTAACTATCAACATCTTGTTAAATCGTCTGAATATTCCTTACATAAGGTTTCCTGGGAATTTGGGAATATAACTTACCAGTTATCACCACATGTAGCAGCTTTGTTGAGGGTCTGTGATACTGCGATACTGGTTAGACTATCTTTATGTTCACGAGTCTGAAATACCTCTTTTCCAATTTCTTGCATGTGAGTAGAAATGACCACAAAAATTCCACGGGAAAAACCAATCATGATATAGCCATCACCACACCTACAGAGACAAAGGCCACAGTACCGTAGAGAGATTGATGAAATCTATATAATATAAACCTAGGTCACTATAAAAAAAGGGGAGTGGGGACGTAAGATTAACTATCGTTGACAACACAGTAAATACATGAGTACCTTAAAACTAAGGAATTAAGGCCTCCCTGGTGGCTTGACGGTTAAAGCATCAGCACTATGAAGCTATCTGCAGCCACTGCAGCACGAGTTCAATCTCTGGCCAGGGAGCTACCCACATGGCACAGCAGATCTCTCCAGTCTCGCCCCCTGCTCCCCTCAGCAGTGTATTTCAGTCAATCTGCCTGTTCTGCTCCCTACTCTGTCTCTGGTGAATCCTCTCACCATACCCCCCCGCCGACCTCTGGCCTGTACCCCAGTTATTGTATGAATACTTAAAAAAAAAAACTATGGAATTACAGAATATAATTTATCAAGGGCCTCATTGCCAGAAAATATGCTAGGCAGCCTCACATACTAAGAAACAGTTATATACAGAAATGAAAATGCCACAGAAAAAAATTAAATATGACAATTATTAGGGGACAGCACATGGGTAGCCTTTAGTAATAAGTTTTCTGTACGCACCAACTGTAGCAGACGATGTTGCCATAGCACTGCTGAAATTCCAGGTGCACTGGGTTTTCTGGCTCACTCAGATTAAGAAGAAACAAAGTTTTCTTGCCAATCACTCCAATTATCTGCCAGAAAAAGATTATGAAATGAATCAGCACTTCATGAAAAGACTGATAAGCAAATCCAAAGAGACTAAATCTGATTTGTGAAAATAAAGAGCCAAATTTAGAAGTGTTAACTGTCATAGTTAGGAAGATAATAGTGTGACTAATTAGAAAACCACTTTTTTACTTTTAGTCTGGGAAGGGTCCTTGCCTTTCTATCTATCTGATCTCTCCTTTGGAGGATAGTAAAATAGGTGGGTGTAACAACTTTTTAAAATTCTCTCCACCTGCCATTAGAATACTGTGCAACACAGGGAAGTACGTCTGACACAGTTTCATGGAATTGAAGTCATATTTGGATACAGTCTTCCATGTTGAGACGCCAATCTGAGGTTGAGCCACCTGGGATTAGAGGCTCACACCAATGTGGATAATCTCGTTTGCCTTTTTACAGCAACATTTTCCATCACTTGCAGGTCCATATGGTGTCCCTCTCTGACTCCCACAAGTCAATACTTACCTGTGATTCTCAGTGGAAGGTATAATTGTGTTGGGAAGAGAAAAGAGGGTATCACTCATTTGGGGTGATTAAGGGTGATGGATATTGATTGATGGCCTTGATGCCAATATTAAACATCAATTTAATGGTTTTTTAAGAAATAAAGAAACATTACTTCATTAAATACATTCATATGCTTGTGAAAGTCATCTTGATTGCAGAATGTTATAATCTGGCAGGAAAATATCTCTGATGTGTTAAAATAAAAACTACAATTTCCAGCATTCTGGTCACCATATTTGGTAGGGTAAAAAAAAAAAAAATCATATACAAAGCAAAGCTCATCTTTAGGAAGGAACCCCCACTGTTTTTGCTATCCTAAGAATGAGAAGAGCAATGCCAACTGTAACAGGAGGCTGTCTGTCTCATTTCCTGTGATACTGGCCAGCTGGCAGCAGCAAGAACAAACGTAGGCCTGAGAAGCTAGGGCTTACATTGGCCTAATCAGTGACGGGCTATAATTTATCAATATAGATTGAGTCATCCTAGAAAATGGAAACAGCATATTCTACAAATACTACAAATACAGTCTGGGCATGGATTTGACTTAAAATTCCTACTGTGCTTTCGGCAGCAAAGTTTCGGTCATCAGTCTTCATCATGGAAAACTGCATGTCGCTGGGTTCTGACCGCACTGGTGTCTGTGGAAGTAAAAATAATATCACTGTGAATAAACCCAATAAGCAAATTCATCCTGAATATTACTAAAGCAAGTGATTTGCTCTTATTTCATTTCTGTTATATGCTGGACAATTAACTTGAAAATCCCAAGCCTACACACATTGAGAAATTCAGGATGAAACAGAACCCATATCTTATTAAATGGATAGATAAGCTTGAGAGAAGGTAAAGGAAATTTCCAGGGACCATTACAAAGTTCAAACAACACCAAAGTGTATGCAGAAAAAGTATATGCAACACCAAAGTGTATGCTCCAGTAGCCAGAGCAGCTGGGAAAGAGAGAATGAAATAACCTGTCTGACCTGGACTAACCTCTCAATCAGAAAAAAACTGAAAAAGTTCTTTTCAAGTGAAAGAGTTACCCCTCTATAGCCATGATGGTCTGAGGTTGGTGTGGATGTTCTGAGTGGTCTAAAATGCCCTGGCATGTTTGTTAAAAACAAATTCAAAGCTTCTTCCCAGAACTGCAAAAAATTTCCACAGATCAGCCCTGCTAAAAATGAGCTCACAATTCAAAATAAGAAAACTCACAATAAAACAATCCATCAAGGGCAAGAGTCAGTAGATTTAAAAATAATAAAATTATTAGTGATCATGAAATACTTTAAAATAATGAGAAAAGAAGTAGAAGGACTTATAAGAGAAAAGAAAACACCCCACCCCTTTTTCAAGTCCAGGAAGATTTTTTTTTAAATTTTTTTTTAAAGATTTATTTATTTATACAAGCACTGGGTATAGTCAGAAGCACGGGAGGGTGAGAGAATTCACCAGAGCAGGGAACAGAACAGGCAGACTTGATGAAATACACTGCTGAGGGGAGCAGCAGGCGCGGCAGGAGAGGTCTGCGCGCCATGTGGGACCCTTGCTGGAGGCCAGGGATCGAACCAGTGCTGCAGAGGCTGCGGGCAGCTTCACAGCCCAGCGCTCAATCGCTGCGCCACCAGGGGAGGCCCAGTTCAGGAAGATTTTTAAAAGAACTACAAAGTGCTTTCTAAAAATAAAAGAATTATTAAAATAAAAAACCTCGATGGGATAGACAGAAGATAATACAAACTTGAAGAAATAAGTGAACTGATTTGAAGAAATTATCCAGAAGTTTGCACACAGTGATAGTGATAAACCTACAATAGACAGATTAAAAGAGAGATGCTCCAGAAAGTCACAACAGAAAGCACGAAAGGTAATCTTTATAAAAATAATGACTAAGAATTTTCCAGAGCTGATGTGGATTAAGGAAGCAAGACAAGTCCTCAGCAGGATCAACAGAAATAAATCCATACAAGTAACATTGGAGTGATCTGCACAAGGGCATAAACAATTCAGAGAAAACACGCAGAGCAGCAGTACTTATGACGGCACGTCGCTAACCCCACGCCAGTGTAGCAGTCGCTTGATTTTGAACATACACTTCTTAGGGATTATAAACAGGAAACAGTTATCTTACATGCAAATAATGGCTGGATAGTAGTGGTGTCCTGGGAAATTATGTGGAAAAATATTCTAAGGCCATGTCTTGATTGGGGGGGATGGCTTAGAGGGGGATGCTCATGTCTCTGGATGATGTGTGCTATGGACATAATAGAGGAAGCTGTTGCATGTGTGCCATGTATCCAGCATTCTAAGTCACCAATATAGAACCATCAAAATTATAAGGTTTCCAGAAATATTTTACAGCATGCCAGATTAATCTTTCTGAAGGACTCCTGTAATCGTGCTGTGGCTCTGCTCAGTGGGGTTGAGTTAGTTTCAGCCAGTCCAATCTTGAACAAACCACGAACAAATTCTAATAAGTTTTTCCTTTTATCTTTGTTCACGCTGCTCTGCTTGGATTGAATGGGAGAGACAGCCAAATGCCCAGTGGCCTCCTCTGGACAAGTTTTAGCAGCGCACGTGGTCACTTACAAATAGACTGCATTTGCAGTTTCCCCGGCAGCAGTGCAGAGGACCATATGACCAGGCTCTAGTCACATGGAATGAATAGAAACAATGAAGGCTTCTTCCAGATCTTCCCCTTTACAAATTTCTTGCTCTGCAGGTGTGGAGCTGGCAGGCTTGCTTAATCACGCAGATGAGGGCAAAACATCCCAGAGAATGGTAGAGCAAGAAATTGGAAGTGGGGATTCTGTACCACCTGGTGAAGCAGAGATACAGGACCTTCCCACCTTTGAGGGGGAAAAAACCAGCCCACTACCATATTTTTAGTGTCCCTCTAAATCTGAATCTCTGTTCCCACAGTTTACCCTACACCCCAAGGGGTTCAGAGCACCTCTCTTTTAAAGACTCATAATCCAACTTTGGTGATCAACTCTCTCCCCTATAGAGGAAATGCAATAGGATTTTTAAGCGATGCTATAGAATTGGAACTTAATCCTGTAGGCCATGTGTATCTGATGATAATTTTGTTTCTTTGAGGGTAGGGACCTGTGGTGGGCAGCCCTAAGTTGGTCTGGGATGATCTTCATCTTCAGGATTTTATGCCTGTGTATAACCCTCTTTCCTACGCCCTTGAGTGTGAGCTAGATCTGGTGACTCACTTCTAGAGAACAGAGTCCAACAGAATTGATTCTGAGATCAGGTTATTTATTGGGAGATTGTGGTTTAAGACTCAAATGGCTGCTCTTGCTCTCTTGCCAGCTGATACACTGGAGGTGAAGAAATCCCTGTGGCAAGGAAATGAGGCAGGAAATAGCCAGAGAGGATGTGGGCCCCTGAGTCTAACAACCTGTCTGTCAACAAACAGGTGAGAACCTGAAAATAGATTTGCCCCCAGCCAAGCCTTTGGATGAGACTGAAGATCTGACCAATAAAATGGTTGGTCTTATGAGACACCTTGAGGGAAAAGCACCCAGCTCATCTGCATCTGGGTTGCTTACCCACAAAAACTATGAAATTTTCATTTTAACTGCTAAATTTGGGGGCTAATTTGTTGTGTGGTGATAATATAGGGTCATATCTCATATTTCTTCTAAAAGTACACAGCGCAAAGCCATCCACATAGTAGGGATTCAAAGACAGCACTTGTCAATATTGCTCTAGAAATGCTAAGTCATAAGCCAAGAAACCAAAGTGAAATTTTCCCATTACGTATTGCTAATACAAATTCCTTTGAGGAGGAACAACTGAAGAGCTAATCATATTTGAACAGCAGTAAAATTTAACACTAAAATTAAATTTCATTAGGGTTAGTTTGAAATTAATCTAACATATCAACTAAAGAGTAAGGCTGCCCAGAATCTAAGTGCAGTTATTAACATTCATATTGTAAATATATGTATCTAAAATAAGAGTTATTTCAAATATACTGCAGAATTGATACTCCATGCTAACACAAAGAAATGAACAAAGGAGGATATTTAGATAAGTATTCATATTAAAGAAAACTGTTCTAATATCCAAAAAGAAGAGTGAAGTTTAGACTATGAGGTTAGTATATACATATCTCAGAGATTAAAATTCTACAGATTAGTTTGACAGGCACATTTTATTTGGGGGACATTTTCAAATATATCAGATCAAAGTGCTGTTTCTGTTTACCTGTCTTATCGTGTCACCTTCCTGGTTACTAACTGTGATCATTTTATCTTCACCACCTAAAGCAAGCAGATTTTCTGCATTCCAACATCCACATGTGATTCTCTTAGTATGTTTTCCTGTAAAAGAGATTTTTGTACAGACACATGGATTTCTCCCAAAAACAAAAACAAAAACCTCAAATCTGTTATGTCAGTCTAAAAGTCTAATATACCATGGAAATAAAATAGACAAGGAGTTTAAACTCTCATCAAAGCTGTTAGTATCTAAGCGACCTTATTTAAGATAATTACAAGTTGTAATACAGACAATGGTATAGAAAGGCAATAAATACCATATGCCAGCTTTTTTGTGGACATGAGCATAAATGCTAAGAGAAAAAAGAATTCCACTCTTCGAGAAGTATGTTTACCATCTAACCAAATCTGTAAGAAAAGTAAATACCAAAACACTGAAGTTATCTGTATGGTCTTCATCTTCATAATGTGACTAAAGGATTATAATGATTTGTGATAATACTGAGGTACAAATATGGGTGCACCTTATTGAGCCTTATGTTAAACATTCAGTCACTTAGCTCGAGACTGATATTCGATAATAACTAAGTAATAGGAAGCCTTTTTATTGAGCAATCTAGTCAATGCACAAACTACATTTTGCGGGGCAAATCACATGCTTCAGAAGGGCATCTGCTGAAGGTCCCGGGATTGATAAAATATACTCAAGTCCTAAGGTTAATTAAGGATACAGCTTCTGGGAGCTAACTGCCTAGATATGAATCTCAGCTCTACCACTTACTGCAAAACCTTGGGTAAATTACTTAATCTATTTCTAAGATCATGCATAAATTGTGGATAATAATAGTAGGGCTGGGGATCAAATGAGTTAAAACACTTAGAGTGCCAGGTAGACAGGAAATGCTATATATTTGAGCTGTTATTGAGAGAAGAAACCATGTCCATTTTATTCTTTGTGCCCCTACAGTCCCTATAGAAGCAAGTTCTAAACAGTCGTACATAAGCGGGCTGAGGCATGAGTGTGTTAGAGGCTCAACAAGGAAGACAGTGTGACTGCAGTAGAGAAGTGAGGAGACCTGGGCATGAGATGAAGTCAGCATTTGCAGGTGCCAGGCTTTGGAGGGCTTGGTAGACTACCATGAGGACTCTGGCTTTGACTCTAGGTGAGAGAGAAAACTGTTGGGAGAGTTCTGAGCGCAAGACCCACTCTAGCCTCTAGGTTGAGAAAACTGTACAGCTGGGCAGAAGCTGAATTGAGATTGGTTAAAAGAGTGCAGAAATTCCGAGGGTAGATGAGTAAAGCACACACACCATGGTAGCAGGAGAGGCGGTGAGAACAGGCGACTCTGGAGCCATCTGCAGGTAGATGCCGCCAGGTATGTAGACAAAGTAAATATGGAGAGTATGCAAAAGAGAAGAGTAAGGGTGATGATATGAAGATTCAGCCTGAAGACCTGAAAAAGGATGGGATATCTTCAGTGGGAGAGACAGAACTGTGGGTCAAAGGGTCTTAGAGATACTAAATTTGAAGTGTGTTTTAGACTTAGGAGATGCTGAGAAGCATCTGGATGTTTGAGTGTGAACTTTGAAAGAGAAAAATATGGACATCGTCAGGCTAGTATTTCAAACCAGGAGTCCAGAAACAAATGTAAAGGGAATATTCAGAGAGAGACGGGGGTATATAAGAAATTTTGCTCACCATAGATTAAGGGATTTGAGTGGTACATTGTAATGGGGTGTCCAAAGAAATGGGCAAGAGGATGGGAAAAGAGCATACAAGAAATGTGGAAAGATGCCAAAAGCAAACTTCTTTTTATACCCAAGAAAGGGAGGAGAAAATCTTTCCTGCTTCTTCCTATATAACTCAAAGCCCTATATAACTCCAGGACTCAGAATTCAGGTTAGTCTTAACATCAGTAACAACAGTTAATGCATTCTTTGTGCCTTTGCACAGTGTCCTGGGCACTTTACCTGTATTTACTCATTTCATTAATATTAACTCAGAGTTAATCATTTGAACCACATTTTTGGGAGGCTGGCAATGTTTAGTTAAACTGTAGTAAATGGAATTCACGCGTCTCAGAATCACACAAAATGAAAACTGCCTCTTCTGGTCTAGTTCAAGGAAACAAATCAGTGTAAGATGAAACAAGGGAACAGATATTCAGCTGCTGTGAAATGCTGACAGGTCATGCATGCTACCATGTAGCTACCACCAAAGTAGATGGGCTTGGGCTTAGGGCAGTAACTAAAAGGGGAAAAGGCATAGCCACGCATCAGCTACTCTGCCAGAGGCAACCATCTATTTAAAGGACCTCCGATGTGGAATCAACCTGAGTCTTCTCAGGCTTATTGTACAGTCTTAAGACTGAGCAGAATGAACACCCACATTCCATACAACATCGCACACAGAATCATGTATGCATGACAAATACCTGATAAAATCATCACATTTTCATAAAGATCTCCTCATATGTCAAGTGTCAAAATTTCTAGGGCTGAGAAGTTAACTGGTAGGACTACCCACAGATGAAGTGGGATACAGAAAATACCTACTGAGGTCAAACAGACTCATTTGTGTGGTGATTACTGATTTTTGTAACTCAAATTTTTTAGTTTTAATTTTTCAGATGGATCAATGACACTATTGTTTAGCTGGAGCACAAAAATATTAATACTAAAGATACACAAAAATGTGGAAATAATCTGAAATGATTAAATGTCCTTAACTGAAAGGCAAAATCTCATGTATTCTGTGGGCACTATTATCTCCACAGTTTCTTAGCAGTAAACTAGTCAATTCCTTTTTCTGGCCACCTGGATGCAACTTAGCTCACTAGTCCCCCACTCACAGCATGATAGCAGATAAAATTGAAAAGAAGTGATACCATTTTTTTTCTTTGAAATTTCTGGGCAGATGCTAGGTGGGGGAGTCAGACTGAACAAGAGGAGCAAGCATGGAGCAAACACATACACCCTCAAATCATATGCCTGGAGGCAAATAAATATATAGTCTACACCTAGACAAAATTGGTGTTGGTGGAGAGTGAGGGGTCAGAATTAGGGATCTGAATACATCCTCTCCAAGTAGGCATCATATGTTTCAGTGCATCAACTGATGTGTTGATATGAATATGGGTTGTTCTGTGTCAAGAGCTACAACCTGGGTGAGAAAGGGACATACAGAAGCCAAGTTATGAATGGACTGGTGTCCAAACACTCACGCTGACATTAGTAACTTAGCCTGTGTAGCTTGGAACATTTACTAGGCCATGAAGAAGGATCTTCTAGTTTAGCTGTATGGGAGGCTTGACCAGACGAGTCTTTCTAGTACATAATTTTCCTTGCAATATCAGGGAAGTCTGAAGCATTAAAATTTATATTTATGTAAAGCATTTCAAATATTCAGCAGTGTTCTCAGCTATAAACCTACCAAGGACAGGAATCTTTCGAGATGTCTGACGATTATAAATGAGCAAATTTCCTTTAACAGTCCCAACAGCCAGGAAACTTCCAACTTTTGACCAAAGAAGAAAAGACATTTGATCCCTGTAACATTAAGAAATAAATTACTAAACAAAATTCAGAATCATCATCTTTAAATAGTTCTTTCCACAAAAAAAAGTTATTTCATGAATAATCATAACATCACTTAGAGACTGAAATACAAAATTACAACTTAATGGTTTAAGGACAAAGACAAATTGCTAAGGACATTCTGGAGAGACTATAAGAGGACCTTACAGTCAGTTAGACTTAAAATATAAACGTATAATGAATATAGACTTCGATTCAGTCATGATGGAACCTCAAGCTTCATGAGAAGACATTGTGAGATAATTGTTTATCTGCCTACTAATGATATTATCTGTAGAATTGGTCAAAAAAATCTTAAGGAATTATGACACCTTGGGCTTTAAAGCAAGAATCCAATAAAATGGTACATTAGAAAAATCATTGGGAATTCATGACCTTAGAAAGGACATGTATCTTCCAGTGCAGTTACAAGAGTAGCTCGGGAGGAGGCAGAATGCATCACCTGTTCTGTGCACTGTAGGACTCCCAGGCTAAGCTTTCATACAATTCCTTAATAAGGGACTCAGGACTCCTCAGAGAATAGCTCATTCCAGATACTGAAGAAAGAAACCACAAGGGGGGCCTCACTGGTGGCACAAGGGGGTTAAGTCTTAGCATTATGAAGCTATCAGCAGCCCCTGCAGCACCAGTTCAATCCCCGGCTAAGGAGCTGACCCACATGGTACAGCAGACCTCTCCTGTCTCGCTCGCTGCTCCCCTCAGCAGTGTATTTCAGTCAATCCACCTCTTCTGCTCTCCACTCTGTCTCTGGTGAATCCTCTCACCTCCTTGAACCTCTGGCCTACACCCCAGTTCTTGTGTGCATAAATAAAATAAATCTTAAAAAAAAAAATCACAAAGGGCAGAGAAAAGAAGTCTTGAAAATGCTACCTCAATACCAGCACCAGCTGGGGATTCTGGAAAGGCCAGTTCTCAGATCCCACCCCAGCTTTACAGAAGGAGAAACTCAAGGGGAGGCACGCAGCTGGCTGTGCCTCATAAGCGTATCAGGCAACTCCCCGAAGCTCAACTTTGAGAGTCACTGACAGACCGTGCTGCTCTTCACAGAGAGCAGCAGACTTCCAGAATGTTGATGACATAAAAGGAGGACAAAGAGTAAAGGACATTCTTTTGGTTAAATAGGCTAATTTGGACAATTACAAATGACATTTAATTGGAACAAGCTGTACTTTGAAAGACTATAAGAGCAAAATTGAAAAACAAAAATCATTTAAAATACATGAAAAATTAGTTTTAATGATAGACAAATAGAATACAAGGTAGTTAAATAATTCATTTTAGTAAAAGTGTTAATCTATTAAGTATATACAAAAGATAAATAGACATGTTTCTCTATCAGCTTAAGCAGACATGGCAGCCAAAAACATGCCTCTCAGCAAGTGGAACTGACTAAGGGCCCAGCTCCGTGGCACTGGTACCCATCACCTCAAAGCACTGGGGCCACGCCACCCCAAGCTGCTCCACACAGGGCCTGCGCCGGACAGGGAGAGAAGAGGGGTAGTCCAGTCCCAGGAGACACAGGATTCCCAGAATGAGGGACTTAGGTCAAAGATTCCCTTAGTTGAACTTTCCTACATTCTGCTCACCTGAGATGTTGCTATCCAATCTTTCTCCCTCCCTCATCGCCTTCACAGGGATCTGAGATGCACTGAGGTCTGATGGCTCCTCTAACCTCCTCTAACCTCACTCTTATGTTTCCTCACAGGCATCCTGTAATACATCTCACTCATTGCACCCTGTTTTGGAGTCTGCTTCTTAGAAAGCATCAATAAATAGAACTGTGAATGAGTTAATACTACCAAGGAAAAGAGGAATGACATGACAAGAACATGGCCGGCCACCTATAACAACAGTGTAACGTTAAGTCCACACAATAATTTATCAACACTGTCGCACAATTAGGAAGAGGATTAAACTTCATTTTTCAAGATCAAGTCACTAAATGTCCTCAAAAGAGCTAACTGAACAGACTCCATCACACTCCTCTCAAGAGAGAGGGCCTTGAGAAGGCCCTGCACGCTAAGAAACTATGTAAGTTCACAGTAATGCGAAAGGATCAGGCCAAGGTATAATAATCAAGTGTATTTCTGGCCAAGCAAAACTTGAAGAATAAAATGTTCTAGAAAGTGCAACAAGCTACAATGCAGTGTGAACTATGTGAAAGGCACACGCTGATATGACAACTGAAAGTCACCCTGTAAGGAAGCTGAGTGGGATGATTGGTGCTCAGGAGTCAGTGGCCTTGGGAAAATGTCCCATGATACGACCAGGCATCAATTGGCTGATGAAGCAGATGTTGTATTTAGAATTTTCTCTGGAAAGATTGCTGTTTCCCAGGTACATAGCTAAATGATCATTGATTTAATCCCACATAAATCTTAAGAAGGTGTAAAAATATACTTCAACCATTGTGTTAACACAATAATTTTAGATAAGTAACATTGTAGGAAGTTTTGCAATAATTATATTTGAGGGTCTCCCTGGTGGCCTAGGGGTTAAGTCTCAGTGCTATCACCACTGTGGCCTGAGTTAGATTCCCGGCCAGGGAGCTACCCACATGGTGCAGCAGACGTCTCCTGTCTCACCCATTGCTCCCCTGAGCAGTGTATTTCAGCAGATCTGCCTGTTCTGCTCCCCACTCTGTCTCTGGTGTATCCTCTCATATGCCTGGCATATACCCTACTTCTTCTATGCAAAAATAAATAAAATCAAATTAAAAATATATTTGATTTTTTGTGCACTATAGGTCTCTGAAGTGCTTAAAAAGTGAAATCTAATTAAATTTGTAACGGAATTTAAATTGTTTAGAGGAAATCTAATTTAGCTTGCAAAATTAAAATATTAAAAATTGTGTTTGTTAACTATTTTAGCAATTAGATTGACCATTACATTTAAAAAATGGTAATGATCACACCTTTGTAGATACAAAAGTCCTTTAGGAATAACACAGTCAATGGTAAAATAGTCTTAATTTTACCTTAATGATAATTACAGTAATAACATCTACCATTCGCTCGGTTCTCAATTTTGTGCTTGGCCATAAAATGCAATTAAACAACCTTGAGATGATGTGAGGAAATAATCTATGGGGAGATAAGGCAGTGGGAGGCAGAGCTCCAACAGAAACACCTGGAATGATGCATTTTTCTCTGGATGAGGATGTGGCCTTGCTGATGCTGAATTTAGTTCAAGAACTTGTTTATAAACGTTCTCCTGAACAGAAGCACTAGCTGTATATAAAATCTTTCTGAAAAGTGATGTGTGCCCAAAATGGACAGAGCAAGAAAGGAAGTGTCTCAGACCTTGCAAGACTTTGCAGTGGGCAGATAATTCCATCTGTGGATGCAGGCCTGGTGTGTCTCTTTGGAGGGTCACGGTGAGGTATGGTTCTCTTCTCCATGATACCTTGCTTCTTGTGTTCAATTATTCCTTGGTAAATTAGCTGAAGAATTAAAGTCTAATCTTGCGGCACGTGTGTGACCCCTTCCTAGCCACTTGCAGGCCACGGGATGCCACGAGGGAGATATAGCTCCCCCTTAAAATGTTATCTTCCACAACAGAAACTGGGACAGATACACAAATACAAAAAACTGATGGGGCTGGGGGAGAGGAGAGATGGGGAGTGAAGAGGAGTGTGGGTAGGTGTGTGGTGGCAGCAGCAAGAAATTTAAATTATGCCCCTTTTCACGTAGGGATGAGATTGGGGCTTAGAGTTGAAGCAGTTTGTTGAAGGTCAAAATTGCAGAGTCTTTCTTAAAATTACTGACATATTTTCCTTTTCCATATGGCAAAATGGTTCTCCTTTAGCAGAGATCTGTAATTTATTCTGTCTGCCCAGGATTTTTTCCACTTGGGAACAGCCCCACCCTTACCCTACCTGTAGGATTATCAATCCCACACCCTCCTGACTCCACGAGAGGCCTTTGGAGGAACTGCGCATACAGCGGCATGCTTTCTGTCATAACTTGTTGTGAAGAATGATATTCAGCTAACAGCTGCCATTGACAGAGTCTGATTGAGGATGAAGCCAATACAGAGAAGGAAGACCCCAGAGGTGGAGAAAGACAGTGTTGGCTGAGTCACTGGAAGCCCTGTATACCCAGCCCTGGCTGCCACCAGATTTAGCCATCTATGTCTTGTCTCATTTTAGTTCCATCAAAAGCAACTTCTTAACAAGCTATTTATATTTTGCAACTATAATAATTTTATTCTAAATGAATTGGGCAAAATCAACAGTATTATATATAATAAAGAACCTTTTCTTCTGTAAGAAAATTACTCAAGGGTCTCCCTGGTGGCCTAGGGGTTAAGTCTCAGCACTGTCACCATGAGGGACTGAGTTGGAGCCCAGGCCAGGGAGCAACCCACATGGCACGGCAGACCTCTCCTGTGTCTCGCCCACTGCTCCTCTCAGCAGTGTATTTCAGTAGATCTGCCTGTTCTGCTTCCCACTCTGTCTCTGATGAGTCCTCTTACCCCCTGCATCTCTGCCCTGTACCCCAGTTCTTGTATGTACACAGAAAAAAAAATCTTAAAAAAATTACCCATCAGTGCACCATAAAATAGAACTATTATTAGCATCAAGCCTACAAATAATCATGTTTCGAAGTGAAGATTTTTTTAAAAAAATATTTATTTATACAAGAACCAGGGTACAGGTCAGATGCGTGGGAGGGTGAAAGGATTCACCAGAGACAGAGTGGAGAACAGAACAGGCAGACTGACGAAATACACTGCTGAGGGGAGCAGCAGGTGAGACAGGAGAGGTCTGCTGTGCCATGTGGGACCCTCGCTGGCTGGCCGGGATCGAACCGCGCTGCAGAGGCTGTGGACAGCTTCACAGCGCGGCGCTCAACCACCTGTGCCAGAGGAGGCCCTCGAAGTGAAGATTTAAAAAAAAAAAAGTTATCGGGCCTCCCTGGTGGCGCAGCGGTTGAGCGCTGGGTTGCGAAGCTGCCCGCGGCCTCTGCGGCGCCGGTTCAATCCCCGGCTGCTCCCCGGCCACCGGAGGAGGGTCCCACATGGCGCGCAGACCTCTCCTGCCGCCCGCTGCTCCCCTCAGCAGTGTCCTTCGGTCCTTCTGCCTGCTCTGCTCCCCGCTCTGGCTCTGGTGAATTCTCTCACCCTCCCGCGCTTCTCACTGTACCCAGTGCATGTATAAACAAACAAACAAACAAACAAATAAATAAAACATGCCTCTATTAAAAAATAAATTTAAAAAAAAATTAAAAAAAAAAGTTATCCTTACCTCATGCCACTGTCTAACTGGCTGGTTTTATTTGCGTTGGCATCCCAGAGATAAATCCAACTAGATTTCTCAGCAATCACTGCTAGGATATCTCCATCTTTATCCCAATCCATTGCAACACAGTTACTTTTAAGAAAGAGAGCAGAACATCACTATACACTTTTTTTAAAGAAGGGAAAAGAAATTTTAATTTTAATTAATTTTAATTCCCCCCACCACCCAAGCCAAGCCTCTGACACTAAGCTGATCTCCCCCTTATAATGTTATCTTCCACAACAGAAACTGGGACAGATACACAAGTATAGACCAAGGATGGTGGGTGGGAAAGGAGGGATGGGGAATGAAAAGGGGTGGGGGTAGGTGTATGGGGCAGCAAGAAATTTAAATTTATATATTCACCTATTTATGAATTTGGTTTATAATAAAACCATGTCATCTATTTTGAGAGCATAAAATTTCTAGAGTGAGAAATACCACTATTTATTGCTTGGATAATATGAACCTCAATTTTTTGTTGAAGGGTGGAAAAAATTTAAATTCTATTTTAAATACCATTGCCTATACTATGTTAAATATAGTTACACTTAAGCGGATTTTCTGGAATCTTATAAATAACCTAACCTTTGGTAAACATACTAATCTAGCACGTCTACAAATGAAACATCTGGAATCAGATGTTGATTAAGCTTTGATTAAATTATTTCAGAGTAACAGAGATAAGGTACTGGTAAGAAATGACGCTAAACCTAGATAAGCTGAGATCAAGGCTCTATTTCCAATATTTCTTACTATAAAATTATTCTAAGTCTTTATTATATAATTTAAAAACTTCCTTGAAGATTGAGCTTTTCTTCTCTGATGCTATTTTTCATTGAGATTTCTTGGGTATTGGCTAAGTCATATTCAGACTTACATTTAAAACAGTTGGGAGGGGCTTCCCTGGTGGCGCAGGGGTTAAGCATCGCACTATGAAGCAATCCGCAGCCTCTGAGCACAAGTTCCATCCCTGGCCGGCCAGGGAACTACCTATATGGCGTAGCAGACCTCTCCTGACTCACTTGCTGCTCCCCTCAGCAGTGCATTTCAATCTGGCTGTTCTGTTCTCTACTCTGTCTCTGGTGAATCCTCTCACCCCCTGCATCTCTGGCCTGTACCCCAGCTCTTGTATGCATAAATAAATCTTTTTTTTTAAAAGATTATTTATTTATTTATTTATACAAGCACTGGGCACAGTCAGAAGCGTGGGAGGGTGAGAGAATTCACCAGAGCCAGAGCAGGGAGCAGAGCAGGCAGAAGGAACGAAGTACACTGCTGAGGGGTGCAGCGGGCGGCAGGAGAGGTCTGCACCCATGTGGGACCCTCCTCCGGTGGCCGGGGAGCAGCCGGGGATCGAACCGGCACTGCAGAAACTGTGGGCAGCTTCGCAACCCAGCGCTCAGCGCTCAACCGCTGCGCCACCAGGGAGGCCCATAAATAAATCTTAAAAAAAAAACCAAAAAAACAAAAAAACAGCTGGGAACTAAAAAATAAGAAACCCAGCTGAGAACCATCTCAATTGTTTTTTTTTTTTCTTCAAATTGTCAAACTATGTTTTATCTTAATATATAATAGCATTTTAATCATCTGGATGATTAAAATCTATGTCAGTTGAATTCAAATATAAATATAGTTGAATAAGACCATTACAGAACCAGGAGAGATGACACAGAAATCATGCAAAAAGGCTCATGCAATTTACTCAAAATTTCACTTAACTTTTTTCAGACATAATTATAACTACCTTGACCTGTTCCATGGAATATAAAACCAGAAGCAACAATTAAAGAGAGCAGTGGGAATGCCAAAATGGTGGCATAGGCAGGCAGGGGCAGAGTAGGAGGAGGGAAAGGTGGTTAGTGCCTGAGAGAAATAAAACAATCTGATTTGTGATAGGAAAGGGAAGGCAGACATGCATTTAAAAAGCATGGCAGCATAAAACCACTTAGGTTAGGGGCTCTATACACTTTAGACTATCCGTAAAGTATCTTGTAAAGGTAATGATTACACCAAATCATTAAAAATGCTTCAATTATGCTTAGTATAATCTAGAATGATTTCCAGAAAATGAATTAAGTATTTGTCTTTTAAGATATAGAAAGTTAACAAATCTCCAGTGATTAGAGAATTACTACGAAAATACAGGCTTATCTTGTCTGCCTCTATACATTTAAGGCTTGCTTATAATTAAATAAGCATTCTTTCATATAGGCTGATTTAAAATATTGTTTTAAATCGTTTCTATGAATACATGGGTGTGTATAATATAAACCCTAACTCATACCATTAAAACATTTCATTCATTTATGGTATAAAAAAGCCAAATCCCTTTGCAAATGGAGAAAGTGAAAGAGGAGATACAGGTCATATGTAGCAGTTATAAAATTCTAGTTGAGTATAGTTTTAAGGCAGTAATTTTTTTATCTTTTAGGTATCAAAGCCTGAAAAAGTACTTACCCAGGCAAGTTAATTTCACTTCTTTTTTGACCATGGCGATCAAAGATTTTCACAATATGATCAGCTCTAAAAGCAATTAGAACACAGAACTGTGATTTAAATGTTTCCTTTCATTTATCTTTCTATGAGCTTGAGGTGGCACAGACTGCCATCCAAGTGATCTCAGTGTCGCTCATGATAGTCTCATAATTTGTCTCTGGAAAGTCATTACCAGTAAAACAGTTTTCTGAACTGCGATCTTAGTGGCAATGAATGTACTCCCTTTCCCACTATCCAGCCACCACAGGAGAACTTCCACTGCCCAGACCTGTGCTTACAGAGCCTCCGACCCTTTGGAGTGAGGGTGATTTACTTCAAACTTTCATTGGCTTCTTACCCTGTTACTGCAAGGTAGTTTCCTGATGTTTTTTGCCAAGAAAACTGAATTGGTGCGCCAAGCCAATCCTTGTCTAGCAGTGAGAAAACACGCTAAAAAAAAAAAAACAAAAAACACACACACATCAATTTTTATATTTTTAAATACTTAAAAAACCTTTTTAATTAAAAAATTTTTAAACAAATTTTGTATTTTATCTTTTCATATTTTCAAAATATTTAATTATGGATCAGCCATAAAAAACATCAGAATATGATCATGAAATAGGTTTCAGAATAGTAAAGGCCGTTAGAGTTTATCTAAAAGAATTCAATCACAGGGTCTCCCTGGTGGCACAAGGGGTTAAGCACTGCACTATGAAGCAATCTGCAGCCTCTGTAGCACGAGTTCGATCCCCCCGCCAGCCAGGGAGCAACCCACATGGTGCAGCAGACCTCTCCTGACTTGCCCGTTGCTCCCCTCAGCAGTGTATTTCAGTCAGTCTGCCTGTTCTGTTCCCTACTCTGTCTCTGGTGAATCCTCTCACCACCCCCACTCCCCCGCTGCCCTGCATCTCTGGCCTGTACCCCAGCTCTTATATGCATAAATAAATCTTTTTAAAAAAATTCAACAAAATAAAATGACTAGTCAATAAACCAACCAAACAGCCACAAACTGGTAAGGATGGACAGCAATATACAGGAGCTCATTTACATAAAGCTTTTTTTTGCTTTTGAATATTAATTTTCTAAAAATACACAAATTTAGTGTCTTATGTTGAAGATTATTTAGCTACTATCAGTTGCATAGATTTTTTGGGGGGATTAAATGTAACAAAATTGCTATGTAAACGATCTTACGATAGAAATATATCACAGAAATACAAAATATCTACACTTCCTTATCTTCCTTTACCCATTAACTATGTTTACTTCATCATTAAATGTTTAATTTGGCAATGGTGCGCCGTATGACTGAAAAATTGTTTTTTTACTTAGACAATCTTGGAACTGTGGTGTTCAACATGCAAGTCAAACCATGAAATTTTATTGAGGGCTTGAAATTTAGATAGAAAAGAACATAAACTCGCTGATAATTTTTTATACCAATCACGTGTTGGAATAATATTCTGATGTACAGGGTAAAAAGGTTAATTTCACCTTTTTAAGAATTTTAATGTGGCTACTCTAAATTTTAAATTACATTGGCTTGTATTATATTTATATCAAACAGTGCTGCTCTATAACAGCTCAGAACAGTTTGAAAGAAAAATTTAGGCTTTAATATTAGAATAAATTACAGATAAGATGCTCAATGTAGGCGTCATTAGAAACTACTTCAGGTGGCTTAAATTTGAATGGAAACAAAACCCTTCCAAAGCTCAAAATTAAACACCAACAAGCAAGTGTTAAAGAGATATCACCTGTACTGAAAACAGGCGTGCTTTAATCACAGCTGTATCAAGTTTTGTGAGAAGACATCCTTGGAAAAGAAAAAAAAAAACACAGGAAGAATACAAAAGCCTTTTTTCCCCCCCCTTTCTTCAATTTTCTGACCAAATTGCCCTGTAATTCCTTCAGGCAAATAAGGGATCCTTATACTTGAATTCTGCTGACTTTTGTATACTTGAATTTTTCAAACCTTCTCTGGCTTACATGATTTTTCTTCAGTGGAGTCTGCACAGATGCTCCACGTACAGGTGCAGTGCAAAAGTGTGAGCTTCACAACCAAGGCTTACATTTTGCTTTTTGCTCTAGGGCTTAGAGCAAATCGCATCAATTGCTCCAAGCACATAATTTTCCACTGTAAATCAGGAGTGATAATATCCCCTCATTTCTGATAGTTCATAAACAAAAGCGCTTTAATGACTACAGGTCTGGCCATTCCAACTTCTATACTACTAATTGCCAGGAGGAAGAGTTAGGACGGATAAAAAAAATTTAAAAATCGAGTTTCCCGTGTCTGATTTCAGGGCAGGGGGTACTGCCAAGGTAAAGCAGAAGGGTGACAGAGCGAAGCCAGGGGCCCGGGAGTGGAGCCCGCGAGACGCCCGCGCCTAGACCTGCAGAGGATGGAGTTCTCTGGGCGTGAGACCTGCAGGTTTTCCTGTGGCTACTGTACATCCACCACCAGGTGATCTACCAGTCACAGGTAACATTTGAAACTATTCTTTCGGAGACTTTTCACTCTTTTTAGGGGGCTCAGCAGTTGGCGAGGCTTGCCGGGGTGTTAGCCGCGGGGCTTGCAGGGGGGGTAGCTGCAAGAAGTGAGGCGGCTCGTGAAACCCCACTTTCACCGCACCCTCCAGATGCGTCCACACAATCCGCTCTTTCCGCGGGGGGAATTCGGGGTCTCTCGGGATCAATCTGCTCTGGCCTGGCCGCCGCGGGGCTCCCTCCGCCCGCAGCGCCACAACCACGTCCGCGGGCCCAGAGCTGAGGGGCCTCCGTCCCGCCGTCTGTTTCTCTTCTTTCTGTCCCCGCCTTCCTTCAACTCCGCGCCTGCTCTCCGCTCCCCGGGGCGCCCCGCAGCGCTCCCCGCCCGCCCACACTAGGGGCGAGGGAGCGGGGCGCCCAGAGGGACTCCGAGTCGCCAGAGAACAGAGTCAGTGGCCGCGGCTTCCAGCCCCCCGCCCCCGGGGCTTGTAAGTTATTTACCTTCATCTCCAGGCTCGAGCGGCCGCGCGATCTAGCAAGTGCGCAGGCGCTCCGGGTCCTCGCTAAGAAGGCTGCGGCGTTCTCGTCACCCTGGAAACCGCGCCGCCAGCGACCAATCAGCGAGCTCCAGCTGAAGGGCGGGACCCGGCGGGGCCCTCGGTGGGGGACGGCGGGAGGCGCGGCCTGAGTCACGTGAGGCCGGCGGCGGGCCGGGCTCCCGGAAGTTGAGCGCTGGGAGGCTGTGCCTGGACTCGCAGGTCGCGCTCTGATTGGATGATATTGGGACGCCCTGCCCCGAGAAGGCGGGCTCTATGAGCCCCAAAAGGCGCCTGTGTTAACTTCAACTTCACCCCACCCGCCGCTAAGAAGTCGGGGAGGGGTGGGGAAGGGATGGAGGGATTAGGGTCAAAATTAGGGGAGTGGGAATTGCATGGGGACTATAAACAAGATGGGAATGCATACATTGTGCAAGAATGAAAAATGATGTAAAAATATATAAAATAAAATTTTAACAGTCAGTGGTGCCCTGAGGGCTGCTAGAGAAGTTGATGGGATAAAAGGCGTTGAATGTTGTATAAAAAGGGAACATGGCTCTTAGGGCAAATATTCAGAGGGCTTAGAAGAACTTCTCTATCATCTCTTTTCCAGGTTTCTCGGCTAGAAGGGATGAAGTGTGGAAGGTATTTTAAAGGACTTAACAAACCAAGTAATTGGGTCTGTTAAAATCAAAACCACACGAGTTAGCCTTGAACATTCCTTGAACAGACAAACCCACTTGTCTTAGTTTGCAAGACAAGCTGACTTGGGTTATTTCTTGTTCATGCCTCTGGAGCGCATAACAAAATTTAAGCTTTCTGAAGGTTGCTATGAGGCAGCCACTGATCAATCATTATTTAAATAAGAGAA
The DNA here is from genome assembly GCF_964194135.1 of Talpa europaea. Lineage (NCBI taxonomy): Eukaryota > Metazoa > Chordata > Mammalia > Eulipotyphla > Talpidae > Talpa > Talpa europaea. Next base: position 122,331,065 of record NC_140071.1, read on the forward strand.
TTCTAATATTATAATCAGTTACTGTGAATAGTCAGTGCCTTCACATAAGCTGCTTTATAACAATATACCCATGAGTTTCATATTTCAAGTGCTCCCAGTTTGCAAACTGTCTCTCTAATGTGTGTTAACAATTTCTTTTTACTATTTTGGTGATTCATTGACTTTGTTATTTCTGAAAAAATTGATAGTTCTCATTGCTGCTCCTCAGGTTTGGATCTGGCAGCTTTCCCCATGTATTATGCACTGCCACAGTGTGTGTGTGGCATTTAGAATATGAAAGTGCATCTTTTGCCCGTGTCTGAATACGTTGTAACAATTCATTTCCCCTTTCCTTTTCAACATAATATGTGTCTCTTAACATGTTTATATGTGTGAACCTTTTGTGTTGTAAATGATGTAACTCTCTTATGGACTGCATGGTATAATAGCAAATTGAACTTGGACATAAACTCCCAGTTTAAACCGAGTTCATGGCACTTACTGGTTCTCTGTCCGTGGCCAAAAGACCTCCTCTGAATCTCTTCTCCCAAGTCTGAAGTGGTCTAGTACCAGCAAACACAGAGTAGAAGTCCCGGAGCCCGCGGGGGATTTTTCAGGCTTTAATACTCTCAGGGAACCAGGCTGGGAAGCTGGCAAGCAAGGAGGCAGGTGTGGGAGCTGGCTGGCAGGCAACCAAGCCTCCCAGCCCCCCATGAATCTTCACTCTTTTTCTGGGTTCTCTCTGGTGCCTGGTCTTGTGGTCTCACCTTCGCAGTACTCGTGCGTCTTCTCGTTGCCGGGCTGAGTGATACAGCCCTTATAGCCCTGGCCTCTAGGCTCAGGTGTGCACAATTACACACGCCCACACCCATGGCCCAGGTGCCCACAACCAGGCACGTGTGCCCTGTGCCCAAGCTCCCAAGCACCTTCTGCATAAACATGATCCAGGCCCAGGTGATAACCACAGAGACTAATGACATAAAAAGCTTGGTTAATTCGTTTACCCCCCAAATGGAATAACACACTTACCTAATTTGACTTTAAAATTCAATTAGATTAAGACAAAATTCCAGTATCAACATGTATTAATTTTTTTGTATTTCCTCCTAGTTTTTGCCTCAATGTGTACTTATTTTACTATCTATTTATAATTATGGTATGTGAGTAGTTTAACGCATTTGTTTAGTTCATGCAAGAAATATAACGCATTTATTAGACTGCTCAGTATTGAACCACAGAAATAGATACAATTCCAATAAAATGGAATTTTAGTTTTCCTGAACCTAGTAAGTCAACTCTCCTTCAGCTCCCTTTCTGTTTTTGAGGCTGTTACATTTACATCATTGAGTTTTAAACCTGAGTGTGCATCTGATATAGTTAGTGTGGATTAGGACTACCTGGAGGGCCTGTGAATCAAAGCTTGTTTAGCCCACCCCCAGGACCTGTGATTTAGTCCTGGAGAGCAACTGGATAATTTGCATTTCTAATGCATTCCCAGGGGATGGTGATTATCCTCTGTGTCTGTGGATCACACTTTGAGGCCACTAATCTTTAGATAATTGTTTCTAAGTCCCCTTTACATTTTGTCATGTCTGCTATAGTAAAACCAGTCTGTAACCTTTTTAATACTAAGTTTACAAAACAACAAATCTTTTTTCTAGCTTATGCCTTCTAAAATCACTTTTCAATTGATTGATTTTAAGCAGTTAGTATTATTTTATACAAAATTAGAGGCTCTACTTAATGCCTAGTTTTCTGTTTTTTATTTTTGTTTTACTCATTAGGCTGACAGAATAGGTAGGCTTTCAGAAATTGAATAGAAGGGAAAGTATTTAGAGGTAATGAGGCGTGGTAGGAGATGTAGATGCAGTGATTTGAACCCAGTCATAATGACTTAGTACTTAGATTTTTTAACTCTCTCAGTTTTGCTTTTCTTATCTAAAATGGAGTGAATGCTGTCCACCCTAGGGGACTGTTAAAAAGATGTGCTAACTTGTGTTATCCAGGCATGCTAGGTATGTGTTAGGCACTCAAGTAGTAATAGGTAAGATGTTATTGTTATTAAGCAACAAGAAGTTAAAGTGAGAAATTATTTTTGTTTCAACATTCTTTTTTTTTAAAAAATATTTATTTATTTAAGCATACAAGAACTGGGGTAAAGGCCAGAGGTGCGGGGGGGGGGGGGGGTGGAGAGGATTCACCAGAGTGCAGAACAGAACAGGAGGATTCACTAAAATACACTGCTGAGGGGAGCAGCAGGCAAGTCAGGAGAGGTCTGCTGCGCCATGTGGGTCGCTGCCTGGCCGGCCAGGAATTGAACTCATGCTGCAGTGGCTGCGGACAGCTTCATAGGTTGCATCTTAACCCCCTGAGACACCAGGGAGGCCTTTGTTTCAACATTCTAATATATAATAGAATAAATCTTTTTGGTAAAAATAAGGGCTGGTGTGATACCATAATTGACCAGGAGGGGCTGGAGATGGAAGCTACTATCATCCCTCTCCCCCTGGGCCAAATGATAATCTTTGGAGGAAGACTCTTTAGGATTAGGATAAAGAAGAAATTCAGGTCTCAGAATTCTGAAGCAGTGTGTTTTGACTAGGCAGAGAATTTCCTTCAGGTGTTAGAGGGGAGTGATTATCAATAAGTTCTGCCCATTTTGCTAGGAGTTTCAAATAGTTTACTTTCTATCCTAGATCCTAATCCTAAAACATTACTTGATTCCCAGTAATATTACATAGAAAAAAATTCTAACAAGCGTTAAAATTCTAATAATTCTAATAATTAGTAACTAGGGATAGTCTGATCAGGGAATCCTAAATTGAACATATTTCCCTTTGATTTCCTAATGCTAGTAGATAAACTATCAATTCCATTTAAAACTTATTAATTGCTATTACATAAAATTTAATTTTAAGCTTAAAATAAAATGGGATATTCAACATTAAGCTAATTATTTTTTTTCCAGTTCTGTGCCAAGCATGATTCTAATTACATGGCTATGAGTTAAATAGCCAAAAAATAAAATAAAATAAAATAAATTCTGGGCCCTAACAATTTAATGATTCCTAGTCTCCAAGGAAAGATTTTTGCATTACGTCTCCTGAGTTCATATAGACACGAGTCCTCAATCCTAACTGCCATTAGGATTACTTGGCACCACTTGGGGTGGCTCAGATTCAACCCTGATCTATTGAAACAGAATTTCTGAAGATGGAACCTGTCATTTCTTTAAACAACAAGTTTCTTTTTGTTTGGACACCAGAATTGAGAACCATTGATTTATTTTAAAGTATGTCAAGACACAGAAACATTAATTACAAAGGGCACCTGAACGCCTATGTTTATAGCAGCACTGTTTACAATAGCTAAGCTTTGGAAACAACCCAAATGCCCAAAAATAGATGACTGGATCAAGAAGATGTGGTACATATACACCATGGAATATTACTCAGCATTCAAAAAAGATAAACACATTCAGTTTGCAGCAACATGGATGGAGCTAGAAGGGATCATGCTCAGGGAAATAAGTCAGAAAGAAAAAGAAAAATACCGGATGGTCTCACTCATGGCAGGAATTTAGAAAACCTAAATAAGGGACCAGGAAAAGACTAATTAATACAAAGTAAATATCAAATCAACAAGCAACTATGGGGGGAGGAAAAGGGGGATGGGGGACAGGGAGAGGAAGGATTAGGGTCAAAATAAGGGGAAGTGCAATTGTATGGGGACTATAACCAAAATGAAAATGCATACATTGTGCAAAATGAAAAATGATGTAAGAATTATATAAAATAAAATATAAAAATAAAATAAAGTATGTCACGTCTAAGGAAGCAGATGAAAAGCTTGCTTTTGTTTCTGAAGGTGAATAGCTTCTCTTAAAATACCACCCAGAAGGCCCAAATGTGATATTGATAAAACTAGCTTTCCTGAAAAATCAGATTAAAGCTTGCCCTAAACAACTGTTGAATCTACTTAATTATGTGATCCAGGATTTTTGGTCTGTGTCATAAATAACTCACATAGAAGGTCTGACTGAACCTACATTCCGAATGTACCTAATAATATACTGTATCTGGAGACCTTTTTTTTTTAATAGCATGTTTCAGTCTTCAACTGTGGTAGCATGTGAATGTCAAGAAAAATACCTGGTTTCTATCACAACCACTTAATTTTATTGTTAAAGCAAAAGAGCAATCATTGATGATAGGCTTCAGTGAAACTTGACTTAGAAGAGCAAATAGCAGACAGATATGGCCCATGGGCTGTCTTGTGTTAAACTCATTTTGACCTAACATTCTGAGGTATGCACTTGTACTGGCCATTTTTCTCTGTCTTTGAACTTCAAAAAGTGACTCTTTTGTGGAACTTTGCCACACCACACATAGTCTTAATTTTAAACATATTTTCTATTTCAGTAGTCCTGTCCTACTTTATCATGGGCCTTCACTGAATAGTTCCATCTGGCGCTTTAGATTCTATAGTCACCAGTTAGTTATTATACATATGTAGATAATTAGGTAAAAAAATATTTTTAAGCCAAATCTGAAAGCACAATGTAGATAATGGGGAAAAATGACAATGTGCTAGATAGCATTAACTATACTGTAAACAACTCAGAAGCATCAATCAGCCTAATTTTTTATCCTTTCATCCTTTTTTACTTGAAAAGACACATTAAAATTGACCTGAATAATTTTTATTAATGACAAGAGTGAATAATTTTAAATTGATGACTATTAAAATGTTTAATAAGGATCTCCCTGGTGGCACAAGGGGTTAAGACGCAACCTATGAGGCTATCCGCAGCCACTGTAGCATGAGTTCGAGCCCAAGCCAGGGAGCTACCCACATGCACAGCAGATCTCTCCTGACTTGCTTGCTGCTCCTCTCAGCAGTGTGTTTCAGTCAATCTGCCTGTTCTGTTCCCCACTCTGTCTCTAGTGAATCCTCTCACCCCCCCCATACCTCTGGACTGCACCCCAGCTCTTGTATGCATAAATATTAAAGAATGTTGAATGAAATTATTTTATTATGGGCCAAGGACTTGTCACCATGTGCAATCATGGGATGTCCTGAGAATTTGATTCCCTTAAGTAAACTTTCAGTTGATGTTTTGTAGATTTTATAATATTTTCTGAATGCTTAAGACATTATATAGCATGATTATACTAACAGCAATCATTGCCATGAGCAACACAAGCCTAGATAGAATTAGAGGAGAAATACCTTTCACCATATTCTGAATCATTACAAATTACTTATTAATGAAATCACATTTTAGCATTACTGAAGATTACATGAAGGGGGGAAATATTTTATTGGTTGTGTAGAGGGGACATTTTCCTCAGGACTGTTCTCTGAGAGTCTGCATTGACTAGTAGAAATTGTCAGTGAAAATATCTGGGGCCTGGATTTTTCTTTGTGGGGAGATTTTCAAATGACTGTGAGACTATTCAGATTTTCTACTTCTTTCATAATATAAATCAGGATTGCCTCTTAACAGGGGGCCTGGATTGCAGTCACAAGTTCTCAGAGATTCTTTTCTTCTTCCGTTTCCTGGTCATGGAGAGTGAGGTAGGTGCTCTTGGCTTGCCATTTCCCTTGAAACTGAGCAGGTTTAGGGCCCAGCTTTATAGAGGCTGAGTTGTCCCCCTTGGGTGCATGTTGGGTTTTGACTCGTCTATATCTCATGCCAGGGAGGCTACCAGCACCAAGGGAATGTCGCTGGGGTGGTGAATGCCCTCAGGGTAAAAGCTCAGTGCTTTGCTCATCTTTCTGCACCTCTTCTTTCATCCTGTTCTCACAATTCTTAATCTATTGCCTCTTCTTCAATGCCTTAAGGAAAATATATTGTACTTAAAATTTTTGGTTGTTTTAAACAGGATGATTCATCTCCATGATCTACTTGACCGTATTACTCAGAAATCAGAATCAACTCTGAGTTGTTTTTAAAAGCTCCTTTTCATTTTAGGCCATCACAAATATCTTAAGTAACTTTGTTAAAAATATCTCATTTTTTATAAAAAAAATAATATACTGCCTTGGTGATTTGGGAAAAGTTCATCTACAGTAGTGAAAATCTCTACATGGTATATATGTTTTAAAATGAATTATATATCTGGCACATATCAAATAAAACCAACAAAGTATTATCTTTTAGTGGTTCTCAGGGAACATGAGCAGAAAACAATGACTTGTGATCTCATAATTATGTGAATTAATGGCTCTCTTAATTGTGCTTGAGGGTGCTAAAAAGTTTGCTCTTGGCATAATGCTGTCATAGTCCATCCTGATGGCTGTAAGAGAGTATCACATACTGGGTGGCTAATAAACAACAGAAGTTTGTTACTCATAGTTCTGGAGGCTGGGGCATATGTGATCAGGTGCCAGCATGGTGGCGTGGGGCCCTCCTCCAGCCGTGGGCTTCTTGGAGTCTCCTTACTTGTCAGAGAAGACTAGGGACCTCTAGGGAGCCTCTTTCATAAGGCTCTGGTCCCATTCATTAGGGTTCCACCATCATGACTTAAGTACGTCTGCAGGCCCCACTTACCAATAACTCTGGGGGGACAAGATTTCAATAAATGAATGGTGGGGGGGAACACATAGGCCATAGTGAAACGAAAGCTACACATTAGAATTGCCAGGCTCCTGGCTGGATCTTACATCCTGAGTGGCCATATCTGCAGTGGAGTCCAGGCATGGAACCATCACCACAGTCTCTGTGCTCTTCCCTGTGTCCTTCCCCTTCCCCAGCCATATGCCTCAGATCTGTGGTTTGCTTAGCAGTTTTGTCTTTTTCCTAACTTTCCCTGTATTCTACCTACAAGTGAAACCATCCAGTAATTTTTTCTTCTGACCCATTTCATTGAGCATAATCCCTTCCACCTCCATCCATGTTGCAGCAGTTTATCTTTTTTGATCACCGAGTAGTACTCCACTGTGTATATCTACCACATCTTATTGATCCATTCATCTGTTTTGGGGGCATTTAGGTTGTTTCCATAGCTTAGCTATTTTAAAAGTTTTTAAAGTAATTCTTACTTGTCAGAAGGACTAGGGACCTCCAGGGGGCCTCTTTTATAAGGTACTATTGTTGAGAATCACTGCACTAGGTTGTGATAACTCCTGCAACAGTCTGCATTTTTGCTGGCATTGATATGCCAAGATGTCATATTTGGAGGGTATGAATGTCAAGATATGGTCAGGTGATAGTCAACACATACATATCATTAAACACTGGAATTAGAAAGGACCTGAGCAGTCATCTAATACAATCTCCTCAATGATTATTTCCTATTATGAAGGATATATGTAAACTACAGAAGTTATTACAAAATTTCCCTATCACCAAGTATTGAGTAAAACATTCATGATATTGGAAAATTTCTAGCTATATGGTGGGAAGAAGAGAAAAACAGATCAGTTAATTAACCTACCTTAGCTCTAAGTGGTCCAGAGAGCTATTCTAATACGGCCAGGAGGGCAGCGCGGGTAGATGGAGTATGGAGGGGCCTGTCAGCAGAGTGCATCTCTAGCAATTATTACAAGCACTTGGAGCTTCTCCATATTATTTTGGAGTCATGCACAGATAGAAGGGATACCTGTCATCATTAAGTTAAAACAATAAAGTAGCTGACATTTCCCTCCATTTCTCTGCATGTATCTGATGCTGCAAGCAGTCTGGGCTTCTCTTTAATTCTTGAACATATTCTGGTTTTACCAATTCCAGTCTCAAGTATTCCAACCCCCACCTCCACCCCCCGCTCATTTTATACCCGCTCCCCATGTGAGCCAGGAAAATGCATGAATTCCTTATGTTCTGTGTTTCACAATCTGTCATACTATAAACCCACATCCCAGTATCTCTGAGGTGATTTACCTCAAACACCAAGTCTATTTCACATTCATAGTCAACAAATAATTAGAAAGAACCTCCTATGTGAAGGTACAACAGTAGATAAAATGTAAATGCTGCACGCATTTACAAGGGAAGCAACATTTGCCCTTTTGGAGCTGACATTCTATCCCCTCTATTATCCTATACAATTTTAGTATCCCTGCTGTTTTGCTCAAGGCCTTATTTTATTGATCAGGAGGTTTCTGAGATAAATGAATTCTCAACTGGATTACCTCACTCCCCCAGTCGGGCTCTATAGCTCTGCTACTATTTTGTCAGACAGATAAGTAGGTCAAATTTTGCTAGATTTTTTTTTACCCAGCTTCTTTCTCTGAAGTTCTCACATAGCACAGCTATTTTTGTCACTGACACAGCTTTGAATGACATTTTCTCACTAACCTCACCACTCCAGATACCACTAAGCAAAAACCTTTCCTTCCACAGGATTACCTCCATTGATGTCTCAAATTGCTCAGTTTGTTACTTATTTTAGATTGATAGATGTGCCCAATTTTAAAGAAAGCTATTTAAAAATGTAGTTGGCTCCTTTTTTTTTTCCCAAAGATATATTTATTTATTCATACAAGCACTGGGTACAGTCAGAAACCCCAGAGGGTGAGAGAATTCACCAGAGCCAGAGAGGGGGGGCACGGCAGGAGGGGTCTATTGCGCCATGTGGGACCCTCGCCAGGAGCTGGGGACTGAAAGGGTGCTGCAGAGGCTACGGGCAGCTTCGCAGCCCAGCGCTCAAATGCTGCGCCACCAGGGGAGGCCCGGCTCCTACTTTTTAATTTCAAGTAGAATGCTTTTATTATCTTAAAAAGTGACAACAGAAAAATGTAAGTAATGACTACTTTTGGAATGTGGTGTAGTTATGATAGCTTGAAAATCTCAAGCATGCCAGCATAATCACACCACACGACCATTTAGTCACTTATGTTAGTTACTTTTTAGGCACAAACTTGCACAAGAAATTTTCAATCACTAATATAATGCAAACACTATTTAAAAATAATCCAATTAGGGGCCTCCCTGGTGGCACAAGAGGTTAAGCGTCAGCACTATGAAGCAATCTGCAGCCACTGCAGCAAGAGTTCAATCCCCGATCAGGGAGGTGACCCACGTGATGCAGCAGACCTTTCCTGTCTTGCCTGCTGCTCCCCTCAGCAGTGTATTTCAGTCAGTCCTCCTGTTTTGCTCCCCATTGTGTCTCTGGTGAATCCTCTTACCCCTCCCCCTCACACTTCTGGCCTGTACCCCAGTTCTTGTATGCATAAATAAATAAAATTAAAAAAATAAAAATAATCCAGTTAAATATACTTGCTTATTTTCCATAAAGAAATGTCATCAACTGGAACCAACTTCAACCAGGACAAAGACCTAGGGCAATAGGTTTCTGAGCTTCCCTGGCTTCCCTCTCTAGATGCACCTCATTAGATTAGCCCAAAGGAAATAATTACCCAGGACTGGAGAAATAGGTTAGCAATACTAGTCATGATGCGAATACCCACATCAATCAGTACCACGTTTCTGGAAGAGATTCAGGAGATGTCTGGATTGTTCAAGCCCAGAAGATACAATATAAAACGCTGGTTAGGCCTTAGAGGTAAGATGACAATCTCTAAAGGGGCACTGGTGCAGTCTTATAAATCTGCAGAAGGTACCTGAGATATAGATAATGAAGATTGCCTTCTTTTTTCATGGCATTTGAGTTTTACTCCAATTAAAAATGTAACCAAATGAAAATGTTACATGGGAATTTATAAATCCAGTCGCAGTAAAATTAAATATCACCTCACTGAATATGTTTCCAATTAAAAGTTAAGATATTATCAACAATTCCAAACAGTATACAAAGTTTATGAAAAGGTATCTATTTTGACTTTTAACATTTAAGGAATGCCTGTGGTTTGCCAGGCACTAGGGAAGAGCTCCCAATTAAACTTACCCTTATGTTTGTCAGTTTCTCACATTCCTTTTAGACTACAATTAAGATCAAAAAAGCATTTCTGTCAATTGTTTTTTATTCATTTACTTGCAAATTACATTTAAAAATTCCCTTTGGGATAAAATATACAGAGTTTTGATCCTAGTGATATGCATAGAATGCTTTTTGTTATATTTAAGTAACTGATAAAACAATTAATAAAACTTTTTGTGGTAAAATATATGGAAGATTTACCGTGACATTTAGTATCTTCACACCATCACCACTAATTAGTTACAGAAGATTTTCATCAACCCAAAAGGAAACTAACTCCTTGCACACTGAACAGTCATTCCCCCCTCCTTCCTCCCGGGCCCTGGCAACCATTAATCTGCTTTCTGTCTCTTTGGATTTGACTATTTGGGAAATTGTATATAAATGGAATCATCTATGTGGTCTCGTGTGTCTGGCTTCTTTTACTTAGCATACTGTTTTCAAGGTCCAGCGACATTGTAGTGTGTACTAGTACATCATATTTTTTTATGTATGGCTGAAAAATATTCCATTATATATGTGTAGTATAATTTGTTTATCCATTTCATCACCTGACGAAAATTTGGGATCCACCTTTTGGCTGCTGTGAATGCTGCTGCTACACATGCAAGGTTTTGTTTGGAACATTAGTTTGCAGATTTTTTTCCCCCTCTGGTATATACCCAGAAGTGGAATTGCTGAATCATATGGTAATTGTTTCACTTCTTGAGGAACCACCATACCACTCTTCACAGAAACTGCACCATTTTACATTGCCACCAGCAATGAAGAAGGTTCCAATTTCTGAAGAGAAATTTCCACTAAGATCAGGAAAATGCCCATCTGACCACACTGCTAGTCATATCTATCATCCATTAAATTGCTCTGGCTAGAACTTCTAGTACAATGTTGACTAGCAGTGTGGTCAGATGGGCATTTTCCTGATCTTAGTGGAAATTTCTCTACAGAAATTTCCAACACTTGATATTTTCTGTTTTTAAAATTATTGCCATTGTATGGTATGAAATTATGTCTTCTTGTGGTTTTGATTTGCAACTCCCTAATGATCAATAATGTCCAGGTTTTCCTTATGCTTGTTGGACTTAATATTCCTTAATGTCTATTCAAGCCCTTTGTTCATTTTAAAATTAGCTTGGCTTTTTGGTGTGGCGTGCAGGAGCTCCTTATGTCTTCTGGTAACTACTCCTATCAGACATGATTTGTAAATATTTCCTCCCATTTTGTGGGTTGTCTTTTCACAGAAATTAAATTTGATGAAGTTCAATTTATCTTTTGTTTGTGTTTTTGGTATCTTATTTAAGAAAACACTGCCCAAGTCCAAGGTCATGACTTATGTTAAAGTTTTCTTCTCAGAGTTTTCAATATTATGTTTAGGAATTTGATCTATTTTGAGTTGACAGTTCCATATGTAAGGGTCTGACTTCATTCTTTTGTATATGTATATACAGTTGTTCCAGAATTATTTTTTGAAGAGACTATTCTTTCTCCACCGAGTGGCCTTCACACTCTTGTTGAAAATCTGTTGACCACAGCATATTGATCATAACTTGTTATTGTACCTCTTATTTTATGCTATTGATCTGTTTTTATCCTTACACTAATACCATACTGTTATTACTGTAGATTTGTAATAAATTTTGAAAAATAAAATTTCCAACTTTGTTTTTTTTATAGATTACTTAGGGTTTTTATTTTGGTCCCCTGAAATGCCATAGGAATTTTAGGATCAATTTTCTCCATTCTGCAAAAAGGTTATCATTGGGATTTTTGGTACAGAGTGCATTGACTCCCTGGGCAATTTGGGGAATATTGTCATCTTAATATTATTTACTCTTCTATCCAATGGACATGGGGTATCTTTCCATTTTTTTAGGTCTTCTTTAATCTCTTTCAGCAAAATTTTATTAGTTTCTTTCTCAGAATTTTTTGGTCAGTGTATGAAAATAAACAGACCTTTGTGTGTTGATTGTTAACCCTGCAACATTATGAATTTACTAGCTCTAAGTATTTTTGGTGGATTCTTTAGGATTTTCAACATGTAGAATCATGTTATTTACATATAAAAATTGTCATATTTCTTCCTTTCTCCCAACCAAGCAGTAACCAGGCCCAAGCCTGCTTAGCTTCCAAGATCAGATGAGATCAGGTGCATTCAGGGTGGTATGGCTGTAGACTATTTCTTCCTTTCTAATCAGAATTCATTTTCTCTCTATATATATATCTATCATCTATTAAATTTCTCTGGCTAGAACTTCTAGTACAATGTTGACTAGCAGTGTGGTCAGATGGGCATTTTCCTGATCTTAGTGGAAAAACTTTTAATTTCTCACCATTTAGTTGGGCTCCTTCATACCTTTTAACAGGTTGAGGAAATTTCTCTTGTTCCCTAGTTTGCTGAGTATTTTTATCAGGAAAGGGTGTTTGATTCTGTCAAGTGTTTTTTCTTATCAATTGATATGATCATGTGTTTTTTTCCTTGTTATTTCACTGATTTTCATTTGTTGAACGTTCCCTGTATTCAAGCAATAAATCTTAGTTTGTGTGTAGAATGTGTCTTTGTCTGGTTTTGTTATCAAGGTAATGCTGGCCTTACAGAATTAATAAATTAGGAAGTGTTCACTCTTCTAAGTTTTTTTTTGAAGAATTTAGTAAGAATTGATGCTTTTCTTTAAATGTTTGGTATAATTAACTAGTGAAGCCATCTAATCCTTAACTTTCTTTGTTGGGTTTTTGATTAATTCAATAACTTTCTAGATATAGGTATACTCAGATTTTAAACTTATTTTGAGTCAGTTTTGGTATTTTGTGTTTTATAGTTTTGTACATTTTATCTATGTTACCTAATTCATTGGCAATACATCTTATTTTTGATGAATAAATTTGTTCATGGTTCCGTAGCATGTAATTCATTTAATATTTATAAGACTTGAAAAGTATGTCATGTTCTCTTGCATTTGCTTTTATAAAGCAAAATGCACATAAAATTCCATTAGAGTTTAAACCAAAATCCATTCACCCTTTGACCCCAATTCATATTAAAGAACCAAACATTTCTGATAGGGTGTGACTGTTACAAATTTTACTTCTAAAAAACATAAGTCTTCTCATTTTCCTTTTCATTAAAATAAATGACTCCTCACATAAAATGTTAACTTTTGTTTTCTGCCTAGAAATAGGAATGATAAGGGGTGGGGCTCCTAAGCCAAACTGCCCACATTGGACTGTCTGTTCTGTCACTCACTCACTATCTGTAATCTTGGAGTTAACCTCTTTGTGCCTAGTTTCTTCATCTGTAAAAATGGGAATGACAATATCCCCTATGGGATATAAGATATCTCATAGTATCTCAGAGGGCTGTTGTGAGAATTAAGTGCATTCATGCAAAAAAACTTGGTTCCTAGTTCATAATAAGCATTCAATAATCATTAGCAAATATTACTTCTTATAAGGTAGTCATTAATTGGAGTTAACAATAAAGAGCAGCTAGACATCTCACTGGACAGGCTGAGAGTCAAGAAAGCAATGTTGGATGGTGGATATAAGGACGACCCATATTTCTTCTATAAGACTTCAGTCTTAAGAGGAATGTTTTGTTTCTTGTAATTTCTCCCCTTCTCTTCCTACTCATAAACCCATAAATATACTCTATAGTTGATCCCTCCTTGTTAGGAAAATAATTGAATTCACATTCATAATATAAAGAATATATGTGTACTAGTGCATTTTTCACTACTACCATTACCTTCTTAGCAGTCCCACCAGTTAAACGATCACAGGATTTGTTTTGGGAATAGAAGTTCTCAGTTTCTTAGGTTCCAAGGTAGAAATAATTCATGAGCATTCCAAATCAGCTCATTAAAAAAAAAAAGAAGAGTAATTTTTAAAGAAAGCAACTAAAATGAAGTCAACCTTAATATAAAATGCAAAAACATATTAACCGCAATATTATATTTTAAAAGATGAGAATTTTGTTTATGCTGACTTTATGTTAAGATATAAGCTAATGACTTATATCTTACAGCATTTATCACAAAATGTTACTGCTCAGTGCATTTTTGCAAACAATAAACAATTCACTGAGAGTATTAACATTCACATATTAATTGAGTTTACAAATGTACAAAACTTTGGATAATAAACACTTTAAACTTATTTTTCAAACATTCATTAAACCCATTCCCCCCAAACTGTTTGATTACAAAGAAACATAAAGGGTTACTAACTGTGGCAAAACATAAGAAACAAGGCAGGCGAGGCAGATACAGACTTGAGGACATAAGAATATCCAAACAGTTTTGACAAAATCAAAACATCTTTCATAATATAAAAGAAAACAAATCCACACAATTAAATACTAGGTGAAAGAACATTATAGGGTATATAACATTTTTTTCTACACAAATTTGCATATCCTAAAGTTAATGCAAACGCCATGTTTTAATTCCAATGTAAGCATATCATGACATGTAGTTCTTGGTGAATCTAGATGGAATGAATATTTAAGCAGAGCCTGGAGAGCATATCAAGTTTTCTTTTGGTTGTTGTTTTGACTCTTTAATTTTTTTTTCTGTATTCATTGGGCTGAGCCAGTTTAGAAATTAAATATATAACCAAAGTGTGTGTGTGTATATATATATACATATATATGTATATATATGTATATATATATAATAATTTGTCATTAAAATAGTGGTTGTCACTAAACAAATAAATGAATACAGATTACTCCAACTTATGTATGGTGAAGTTATAAAGCAAAACATTAAAAGCTTTATCTGGTGTATTTGCACTATAATAAAAGAAATGTGGATATTGTGAATAAAATGGGCTGGATTATTAATAAATGAAATTCCCAGTTAACTCTGGGTATTAAAGAGAAGTGCATTTTCCTCCTATTTTATGTCAGGAATGTATGTTCACAATGCCCCAGCTATAGTTTTGATTTTACTATGAAGTGAAAGTACCAAATCCTGGTTCATCCACTCTTCCCCTTGTATCTAATATCTTCTCTTTGTGATCAGGCACTTTGTGCCCAGGAATGTGGCATTGCACATTTACTAAATATGGATCCATTGATAGTAGAATAATTATAGCAAATTCATAAGGGAAGAAGATATCTTCATTTAGAAAACAAAGTACTAAGTTATAATTTTACAGTCACAACACAAGCTCCAGCTCTTCCTAGGCACAGTGGAGCAACCTAAAAAAGAAACAAAAGGACGTATGTATTGGGTTTGTAGTCGAGATGGGTGATAATTCCATGTCCCTAGTGTAATATTGAAGCTGTCCATACTTGCTGGTGAGGACCAGCTGCCCCGCACCCCTGCATCCTCAGCCTGTCTTGAGCCTGGTCCCTTTCCCCAAGAACTCCTGTTGATGTCAACACTCCATAGGCTAACTTGTTTTGGGTATACCACATGATTATATAGTATTTACTCCCTTTTAAAGGTGATTTTTTTTTTTTTGGTTAAGACATAATTGACATATAACATACCAGTTTCAGGTACACACCTCAATGATTTAGCTAGGATGTGAAAAAGGTGATTTTTAAAAATAGCTCAGTAATTGTGCTACATGAAACACAATATTTTCTTCAAAGTGATACACAACATGGACATTAGGAAATGCTGAATATGTTAGTTAAATTTGTAGTCAATGTGGAGAAAATATCAAATAGTATCTAGAGAGGCCTGTAAAAGATGGGCTGCCGGAGCATACACAACACACTGTGACCCTGAGACCTGCATATTCCACAGGAACCAGTAACCTCACATTGGTTAACTGACTTCTCTGTGTATGGATGAAAAGTGTAACACTTGTTACTTACTACTTTTTATCAGAATAAACAAATAATAAATACCACCCATCCAACTCCTTAGTAGTGGAAAAAATGTGGTGACTATAATAGTGAGATAGAAGCATGGGGAGAGAATATAATCTTCATTTATGAATAAGGAATAATTTAAAAATTTTCACTTTTTTTTTTTTAAAAGTACACTAGATAATGGGCAATTCATAGTGGAAAGGACAGTGTGGACAAGTTTTTATTTATTCAATTTTTAATTGTGGTAACGTTGGTTTACAACACTGTATGTGAAGCAGGAGTACTTTGACCTACGACAATTAAAATACTATCATTTAGAAGGAAGTGATTAATAAAAGTACTAAAAACGTACTATCAAGTCTTCATGATAGTAAAATGATTTGCTCATTAGTTTGATGTACCTTTCCACTCAGGCCAATGAGTGAATTTTAAGAACACACAGGTCTTCAATTTAAGAGAACTGTCAGTTATTCTCCATGAGAATCAGTTTTTTTTGATCAGTTTTATCTCCTTGAATAACTATTTTTAAAACCACATCTACTTAGAGTATTCTAGGAATAACTGCTAAGTATCTAAATCAAAACAACTGTTTGTAATTAGCAGTTTTTTCCAAGACACTAACTCTCTCCAGCCTGACCTCACTTTTTCTTTCTACTTGAAACTTTCCTCTTCTCAAGATGAATTCTTAAGTTCAGTCACACTTCCCCAAGGAATCTTGCATGTTCTTCAGTCTCATTTATTTTACGTTTTCTTACATGGTGTCCCTTTCTTTCTATCTTTCTGAATTGGACCAATTCATTAAGCCTTAGCTTAAATCCTTCCTCTTTCCCACTGAAGTATTCTTAATCATTTTCTCTCTTGGCTTGAGTTTCTATAACCACTTACTGCCTACATTGTGGGTCACTTCATTCCAACTGCTCTATTGTGGGTTCTCCCCTTACACATGTGGATCTTACCTGCCTAAATAGTTAAGTACTACAGCAGTGGGGAATCTCATGCATTTTGTTTTCTCAACCATTGCTTCTTGTAGAAAACTTTGGCTCAACTAAATATTTGATGCCTTTGATGTCAGATACTGAGTTGCGGCACAAAATCCCTGATTTTGTTTTGAGTGATGATGGAAACAAAGATCTCAAAAGATTATTCTCTGATGTGCCAGACCCTTCTAGTAATAGCCACAGTGGAATTCTTTCTGTTAATAGCTTGCCAGGTTAAGTTTCTTACTTAGAAATGTAATTTAGGATTGCCATCTTTATGAGGTTATGACCAGACATTTGATGTGCTCTCAAATATCAGTGGCATGAGTATTTAAAAATTACTTGTCATGCGTGGGTAAGTGGTTCAATTTTTCTAACCATTATCTTTATTTCTTATTGTCTATGTTTCCTTATTTTACATCTGTCTTGTGTTCCTATCAACTCTATCAATACTAGAACATCTCATCAATTCCCAGCAAGCAAATGCTGGCAGACCAACTAATAATTTTTTCTGAATATAAACTTACACTTTAAAGGTAATTTTGGATTTTAATCATGTTACAAAATGCAACATTTCCTCTTATTTTCTCATTTAATTAAGAGATGACTTTATCTTGTTATATTATAGATTTCAATATTGGACAAAATTGAGAGGATTTATTTTACCAAAAAGGATAGCTTTAAAAAAATCAGTAAGCATGAAAATGAAAATTGAAATGCCATACCTGAGTCCACTCATTTGTCTGGGGATCATAAGCCTCCACTGTATTAAGGTAAGTCTGTCCATCATATCCTCCAACAGCATACAATTTGTCACCAAGTAGACAGACCCCCACTGCATCTCTGCTGATGCTCATAGATGCCACTGCAGTCCACATGTCTGTTTTGGGATCATATCTGAAAGAAAAGTTTAGAGCCAGGGCTGACACTGTTTTCACAATATTCACATTTCCTGGATTATAATTAAGCATAGTCTGAATCGCCTTCTCCCCAATACAAGATATATCTTTTCTGCTTTCTCAAAGAACAACAATCATTTCATTTTTTATCCTTCGTCTAATCATTTATAATTTAGGTGATACATACACATGCCTTCACTAACTTCTCATTGCTGTTTAAAAATTCAAAATTCTTAGTAAGGCCTCAAGACTCTGTCCCTATCTCTGCCACACTCTACTAGTCTCTTCATCACCCTTTTTTTCCCAGCTTACAGTGGCACCTTTTAGTTTTCTGAATGAACCGTATTCCTTTCTGTTTGTTTGTTCCTTTCATACATGCTCCTATCAACACTACTTCCTCTTTATCCATTCAATTCTTTCCATTCCTTGAAACAGATTGAACACAATAGATGGGAGCCTGAACTACTTCCGCTGATGACACTAGGTTCTGTATCTGGCTCTGTACTCAAGTTTCATAAGGCCATATTGGATGACTTGTTTAGGCTTTCAACCTATTAGATTTTTATTTTATTATCTCATATTATTGAATTTTATATCAAAATGTGTTAGAAACTTCCCTATCCTTTCCCTTTTTATTTAGCCTCCAGCCCCTGAAGGGGTTCTTCTCTTTCTTTCTTTTTTTTAAAAAGATTTATTTATTTATGCATACAAGAACTGGGATACAGGCCAGAGGTGTGTGTGTGGGGGGGGACAGGATTCACTAGAGACAGAGTGGGGAGCAGAACAGGCAGATCTACTGAAATACAGTGATGAGGGTAGCAGCGGGTAAGACAGGAGAGGTCTGCTGCACCAAGTGTGTTGCTCCCTGGCCGGGGATCAAACTTGTGATGCAGAGGCTGCGGATAGCTTCGTAGTGCTGAGGCTTTACCCCTTGCACCACTAGGGAGGCCCCAAAGGGGCTCTTTTCATCAAGCTCCTTTTCTCTTATTTCTACAATGTCCAGTAGGAAAAAAGGTAATAGTAAATGTTCATCCTCTGATTCAATTAATATATTATGCAGCCATTTCTAATATAAAGTTGAAGCAAGCAATGATATGATGAGAGAAGCATTCAAATTCGGCTGTTAGCTGACATATCAAGAGCTGACTAGAGCAGACAACCCACTGTTTATAAAGCTCCTATGGAACTGCCTTGCATGTGGTGGATCCTTAATAAAAAAATACTAATTTGTCTGGGAGTGTCTCTTACACACACACACACACACACGTGTAGTGTAGGCATCTTTATTTAACTCCTAGTTTTCCTTCAAGGAAATTACCTCTCCACACAGTCTGAGAGTCTGGAGGTCAGGTTGGATGCGGGAGCATCATGCCCCCCAATGGCGTACAACAGTCCATTCCAGGTGGTTACTCCCACTCCACCTCTCCTTTTGGACATCTGTGCACACAGGGTCCATTTATTAGTATGAGGATCAAAACATTCAACTGATTTGAGACAAGAACTTCCATCACGACCACCAACTGCATAAAGTCTGTAAAAAGAATAAACACAAAAAGAACAATGATACATAAGAAATAGTGCTACTGTTATACTTAAGAGAAAGAAATCATTCTTATGGTATTTCATTGAATTTAAGGTACCATCGATTATAAGACAAACTGTCATAATTTATGTGCCATTAAGAAAGATGATATGCTAACAATTACATGTCATTTATCATATATATGTATATATCACTCTACATATAAAGAATAAAAACATAACTCATACGAAAGCAATGACAACCCTTTTATAGCTGCCATCTGTTTAACATGTCACCATTGATTATAAGATGTATTGCAATTTTAGAGATGTTAAAATATGTCTCAGAATAGAGAAAACAAGATGTATAAATAGACCATGCCTTAGTTTGTAAGCAGCTAAAATAGGATTTGATTATAAAAGGAAAGAGATAGTGCTACTGTTATTCACTATGCACCAACCACAGGGTAGGCACTTTACCTCTATTAATCTAACTATATCCTGCTTCACAGAGGAAGAAAGTGGGGCTCATGGAAGTTAAGAGACTTATATGGGGTCATGCAAGGAACAAAGTAATACTGGTAAGTAGCTGCACCAGCCATCTGGGATGCAATTGTAATAATAAAATAGGAGAATATGAGGATAACTTGAAACAATAGTGTACATATGACCAGTGATCATTAAATTACTGTAATAAAATGATACCATAAATTATGTAAAATAAATGTTAATGACCTGTTGCCTAGACTAATTTTAATTCATTATCAGTGTACTCTAAAATTTGACTCTAAACTTAAAAATATATGGTATTTTAAATTTTTGAACATGTAAATATATTAGGCACCTAAACTATATTAATAGTATGAGAATTAAAATTTATTTGAAACTTCATTAAAATTTTTATCTATTAAAAACTACTTTTTATGTTATTGGTCTTAATATTAAATGTTTCTCATCTTTATTTTATTTTTTAAAGATTTATTTATTTATGCATACAAGAGCTGGGGCATAGGCTGAGGTGCAGGGGGATGAGAGGATTCACCAGAGACAGAGTGGGGAGCAGAGCAGGCAGACTGACTGAAATACACTGCTGAGGGGAGTGGCGGGCGAGACAGGAGAGGTCTGCTTCGCCATGTGGGTTGCTCCCTGGCCGGCTGGGGGATGGAACTCATGCTGCAGTGGCTGTGGATGGCTTCACAGGTTGCATCTTAACCCCTGCGCTACCAGGGAGGCCCCTGGTTCTCATCTTTAATAACTGGTAGAATAATTATTTAAATATGAATCAGAGTATTAGAAGGTATCAACATTTAGAGAATATCTTTAATTAAAATGCACACATACATGCACACATATACACACTGATGGATTTTAGGGTACCATTATTCTCCTCGTTGTGAATTCATGGGTTGTCCCTGTGAAAAGTGGTGTAGTACAGTGAGGAAAAGCATCGCTCAGGGTCAGATGCTCTAGTTTGAATCCTGGTTCCATCACTTACTAGCTTTGACTGTTAGCAAGTTCTTCAGCCTATATCTGCCTGGATTTTGCCATCTATAAGGGGATTACTGATATTCAAATTTAAAGTGCTATGATATGAAGAATGGTCATACTTGGTAAAAATGTGCTATGGAGAAAAAACAATTCTGCCTCTATTTGTATTCATTTAGAAAGTGGCATTTTAAGGAGATCTTAAGTGTACAAAAACATTTCTACTGAACAAATATTGAGGATTAAACTCTATTGGTAATACTCTGAAAAATCATTATCTCAACCAGTGATTTTCAAACTGCATTGTAAGAATAGGATTCTGTTGAGGATTTGACAGTGTCCCAAAAATAGAGTATTTGAAATTCAAGTTTTAAGAAGTAGTTTTAATTTTCAAAAATATGAACTGGCTTAATTAAATGTCATGCAAGATTCAGAACTCATCTTTCTTCCTAATGACAGTAGTTCAATAAAAGAGAAATATTATGTCAAATTGTGATAGTATAGTACTATGTATTTAAGAATAAGACTTAGGTCTTGCCTGACTTTTAAAATTATGATGAAGAATGCAAAGTGGTTGGTAGATACTGTTTGAGATTTACATAGAAAAAAAATTTCTATTACTTTCAAACTACTTGAGCAACAGTTTAACTGAAGAATTTCCTTAGATTCTAGTTCTACTGGTCTAGTAAGTAAAATACTGTTACATTTTTCATTTCTTGGTGAGTCAGGATTTTCTTCATAATGCACAATCAAAACAAAACATTGTGATAATATGGGTGTTTTTTGAAACAGTTTTACTTTTTACATTGATTTTTTATCATAAATAACATATAGCCTCAAACTTATAAATTCAAAATAAAATTACAATAAACTTGAACTTTCATTTGACTTAAATATTGAGGAATTCTGTAAGATTTCATTTGAAAGAGATTCCGTTGCCACAAATATTTGCCAGCCAGTGGCTTAAAGTGGTTTGAGCAATCAGAAGTCGAAGTAAAGCTTCCTTCTGCCAAAACGGCAAAAGAAAAATCTGAACACTTTGAAAATTTTAAGATACAGAATGTCATAAAACATAGAAATAGTTCTTCCCGGAAGAAACAACTATATTTTGTACCAGGAAGCACTGTAAAATAAGTTGAAATAACAAAACAGTAGTTAATGCAGGCTTTTCATTTTATACATTAAAAAAAAATTGAGACACAGGAAAGATTTGTTCTAAATCACAAAGTATTGGTAGAAAGAAGATGCAAAATTAATTTTTTAACCCACTTCATACTTACAAAAAAAGCTAACAACATAATTTGAACATTTTTCCAGAATTGGCTATGTACCTAGAAATGGAAACCAACAAAATATTTTAAATCATCTCTACTTTTTAAAGCAAGCTTAGAAAAATGCTGGTTTAACACATCCTTCCTTAGAGTAGATATAAGGAACAAAAAGTGGAGCCAGGTTACACAAGACCATGATCTACATAAATAGCTTAATAATGGAATAGTACATGCTGCAATATAATTATACACAAATTAAGTACCGTAAAAGTGCTAAGGGTGGAATGTATACCAAGTGTAGGGAGAATGAGGAGCTGGAAATGGGAACTGGGGTAGGTTTTCAAGAGGTGATTTGAACAAATTTCAAGGATTATGACTTTGCCAAGTAGAACTCTGAGGGAAATAAGGCAGATAAAATGGTAATTAAGAGGTAATAGGAATGAGAAACAAAATGTATTTTTCACATATCAGTTTGTTGGAATATAAAATGCATGGGTAGAGGAGAGCGGATCTAGAGAGGTGGACAGTGGCAAGATGTAAAAGAGACTTTGGTCAAATTAGCTACCAAAAGTTTTTAAGTGAGAAAGTGACATTGCTCAATTTGTATTTTAGTTTGAACATTAGGAAGGTCTCCAAGAAAGCTAAATGGGAGAGTACAGTCAGAAACAAACTAGTTGTAATCACAATGTAGGTACACTGTACTTTCAAAATCAAATGTCTTAATATTTAATATTTAGTAGATTAAAAATCCTTAGCTTTGGGCCTCCCTAGTGGTGCAAGAGGATAAGTCTTAGCACTATGAAGCTATTAGCAGCCACTGTGGCACAAGTTCGATCCTTGGCCAGGGAGCTAACCCACATGGTGCAGCAGACCTCTCCTGTCTTGCCCAACTGCTCCCCTTTGCAGTGAATTTCAGTAGATCCCCCTGTTGCTCCCCACTCTGTCTCTGGTGAATCCTCTCACTCCCCCACTCCCTATACCTCTGGTCTACAGCCCAGCTCTTGTATGCATAAATAAAATAAATATTAAAAAAAGGAAAAAAATCCTTAGCTTGTGATATAATCTTTAGGTTGTATCAGAATTATAACTCAATTGTATTTTTATGTAAAGACTGACATATTGATTTCTCATTAGAGAGCAAGAAAAGGTAAGGAACAAAGTTATTTCCATGCCTGAAGCCAGGCTATTATAGGTCTGGAAATCAGGTTTGAGTGAAGGTAATGTTATTCTTTTGCTCTTCTATTAGAAATCAATATTTTTAGGGCCTCCCTGGTGGCGCAGCAGGTTGAGCGCAGAGCTGTGAAGCTGTCTGCAGCCTCTGCGGCGCGGGTTTGATTCCCAGATGGCCAGGGAGATGCCCACATGGTGTGGCAGACCTCTCCTGTTGCGCCTGCTGCTCCTCTCAGCATTGCTTTCGGTCCTTCTGCCTGTTCTGCTCCCCGCTCTGTCTCTGGTGAATCCTCTCACCCTTCCACACCTCTGGCCTGTACCCCAGCTATTGTATAAATAAAAAATAAATCTTTAAAAAAAAATCAATATTTTTAGACCAAAATAGGGCTAAGGAATATGACATTGAACAAAAATAGTACAATGGGCTAACCCCAAATGTTTGTGCCAAAGATAGAAAATCAAGAAGATACTATTTCGTTTTCTTTCTTTTCTCTCTCTTACTATATTCTTTGGTGGTTAATTTCTTTAGTGAAAATAAATGAAGGAGGGTGTAGAGATCAGACATTTAAAAATGGGTCTCGGCCCCCCCCCGGTGGCGCAGCGGTTGAGCGCTGGGTTGCAAAGCTGCCCGCAGCCTCTGTGGCGCCGGTTTGATCCCCAGCTGCTCCCCGGCCACCAGAGGAGAGTCCCACATGGCGCGCAGACCTCTCCTGCCGCCCGCTGCTCCCCTCAGCAGTGTACTTCGGTCCTTCTGCCTGCTCTGCTCCCCGCTCTGGCTCTGGTGAATTCTCTCACCCTCCCTGGCTTCTGATTGTACCCAGTGCATGTATAAACAAACAAAGAAACAAACAAATAAATAAATAAAACATGCCTCTATAAAAAAAAAATGGGTCTCTATTTCTCAATTACTTGTAACAGTGCTAAAAATAACAAAACTGGGTCATAACTAATAGGTCGTTAGGTAACTAAATTTACATACTTATATTTTCTTACTTTTAATAATGATACACAATTCCTTAGTTTTTCTGGAAATGATAAAGATTTTTAAATGAGTAAATGCACACAACAAGCAATTTTATTTACTAGTCATATAGGGCTCCATTTTATAGGAAAGGCCTGAAAAAGATATATATTTAATTTATGAATTACCAAAGCTATTGGCAATGCCTCTATTCAAATTAAAAAAAAAGATTTATTTAATTTATTTATGCATACAAGAACTAGATGTAGGCCAGAGTTGGGGGGTGGGGGTTTGAGGGGATTCACCAGAGACAGAGTGAGGAGCAGAACAGGTAGATCTATTGAAATATACTGCCAAGGGGAGTAGTGGGTGAGACAGGAGAGGTCTTCTGTGCCATGGGGGTCAGCTTCCTGGCTGGGGATTGAGCTTGTGCTGCAGAGAGCACAGAGAGTACCTCTTTTTAAATCCAATTCAGTTTTCAGTAATTTACCAAGAAAAATAAAGTCAAGGCAAATCAGGAGAAAAGATGGGTGGAAGTATTTAACCAAAAATTGAGAGCAGATATATGACATTTAAAAGACAATATAGTTTTATAGTTATATAAACTACCACAGTTTTACTATATTGAACATTTATGTAAAATTTCTTTACTTGAAAAATGATAACCAGAGATTTATAATACTTGCATGTTGCATGAAAGCCTATCTTAATATGGAGTTATTTTTATTTAGAACTATTATAAAAATGAGCCTATAGTAAAAGTCTGGTTATATCACTCAATGTATTTCTCTTTTATGATTTATTTATGCATGGCTTTCTGTTGGACAGGATATAGCTTAATACATCTAGATTATTGTGTTTTAAATGAATTTTAAATATTTCCTTACTTTCCACTTAGCACTGCCACACCTACTGTGCTCCTGGGGGTGGACATAGTGGCAACAAAATTCCATTGGCGAGCCTGCGGGTCCCATCTTTCCACTGTATTCAGATAGCTCCAGCCATCATGTCCTCCCACAGCATACATGGGGCCTTCCAACACAGCTACACCTACACGGTGATGGGAAAAATAATGACTTCAGATATGCTGCTAGGTTTTAAAGATGACATTTTAATTGATGAGAGAGGAGAAGCTGCAGAATCACATTGCAAATAGGCATGAATTTGGGGATAGAAGAATTTATCTTATTGACAATTTATCACAGTTTGGAAAAGATTTAAAATAGTTGCAAATATTTGTAATAGGTCAATAACATGATACATAAGACATGCTATTCGATGTCTGCCCAGTGAATGAAAGAATGAGAAGTTGCTATTATTATATTTTCTGTGCCACTTCAAAAAATTTCTGGTTTCTTATTCATTTCTGAATAAAAGCTGGGGGCTACTGATGAAAAATAGCAGTGCTGCAGGCTTTTAAATAAGCATTTCAAATAGGTTAGATAACATTAATTGTCAACACAGAACACATTTTAAAAGATGGCTGGTCGGTTCATCATGCTGCACTAAAATTCTTAAATTCCATATTTTTCCTTGTGCTTGTTGCTGCCCCATTTATATATAAACTTGTTTTCTCTGTGTCTACTTCTCAGATTGCAGGGAACATGTGAAGGAATGCTTTGTGACTGACTGTTGCTGCCACACTCTCTTCTGCCTGGTGAAGAGCATAAAAATGCTGTGGAAGCCAAATATGTAATATTTGAGCAAATTGTGAGCAAATATTGTGAGCAAATCTGACTAGTTGTACTCACCAAGGCCATGCCTATGTGTGGACATAGGAGGCATCACACTCCAAGTTTTTGTTTTGGGGTTGTAGCATTCTACAGTATTCAAAGTCTTCAGTCCATCTCTTCCTCCAACCACATACAATTTGTCATCTAAAACTGCAACCCCGAACTGTAGCCTCCTTCCATTCATGTTTGCTACAGGAGTCCACATATTTGTACGGAGATCATACTTTTCAATGCTTGTTGCTCCTTAATATTAATAAATAAAAATTATGTAAATAAAAGTTCACCTTGAGTGATTTATAGAAATTATACAAATGGTATACTTCTATGAGCAAGGAAAATAATATTTTTTATTATATTCCAATAAGCCCTTGCAAATCTGGTCCTTGCTTATGTCTCTCTGACATCATCTCTATTCTCCAGGGCATACCATACCCCCAGGCTCAAGTATTAAAAAGTCAAGTGTAAAGGATTATCTGTCAGGGAAACTTGAGAAGCAAGAGTGTGAGGAAAAGTGTCATGGAAGCCAGAGGGGAAAGAAGTTTACAGCAGGCATGACTGCTAATACCATAGTACCAGATGCTACTGAGAGGACAAGGTAAGAAGGAGACCAAAAAGTTTTACTGGATTTAGCTACATGGGAGTCATTGACGCCTTTGGGGAGAGTTCCTTTGTAGAGTACTGAGATGTGATTGGGAGGTGAGGAAATGGAGACTGAGCATAGATGATTCTTCTGTTTGTAAAAAAAAAAGAAGAGAGGTAGGAATTATTAACTGGGTTAATGGATGTTTTGTTTTCCTTTTAAAGGTGGAAAAACTTGAATTTGCTCCAATTTAATGAGAAGGATGTAGCTGGGAGGAAAGAAGCTGAAAATTCGGGAGACAGAGGGATCCTGAAGAGGCAGAAGGACAGTCTCAGCACACAGGTGAGGGGCTGGCATTCATAGAGGGAGGGAAGGGACATATTCTCTACTGCTAGCAGGAAGGAGGAGAGCATAAGTGCACATCTTGTGCTCTGGAAGCTCTGAGTATGGCAAGTTTAAGGAGAAATTGCTTCATGGTGTTGACTTTTTTAACAACGGGAAGACTCCAAATACCCATCTCTATTAAGTGAGAGTGGCAGAGGCAGGAAAATAAGTTTTAAAGCCCATCCCTCTAAAAAAAAAATCCAACCTCCAGTATGAAGAGTTGAATTAAATTTACTTCTTTCTTCTGAGCTTCTAATACAACATGCAACCAGTGCTATCTTCATAGAATTACAATAAGGACAAACATTTATTCTAAAGTATTTGTAATAATTAGGTCACTAGAATACTAATACTGTTGTCAAATTCCAGAATTTTAGAAATTGTGTTATTTTACTGTATATATATTATTGAATATTATATATTCCCATGTTACAGATTTAAAAAAATTTACCCTACAAAGTTCTTAAATTATTTGCGGTACGTTAAAATCATTTTCCATGTCTATATTCTCATAGCATTAAAGAGTCCCTTCTACATTGTAGCTGCTCAAAATCAATTTGAACTTGAATAATTTTTCCTTATAATTTTTAGCCATGAGAATTTTCATTACTCTAAAATTCATGTTACAAACTTTTCCTTCCATTAAATAAAAAGGTAATGTTAATCATCTCTCCTCACTAATAAATTTAAGGAATTTTTTAAAAGTTTATTGTAATTTTTTTAAAATTTAATTTTGCATAGAACTGGGTATGTGTAGGCCAGAGATGTAGGGGGTGAGAGGATTCACCAGAGACAGAGTGGTGAGCAGAACAGGTGGATTTACCAAAATCTTGACCAACTTCACTTCTGAGTCTTTCTCAATAATTGAATACTCTGATCTTCTATCCTAATCAAGCTGTCTTTCCTGGCCTTAATTAATCTTATTTGCTCACCTGGGGATCAAACGCAGATAGCAGTGGTGACAGTGCTGAGACTTAACCCCTAGGTGACCAATGAGGCCCCCAAATTTGAAGAATTTTTTAGTTTGGGTTTGAAGTTACTTCTTTTAGACCTGGTTCACTAGGCAGTGTTATAGTCTTATGAAATAATAACTAAAAGTTCCTATGCTAATATTGAACAAAAAAAAAAACCTTTTTTTTTTTTAAAAAAAGAAAGAACATCTTAAAAAAGTAAATACTCCCAAACAAAAAAATTTTAATAATTACAAAGTTCTATGTAAAAACTTGGAACCTCCCTAGTTTATTCTGAAGGATTGACCTTTAAAGAAGCATGAATATATGCTAACATTTCATAAAGGCTAATAGAACCATTACCACCTATTTCTTGGATTCTACACTACATAGATATAGGAAGGACTAAGAACCCAAGGATCAGAATGCTAGCCAACTAATATAAAATGTTTATTATAAAGACATTGCAAATAAGATTAATTAAGGCCAGGAAAGACAGCCACTAGGATAGAAGGTCAGACTATTCAATTACTGAGAAAGACTCAAATAAAGCTGGCCAAGAAGTACGGGGCAGGGGTGTCTCCCTAGTGGCACAGGGATTAAAATACCAGCACTATCAAGCTATCATCAGCCACTGTGGCATTAGTTCTATCCCTGGCCAGGGAGCTACCCACAGGTGCAGCAGAGCTCTCCTGTCTTACCCGCTGCTCCCCTCAGCCGTGTGTTTTAGTAGATCCACCTGTTCTGCTCCCCACTCTGTTTCTGATGAATCCTCTGATGAATCCAACACCTCTGGCCTATACCCCAGGCCATAAATCAATCAATCAATCAATCAATCCTTTAAAAAAGGGCCAGATTACAGAAAGTCTTAAAAACTAGAAAGAGGAATTTACATTGATGTGGCAGTATGTGGTAAGAAATAAAGTTTGCTGGGATTTTTGAGCAGAATAGTAGCATGTTAATAAAGAAGAGAGTAGTCTTCAGAGTCCAATGCCTTTTGAATCCTAATTTCATCACTAATTAGTTGTATGATCCTGGGAAAGTTACTTAACTTCTCTAAGTCTCAGTATCCTCATACATAAAAATGGGCAACAGCAATCAGCTCTGAGTTGCTATCAAGATGAAATGAACTGGTTAAGAGCTTAGCATAATGACTAGCACACATAATGAATGCTATTCCACTAAATCAACATGATCACAATATGCAGGATGGTAAGAGGTTAACTCTATTTAAAAGGTAGCAATGGAAAATTGAAAAAATAAGACCCCTGTGAGAGACGACCTGATGACCATTAGAATTCTAGCAGTGAGGGAGGGGGACACGTGGGGTGAGAGGAGAGAGAGCAAGAGAGATATCCAAGAGTGTGTACTTTGGGTATTTCGTATTTGAGTTTCCTCCTCATGTTTGGGGAA
This sequence comes from Talpa europaea, assembly GCF_964194135.1. NCBI lineage: Eukaryota > Metazoa > Chordata > Mammalia > Eulipotyphla > Talpidae > Talpa > Talpa europaea. The sequence continues at coordinate 122,360,096 of NC_140071.1, forward strand.
TTTTCACTCTATGTATGAGCCTTGATGAGAGGCAGGACTCCATTTCCCAGAAAACAAAAAAGACAGATAGTCATTCTTTTTGTCCTTGGAAATTTAGGGCCCAGGACAGACAGAAAGCTAGTCAAATGGATGCTTGCACTAAGGATATAAAATCTATAGCAGATGTGTAAAGAAGCAGGGGGCTGTGGATATGGCCCTGCATTTCCTAATAGCCTTCCAATAAATTTTTATTGGCTTAAATGAGCCAGAGTTGATGAAAAGCACTAAAAAAAATGAATTATAATTCCAAGTTATCAAGTCTGGGAGATATGGTCAGAGAAGAGTTGGACATGGCAAGGAGTAGGCACTCTGTGTGGTGGTTATATTGTTACTATTAATAACAATGTAGCAAGAAGGGTACAAAAACTTTCAGATACCCTTGACTCAGATCTCACAAATGTCTGTTTTACCACACTTCCCTGTATGTATGACCACTTCTCTGAATGGTTTAATAAGTTGCAGAAATTATGCCCCTGTACCCCTAATTATGTTTCTGTATCTTCCTCAAAATAAGAAATTCTCTTATAAACCATAACAATCATCAAAATCTCAAACATTTATACAATGCTGTTACCTATAGACTTTACTTGGATTTTTTCCTCTGTCGTAATTATGCATTTATAAGAAAAGAAAATCCAAGATGGTACATTATAATAGCCGTCAGATCTCTTTAGTCTCTTATAACCTGGAACAATCCTTGGATCTCTTGCATTCCTGACACTGACATTCTGGAATACTACAGACAGACAGACACATTATTTTGTAGATTGTCTCTCAATTTGGATTTGTGTTTGCTTAATGATTCAATTCAGGTAGTACACTTTTGGCAAAAATACTTCTGATGTGCGGCTGAGTTCTCAGCCAGCCTACAGGAGGCACAAGCTTCCCGTTAGTCTTACTGGCAAGACTACTTTTGATTTAGTTACTTTGTGGTGTGGCAGGCTTCTCCATTGTAAAGATACTATTTTACACTTTGTAACTAATAAGCAATGGTTGAGTGATACTTTGAGACTAAATACCCTATTTTCAAACTTCTACCCACTTGTGTCAGCATCCATTGATGATTCTTGACTGAATGAGTTATTATCATGCTGGTTGTCAAATGGTAAATTTTTCTAATTCTCTCTATGCTTCTATATTTATTAGAATAATAAATTTTTTTTTTTTTTTAGAGAACTGGCTTTATTAAATGAATTGGGCAGCATCCCATCCTGGTGCTGCAAGGGCTCACACAAAATGGAGGGTATTTATCCTTTCTCCCTTCTTTATTTGTATTGAGATGAACTCATCTATAATTATCTACTTCCTAGGTTGTATTCTTTATCATTATTTATTTTGATGCTGAAACTATCCCAGATTTGGGCAATGCCAATTACTTCTTGTGTCCCTTGACCTGTCTCCATCCTTCTTGGAGTGCTTCCTTACTTTCTGGCACTGCAAGGTGTTCTGGACTTACCTTGTACCTTTCCTAGTCCTAGAACCCGCCACCTCATGTCTCTAAAGAATACTTTGATTATATATGTTACTAATTAACATTTGTTTTTCCTCCTCTCCCCAACAAAAGATTTTTAATACCTTTAGTTGAATCCATCCCTCCAACTGCAAATAATGTACCAACAGTTGACTTTCTAGGTTTTGTCCGAGGACTTTGTAACATCGGTCGTCTCTCTGGTAATAAATGATATTTCATTGCTTCCATGATAAGTTTCTGACATTCTATATCATCTCGAAAAAGTGCATTATTTTCCATATCTGCCAGGAACTAGAAAAGAATAGTGAGTGTGTATACCGAATGGCCAAGAAATAGGAAGGTTAAAAGAATAAATCATATAGCTCACAAATAGAAATGATCTCATACTTTTATAAAGTCTGGATACCTATTTTTAGCTAATATATAGAATATTTATAAGACACACATTTTAAATTTCATTGAAAAACAAAAACTGAGGAGGACAGCTGGTATAACTTAAAATCTTAATATCTATCTCCAGATAGTTGATGAACTAGTCTTTTAAAGTAATTTTTTACTAATTTTATACATTTTTTGAGATAAAAAATAAATCATTTAAAATCAGAAATAATTTTAACTGAAGAAGACTAATTCTAAGGACTAACAGGATTGCGTTTATCTGAACTCTTTAAAAAATACTCAAATAACAGCAACAGCAAATATAATTTCTTATATGGCAGAGAATTCCAAATGGTGGTTACTTATTCTAAAAGAATTAAAATCCTTTGTGCTTTACTGAATTCTATTTTTCTACTTAAGCAATTTCATTTAAACATATAAATATGGTTATACCCTTCCTTAAAAAAATACATTTCTTTTTATGCTTGCTTTCCATCCTTCTCCTCATCCGTTTTTTTTTTTTTTTAAATCTTTCATTTAGGCTATTGATTTATGTAAAATTAACTTCCAGAGTATGGGCTGAGGAGTATTTTTATTTCCTTCATGGCAGCTTCCCAGTTCTGTATTAGTTCCATCTCCATTTCTAACTGAACTGAAACTTGACCATATATTGCATTCTCAGAAATACATCTCAGAATATGTGAAATATTTTTTTAAATTATTTTAGTCCACTGATGTATGTGTCTTTTCCTATTCTCATACCACATTTTTTTTTTACTGTGTCTTTATAATATATTCTGATGATCTAAGTTGACCATTACTGTTGATTTTCAGAGTTTCCTTGGCTCTTTTTGAGTCTTTACTTTCCAAATAAATTAAGATATCCTAGGGCCTCCCTGGTGGGGCAGCGGTTGAGCGTTGGGTTGCGAAGCTGCCCGCAGCCTCTGCAGCGCGGGTTCGATCCCTGGCTGCTCCCCGGCCACCGGAGGAGGGTCCCACATGGCGCGCAGACCTCTCCTGCCACCCACTGCTCCCCTCAGCAGTGTACTTCGATCCTTCTGCCTGCTCTGCTCCCCGCTCTGGCTCTGGTGAATTCTCTCACCCTCCAGCGCTTCTGACTGTACCCCAGTGCTTGTATAAAATAAATAAAAAAAATCTTTAAAAAAAAAAATTAAGATATCCTAGTCCCCTTCACCAGCTATATCCTGTTGAACTTAGAATAGGAACTATATTACATTTACAAATTTTACAAGAATTTACTTATTTTATGATATTGTCAGTTTAAGCAAATCTTTCTATTTGTTGCATAACTTTCTTCATATAGATCTTATTCCTTTCTTTTATTAAACATTTCTATGTATTTTATTACTCTTAGGAACAGTTACTCAAATTTCTACTTTGCTCATGCTTTGTTGGAGGAGAAAAAAGTCCATTAATTGTTGTATGCGTATAGTATAACCTTCTTCTTTACCACATTCCTTATTAAATTCTAGTTGTTATGCAGGCAATCATAATCACCAACAAACAGCGGTAGTTGATATTTTTTCTTAATGTGTATGCCAATGCTTTTCTTTTCATTTTATCATTGCAACTTTTAAAGTCTTCAAAGCAATGTTAAACAATTAGGATGATATCCTTGTTTCTGGTCTAAATTGATATGGCTATTATGATTGATATGGTTACAGCAACTACTTAGCATAACAGTTGCTGTAACATTTAATAACCCATGTTGGGGCCCCCTGGTGGCGCAAGGGGTTAAACCACAACCTATGAAGCTATCTGCAGCCACTGCAGCACAAGATCAATCCCTGGCCAGGGAGCTACCCACATGGCACAGCAGACCTCTCCTGATTAGCCCACTGCTCCCCTCAGCAGTATATTTCAGTCAATCTGCCTGTTCTGTTCCCCACTCTGTCTCTGATGAATCCTCTAACCCCCGCACCCCTGGCCTGTACCCCAGTTCTTATATGCATAAATACATCTTTATTAAAAAAAAAGAAAAAAATCCATGTTTATTCATTTAGCTTGTTTCCTTCTTTCCCTGTTTCACTTTAGAATTTCAAAATTAAAATTGGTAGCTAAGTTTTGTTCAGAATACCTTTTACATATCTAGTGATGTAATGTTTTGGCTTTTTCTTCTTGATAACTTACCTTGGAATGATTGCCTTGACAGATTTCCTGATACTCAGCATTCTTGTTTTCCTGGAAAAAGACCCTTCTGGTCATAATGTATTATCCTTTTGATATACTGCTGAGTTGTATTTGATTATATATTTATTTACAAACTCATTAAGATATACTTTACTTATATAACCCACCCATTTCAAGTATACAATTCTATGATTTTTATGAAATTTACTAAGTTGTATAACCAAAACCATAAAACAGTTTTGGAACATTTTCTTTACCCCTTTTATATCTTGCATTCCTGTCTACTGTTAATATCTGTTTCTATCTCCAGACCCAAGTGCTTATAACTGTTTCTGCAGACTTGCCTTTTCAATAGATTTCATATAAATAGAATCACACAATATGTAACTCTCGTGTTTTGCTGTTTTTCACCTAGCATGTTTTTGAGGATCACCCATATATAGCATCTGTCAGTTCATTTTTTTAAAATTATGAAATAATATCCATTCTATGGATATACCACATTTTGTCTATTTACCAGCTTACTCACATGTTGGTTATGATGAATAAAACTGCTAAGACTATTTATGTGCAAGTCTTCATGTGGATCTGTTTTCATTTCTCTTGAGCAATTTATGTTTAACTTAAGAAACTGCCAAACTGTTTTCAAAGTGGTTGCACCATTTTATATTCCCACCAGCAATGTAGGAGAGTCTCTGTTTCTCCACATTCTCTCCAAAATTGTTACTCTTCTTTTATCTTAGCCACTAGAGTGGTTGTGAAATATGGTTTACTTGGCATTCCCTTAAAGGTGATTAATAATGTGGAGAATATGTTAATGTTTTGATAAAGGAAAATAAGATAAAGTCTCTAGCAATAGTTACTGTAAAAACATTTGTGGCATCTGGAAACTAGCATTTGAGCACAGCATGCTGAAGGAAAAAAATCCACAAATTCTGGTGTTAATCATTCCATTTTTTCTACATATACGAACTACAGTTAGGATTGCTACAGGAATCAGTAATGGATATTCATTGAGTTGGCTGATTTAGATTAATTGTAATGTTTACATTACTTCTGATAACATATATATAGTTACTTCAGTCCTTTCTACATAAAAATAAATGTGGAAAAATTATAGAAAGTAAAATCTTACGAGTGTTAATAGTAACTGCAATGTGAATAATACTGATTTCTTAAGATTCTGGTGATTTTCATAATTTATGAATAAATGGGATTAATAAGTAGGGAGTTGAAAGCAGTATGAGGAAAGAAAATATAAAGTTATTAATGAAGTAATAAATTAATCAAATGAATGGTACTAGATATCATTTGGAAAATTATTCAGAAGGCATCGAGAGAGCTATAAAATAAAGATTCTCATACATTCTTCATTTTAGGAGAGTATTATGTGCCTTCTCTGACATAAAAGAACAGCAAATTATTAAAATGGAAGACTTTTAGAAATAGAAGAAATATTTTCAATACTTAAATTTTCTCTGCATTCACACCACTCACATACTTTTTCATCATATGACTATTATTCTAAAACTATTATTCTCCCCAAATACTACTTCAGGTAAAAAAAAAAATTGAATGCAAATGATTTATGAAATCTATAGGCTTTTAAGAGGATTTTGGTATTGCACACTTGTAAATTAAAAGAATACTAATGGTAAATACGGACTTATTTTATATTTCTGACTTTCAGTACAAAATAGTAATAGGAATTGAGAACAGAATAGTGAAGATCAAGATATCTGTAACAAAGGCTAACCATTGGGACCATTAAGAATTTGAATGTCAAAATCTTTTAAATAATGTACATACGCCTTAATATTTCTAGCTATTGTTTAAAATTTAATCAAATAGAAAAGTTTGGACCGTTCTCAAAGGTAAAATAAAATGACCACAAATACCTCAGGATTATTCAGAGTTCTTAAAAAGCCCATTATAATGGGCATTTATTGGTAGATTACAGTTACATATATTATTTCCTACATCTTTTTAAGGACTTAATGTGGGAAACTCTATAATAAAATTACTATATATAAGTTGAATCCCTTCTATCAGGTTGAATACAATGTTTCAGTATGTAAAATCTCACTGAGAAAGGGAACTATTTCACAAAAGTAAATTCTCTAGGTAATAGGACCTAGTGGTACTTTTAAAAAAAATACAAGGTCGTTTATTATTTGAAAGTCTTTTGGTAACAGTCATAATACAATCAAACATCTTGATGGTTTTGAATTTCAAAACTCAATAACTTCAATGCTGCAAACTTGCCCTTTACTTTTAGCAAGGAACAAGAAAGCCAACGTTGGTATCTCTAAATGTCACAATAGTATAACACAGTATTATCATTGCAGAAAAGAAAAACATTGCTCAGAGGTGTCAACTTGTTTAAATTACATCGGCACTACCCATCAGGCTAAGACAGTACTTCTCACATTTGACTGTGCATCTCACTCACCTGAGGGCTTAGGAAAACACAACTGGCTGGGTCTCACTCCCAGAGTTGCAGATTCAGCAGGCGCAGAGTGGGGCCTAATGATTTGCATTTTAAACACTTTCCCAGGTAATGTTGATCCTGTAGTTAGGAATCACACTTTGAGAAGCACCGAGCTAATGGAGTAGATTTTCTGTCCTTATCTTATTTGTCCTTTGAGGCATCTGATGATGTTAAAATTTCCTCCTTATTGAACTTAGAATCTCTTCTTAACAGCACTACAGCAATTCAGGAATTAACATTAAATGTTAATGTTTCTAGGGTTCCACCCCAAGCGCTCCTGTTTTCTCCTTGGCCGGTGGCAATTTTTTTTTTTAATCTGTGGCTTAAACAATCTAAGTAGTTTTCCATTTCTTTATAGACTGAGCATAAAAGGTGTCAAGAAGTTCTGGGAACATGATTCTTCTGATTTCTTTCCTACCTTCAAAATTAATTTGTCTTGGGCCTCCCTAGTGATGTGGGGAGTTAGGACGCAACCTATGAAGCTGTCCGTGGCCACTGCAGCGTGAGTTCGATCCCTGGTTGGCCAGGGAGCTGCCCACATGGCACAGCAGACCTCTCCTGGCTTGCCTGCTGTTCACCTCGTTGGTGTGCTTCGGTCAGTCTGCCTGCTCTGTTCCCCAGTCTGTCTCTGGTGAATCTTATCACCCTCCCACACCTCTGGTCTGTACCCCAGTTCTTGTATGCATAAATAAATAAATCTTTTAAAAAATTAACTTGTCTTCCTGTATTCTTTGTCTTAATTGATCGGACCTTCATTAACCTAGCTGCGCAAACCAGAGTCATTCTGGGTCCCTGTTTTTGTTTTGTTTTTTTTTGTACCTTTTACCACTCAACTGGTCACTAAGTTGTGTCAATTCTACTACTACCCAAATAGCTCTTGAACCTGGTAATTTCTCTACTTCCACTACCAGAGAGTGTTAATTTACTTATCTGAATCCATTAGCCTTCCTAACGGGTTTCCATTCTGATCCCTCCAATCTTTGCAATGCAGTGTAAGACCTCTCTAAAATAAAATTATAATCATGTCATCCCCTATTTAAAAATCCTTCAGTGCTTCCTCATTGTTTTTAGGCTAGAATACAAACTCCATGGTATGACTAGAGATTCCTCAGGATATGGTCTATTTCCTTCTCTCTAGTCTCATCTTTCAACATTGCCCTATTATTTCTGTACTTCAACCAGGCAAGCTATCTTCAAATTCCAAAACACAATGTATTTGCTCATGACTCCATAACTAGACACAATCTCCCATCTCTCCTGGGTTCTTACCCCCTCGCTTAGGTGAGCCAACTCAGAATGCAGATGGAGTGACACTTCAGGCAGTTCTCCCAGCTTCTCTATCATCAGTCTTGGGGGGGAGGCTATTTTCATAATGTCATGCTCATATATCTATCACAGCTTTCACCTTATTGTATTATAATGGCTTATTTCTTTTCTAATCTATTCCTGCACCTGATAGCTGTCCCTCCTCCCTTGGCATTTTTTTTTACACACTTTAAGAGGCAGAATGGTTCCATGCCAGAGGCACAGAAGCCTATTCAAGCTTAAGTCCCACCTGTGCCCCTTATTAGCTATATGACAGCCAAATAGCAAAGTCAAATAAAACTACAATGCAGGAGGATAGCAATGTATGCAATCATTGTGATTTTGGACTAATGGTTTCACTTTTGGGGGCTGTAAACTAAATGTTCTCCAAAGTGTCTTTCTTTTTTTTTTTTTTAACAGTTTTTTTTTTTTTTTAATAGAGGCATGTTTATTTATTTATTTGTTTGTTTGTTTGTTTGTTTTTGTTTATACATGCACTGGGTACAGTCAGAAGCGCGGGAGGGTGAGAGAATTCACCAGAGCCAGAGCGGGGAGCAGAGCAGGCAGAAGGATCGAAGTACACTGCTGAGGGGAGCAGCGGGCGGCAGGAGAGGTCTGCGCGCCATGTGGGACCCTCCTCCAGTGGCTGGGGAGCAGCCGGGGATCGAACCGGCGCGGCAGAGGCCGCGGGCAGCTTCGCAACCCAGCGCTCAACCGCTGCGCCACCGGGGAGGCCCCAAAGTGTCTTTCTTAAGTTCTTATGCCTATGATTACCAGCAGTATCCTCTAAGGTTTCTGTTAGTCATATAAGTCTTGTTCCAGAAATATCTGAAACTGCAGAGCTGAGGTAAATTATCAGGTTTAATTGCAGAGATTCTTTTCATAGTCTACAAGGATTTTTCAGATTTTATTTTTTTCATCTTTCTTAGAAAAGGAGAAAAAAAAAGAACTCTCCTAGGTATCAGTATAAATATCTCTTCTCTTTAAGTCTGATTTCAAGAGAAATATTTTATGACAATTTTCCCGCACTGTCACGCAGCTTCACTTCTATGAATTCATATAACATTCTACCTCTGAAGAGGGATGTCTTTTTTATGAATGCATCAGCACTGATATTTTTTCCATGTGACTCTTTATCAGATTTTCTATTATTATTTTTATTGAAATTACATTGGTTTACAACACTGTATGTGGTTCAGAGGCACATCTCCTCAAATGCATGTCACCACACCACACCCACCACCGAGGCACACATAGTTTGCCACCATCATCAGCACCAATTTTTATATCTGCAAGGTAGATAGTAAAAAGTAACTTCTGTTCACAACAGTTGGAAATAATACACAATCATCAAGGTAAATACAAATAAACTCTATAGCACTTTATCTACCAAAAAAAATCTGACCTCAAGAAGTGACGATTCAATTTTTCTCCACTTTCAAGTCTCCTTTCTCTATCCAATGTATCAAGATAAGCAGAAAATATACAGAAGAAATTTTTGTATATTCTAGTCAAAGTTGTAAAAAAGGGAAAACTATGCACACAAATATGTATGACTGATTGCCTTGAATGCACCAACTAGTTACCTCTCACTCTAAAATAATAGTAATGATCATAATGTCATTATTTATAGCACATTTTATTTCACAGAGCACTTTTCTGATCCTCACAATCCTATGAGACAGAGAAAATATTATGCCCTCTTGACAGATGAATAGACTGAGGTGTGTGAAAATAACAAGTCACAGGATTTTAATATCTCCGGGCCGGAACTATTATCATGTCTTATTAATTTACATATCAGTGGAATCTAGGAGTTTGTGGATATTTAATGAACACATGGCAAATGAACTCATCTAAATTACCTGCTTTCCGGAGCCCAGTTTTCCTTTCATTAGCAGCTTTACTAATTCTCTTTCACTTGCTAGGCTAGGTTTGGATTAACCCCAGTCAAAAGTATTATTTAATTGATGTAATTTAGGTACCCAGACCTTTTGGGTTGAAATCATAAGCAGAATTATTTTTTTAGCTTGCTAGCTTTTCTCCTGCACATCTTATAGGAATACATGTAAAATTCTCTCATTGAATAGGTCAAAGACAAAAGCCTACATACAAATATGAATTAATATAATTAACATACTGTTGCTGAAACTGACACTGATTTTAAATAACCAAAAACAGTTTACCTGTGGTGCAAGAAGAGGTAGTCTAATATAAGCCAAAAGTTTGCTAAGATCTTTCCGTCTCTGTTCCAAATCATGACGGACCCAAGTAAGAAGTGCATTCAATATTGTCTCTTCATTAGGAATGTTCATATCATCACTGGCCAAGAGTTTTGCAATTTCACCGGCTGGTAATAATACAAATTCCTGGTTTCGAATGACTTCCATGAAATGCTCCTAAAGGGGAAAAATAGCATATAGGCAATATTGTACCTTCTGTTCATCACAGCTTATTTAAAACAAGCGAACAGATCTTTTGAATTAGATGCCAAAACACAATTTATGCATTAGACCTTTCTTATGATTTATTACTGCTTGCTAGGAAAGAAACACAGTAGAAAATAACATTTAAACTGCAGTTATACTGCTAAACTCTTTATTTCTATATAAGTATAGTAAAGTGTAATTTATTATATATTTTTGAGTGAACCCGGGGCTTTGGGTGATGCTTTGTCCATGTTAGGAATAATTTGGCAAATCTTTCAAAGGAAGATTAAAAAAAAAAAGCAGATCAGACATCAAGATGTATGCTATCTAAGATCAAAAGTTAGTTTAAATCTGTGGTGACTGAAGAAATGGCCAACATGGAGCCAAATACCTGAGCAAGCTGTGAAGTTATGACCTTACCCTGAAATGGCGTCCCAGTTGGCTAGATTTCCCAAGACCATTCTGGATGACAGAAATCTTTCTCAGACTGCCTGGGAAGGATACATGTGCTAGGGCTACCCTAGGACCAAGTTGGCCTTCAGTGTTGTAATGTTATAAGACCACCCAGGATGTTAGGTCTGTTTCAAAAACTTTAATCTCTTCAGATCTGATTGATATACCAAGTTCTTTTGTCTGATAGAAAAAGGAGCAAAACAGAAGTGTTGACCTAGAAGGCAATGAGACTCCAGGACTTTAGACTGAAGATGATTCAGTCCTGGCCCTAAACTAGAATCAGGTCCCCTATAATTTGTAATTGGAGAATGAAATGTCATTAGATGTGAGATAATGACCTTTACTAAGCATTTATGATAAACAATCTTACCCTCTTGTGTGCAAGGTTATAAGTATTAATACATGGATTATTTACATAGTTATAACATTAATGTAAATGCTAAACATTATGCTTTAATATTTTTCTTATACTTCCAAATGTGCACCACTGTCTCAACATACAGATTTTTAGTAAAGCTGCTAAGGTTGTTTAAATTAGAGTTGAGATAAGAGCCATCAATACATATCTTCTATATTAAAATGAGAATTATATATTCCATAGAGCCTGCAGTAATTCAAGTTACATCCTAATCTAAAACATATCTTGGCTTGGCATTCCTTTCTGTAGAAATTCTTAAGAGGAAAATCATACATGAATAATTAACTATATTCAATTGTTTCAATTCATCATGGTTTGTTAAAAATGCCCAAATAAATCTGTTTTAAAAGACTAATTATCATTTTCAGAAATACATTTTAATAAAACCTCAATACTTCAATGGCTTCAAGCTAACTGTTCTATTCAATTGTACACTGACATTATAAAATGATTTGGTAACACACAGCAAGAAGTATAAAAAATATTGAAGCTCTCAACCCAGTTATCCTACAAGTTAAATCCTTAATAAATAATTCATGTGGGAGGGACCTCAAGGCTTCTCTAGCAATACTTCCGTATTATTATTTATAATAGTAAAAAAAACAGAAAATTACATAAATGGCAAGCTATAAGGGATTGTAATTCAATGGACTACTGAGGATGCATTAAAAATGTTAAGGACAGAGATGACTAGCTACATAGAAAGGTATTTATTATATATTGTTAGGTAAAGTTATGAAAAAATTCAAAATAATATACATTTTTAATTGTTCAAAGGCATTGTATATTGTATAGTCTAGATTTATGTAATACTGATGTAACTCTTGCCATACTTTCAAATGGTATTAATGAGAAAGGAATTATTCTATATTGATTTGATTTTTTTATTTGTTGACATATTTGCTTTGGATCAATGCCGATTCCATTCTAGCATAATTTATAGTAAATGAAAATTAAGTTTTTCAACAACTTCTGGCAAGACTACTGAACTCAAGGTCAGACACAAAGTGGTTTCAAAAATAACAGTTCAGTTTTTGGGCCTCCCTGGTAGTGCAGGAGTTAGTCTCAGCGCTATCAAGGCAGGAGTTTAATCCCTAGCCAGGCAGCTAACCCACATGGGCGCAGCAGACCTCTCCAGTCTTGCCTGCTGCTCACCTCAGCAGTGTATTTCAGTAGATCCGCCTGTTCTGCTCCCCACTCTGTCTCCGGTAAATCCTTTTAGTCCCTGTACCTCTGGCCTATACCCCAGTTCTTGTATGCATAAATAAATAAAAATGAATCTTTAAAAAAAAAGTTTAGTTTTGAAGCAAATATTTTAGCAAAATTTAATGGTTTTAGAGGTTTTTCTAGATCAAGAAACAACTTTTAATTATGTTAAATGTTAATGTTTAATGACTTGCTCTAAGTAGCATTCAGTGGCAATCTAGAATGAAAACATAAAAGCATGTAGATTTTAGGATTATAAAAAGGAACTACTCATTGAGTGAATAACCCATGTACAGCCACTGTGATCACTGAATGCACTGTGCAGCATTATGCTTCTTATTTTCAATCATTTTAGGATACGAAAGCTATCATGCTACCAAACATGTGTTAGCATTATGCCCTTTCCCCTTTAGAATACTTTTTAAGCAAATGAAATTACTGAGGGATTTATTTAAATTGAAGATTGATTTTCACTATATATTTTTACTCAGTTCCCATAGCAACATTCAAATCAGACAATCTGCCTTTAAATTACTTATTGTTATTAGAATTCAATTTCATGTCTCTGTTGAAACTGAATAATGTCAAATAATGGCATTGAGAAAAAAACTACCATAACTAATTGGCTATGGAAATAGTTTTAAAAACATTACACTAATTTAAATTTAATTTATGTCTAAGCCTTAAAGCAGCAACTGTGCCTTCTGTAAACAATAGGAGGGACCTAAATTCATACAATTTTTTTCGTGTATATATAGAACTTCTTCCTAGGAAAGAGATGTTACTTAAATTATGAACTGATTATGAGGGGAAAATCCAGTTTTATTTTCTTTATATTCACCTTATTCCAAAAAAGTATTTGAAAATGAAGTATAAGGCAAAAATGAGAAATGTACAAGGAAGAGTAAAGACCAAGGGAAGAAATGTGTCAAAGGACTTAATGTAAAAGATATTAACCCCAAACATGCTGGGTCTCTACAGTATTACTGTCCTGTGTCATATTCTCTATTTTATCACTTAAAGCACTATGTCTATCATAAACAAGAAACATTTCTGGAATAATTATACTGCAGGGATAAAAAGAGAATCATAAAGGCTGTGCTTTTGTATGTTTTGTTCACTCACATGATAAAAAGAATTAATTTATATAACGATGATGATATCACTTATTGACTGGGTATATGATATGCTAATCACTGTGTTAAGTGTTAAACTTCTGTAAATTTATTTAATTTTCACATTAAGCTTATGAAGTAGAATTCATCTTCCCAACAGTTGTAAATATCCTTATAATTTTTCCAAATCTCTCATTTTCTAATGAAAGATTCCAAAATTACTTGTTGATCCCTTTACAGACAAATCAATTTAGGGAAAGCAAGAGAGATAGAAAAGAAGGTAGACAGTCTTAAATATTGATGGAATCAGTAATATAAATGTATATGTGAATGATCACATTCTCTTTTATCTCTCAGACCTATATTATCCTAATTGAAACATTTAACACAACTGTCTTCACATTACCCAGGCATGAAGATCTAACTTGCATAGTGTGGCAAGATGATTATTTTACAAATTCCACACACTCTCCTTCCCTAAATCTCCCCACTGTCAAGACTGCTGGAAAAAACTTGTACTAACAGTATACCCTCAACATGCCTTTTTTCCTTGCTGTCCTAGATCAATATGTATTCATTATCCTCTAGGCTTCTGAATCAGGACCCCCGCTGAGATTTATTTTGAGCACTTCATTTGCCACAACTTGTAAGATCATTGTTCTACTTAGCTAAAAACACTTCTTACATTTAATCAGATTTTCCCTTAAAAAGCCTACCTTTCAAGGACTAGTTTTTGAGTTTGGCTCTGTCTGACTCTTTGTGTGGTTCTCTATCTCCCACATATAAGTGACACCATCTAGTATTTGTCTTTCTTCTTCTGATTTATTTGGCTTAGCATGATCTCCTCCAGTTCTATCCAGGGTGCCTCTCAGGACAGAACTGAGGCGTTCATAGAGGGAGGAAGAGGGGAAGGGACAAAATGCACTTCCGTGGTGGACTGTGGGTGCCGTGGTGATGGACTATGGGTGCTGTGGTAGTGGGAGTGCTATAGTAACATCACTGGAGTGGGGGATCCCATACTTACAAAATATAAACCAATGTTCCCTCAATGAAAAATAATAAATAAAATAAATTATGGAAAAAAAGCCTACCTTTATTTTTCCTATCTTTTTTTTTTTTTTTTTTTAACCAGTTCTGTATCAACATAGCACAATCACTATCTCCAATTTCCAACAGTGAGTATGTGGGCAACTCTGTAATCCATCCATGTGCTACAAAGTAAGATGTTCAGGGGAAATCCTGCTTTAGAAATTCTGCAGCAGACCTGAAAACCTTGACTTAACAGTCCTAGGCCACTGCTCTGCTTCTTAGTGACCATATTACTTAAGGCTTGACTCACATATCGAGGAAAAATATTATTTGGGGTTTTGCTCTCATAACTCAATGAAAATATGACACATTGGATACGATCCTGAACCTCAAGACATGTGGCAGAGCCAAGGGAAAGAAGCAACATGTAGAAAAGCATGCAACACAGAGGAACAAGGCAAAAAGCTTACGATTTCCTGATTTTCAGCAAATACATACCATAGTATAATTGTGAGCCACTTTATGTAAATCAGTACAACCTTGGGCATCAGCAAAAGAACGGATTCCGAGACAGTTGGATGGGTGAAGCTG
Source organism: Talpa europaea (assembly GCF_964194135.1). Lineage (NCBI taxonomy): Eukaryota > Metazoa > Chordata > Mammalia > Eulipotyphla > Talpidae > Talpa > Talpa europaea. Next base: position 122,375,172 of record NC_140071.1, read on the forward strand.
TTTCATTAAAAACTTACAGCATGCTTCCACAACCTGTGAGAGCTGTAGGAGGCAAGCTGTCGATAACAGGCACTCAATGTTATCTTCTTTTAATTCAAGGCGGCCTTAATAATAAAAAGAAATTTCATTAATGATGTAATTTTATAAACCTTAGTATGTAAAATAATTGGTGTTAAAAGCAATAATTCTGTACACCATGGGACATGTATTCCAGACGTTCATAACTGAAGATACTTCAAAAAAAAAAGTACTAAATACAAAAAAATTCATTTGATCTTTGTGATCTCTAGTAAAGTTAAAAAGTATATTTTCAAATGACACTAATTAGTAACTCTTCTAAATGCACTACATAAAAATTACAGAATTCATCAAGCTATGGTTAATTAACAATTTGAGATCTCATTCAAAAGCTTAAATGTGATATATATTTTAAAGGTTCTAATATAGAGATTTAACCTATACAGTTATCGGGGTGGGTATTACAACAACAGAATTAACTTAGCTGCGGCACTTTATTAAAAGCAGGAATATGAAATCTAACAACATAACATAAATCTAGGAGATTTTTAATTTACATTTTCAGATTTATTACCTGTATATGCATATTGAATCAAGGACCATAGTGAATTTGGTTCTACACCTTCCATTTTAATTTCTTCTTGTCTTGCTTCCCTGACATCATTAGTAAACATGGCAGCAAAATAATCTGAGACTGAGGAGAGCACCAATCTGAGAACATATTAGAAGAAAAAAATCATTGACCATAATAAAGGTGATGTTCACTAATAAAATACTGCTTCTTCCTTTCTCTCTTAAAAAAAAAAACAAAACAAAATCAATCATAGAAACTGCAAGGTGCTGGGAAATGCATTTTTTTGAAAGATTTATTTATTTATATAAGAACCGGGGTACAAGCCAGATGTGCGGGAGGGTGCGTGGATGAACCAGAGACAGAGCAGGGAACAGAACAGGCAGACTGATGAAATACACTGCTGAGGAGAGCAGCGGGCGCAACAGGAGAGTCTGCCACGCCATGTGGGACCCTCACTGGCCTGCCGGGATTGAACTGGCACTGCAGAGGCTGCGGACAGCTTCACAGCGCAGTGCTCAACCACCTGCGCCACCAGGGGTGGCCCGGGAAACACATTTTTAAGTTTAACAAATTACTTCATACTCTACTTCCTTTCTTTGAATAATAAATTGCCATTACTAAAAATTTTCTGCTGAAGTAAATGATTTACCTGTTCACTACTCAAATATTGGTTTATAACATCCAGGAAAAAAAAAGCTGCAAGCCCACACCATTAAATTGACTATGTAAAAAAAGAGAAAACATATAAGGCTAATTTCCGTTCCTTACTTTTGAAAATAACCTGTTATGTTTTTTATTTAATTGTGGAGATAGTGAATACTCGGGGGAAATTTGAAAATAATTTTGCCAGGTTATTTTAAACTTTATCACACACAAAACCCTAACATTTTGTTATAAAATTAGATTACATTAATATTATATAAATATATTAACATACTACGTATTATCCATAGTCTGATGTTAATTATCTCTGTCCAGACTTTTGATCATAAAATATAAATAAAAACAGGTTATAAATATTTAAGACAAGCATTTTTCACTTGATAATGTTTTGAAGATATTTCCCTGTCAACTCACTTATATAAATTTACTTTATCCTTTTTTAAAAGAAATAGAATGGCGCAGTAATTGTTGAAGCTCCCATTTTCCTGTATAGTACCCTTCCTGGGAATGCTTTATTGACTCAAAGGGGTTTGCTAAATTGCTCTCCAAGATGCTGGCTTCTCCAGACCCCCACCAACAGTGTATAATAATTAACATTTCCCTAAATATTGTCAGATGGTCACATTTTTGGCCATCTGAAAGGTGTTAAATGGCATCTCGTTGTTTTAATTTTTATTTATTTGATTGCTAGTAAGGTTGAAAATCTTTTCAAATGTTTTCTGGCCATTCAGGTTTCTTTTCTAAGAACTACCTGTTCATCTATTTATTCACTGAAAAAATACTGATGTTCACCTAATAAGTATTGGGCACTATTCTAGATACTTGAGATATATAGGCATACAAAATAGACAAATGACCCCTTTTTTTTCATGGAAATCTTACAATTGGGAGAGAAGGAAGACAATAAACAGGAGTAAATTTTATAGTGCATTTAAAAATAAGTGCCACATATTAAAAAAACTAGCAACAACAAATGTTGGCGAGGGTGTGGAGAAAAAGGAACTCTTCTGCACTGTTGGTGGGAGTGCAAACTGGTCCAACCACTATGGAGAGCTGTGTAGAGATTTCTGGACCTACTAAACATAGAGCTCCCATATGATCCAGCAATTCCACTCCTAGGTATTTACCCAAAGGACACTGAAACATCAATTCCAAAGAACACCTGCACCCGTATGTTTATAGCAGCACTGTTTACAATAGCTAAGCTTTGGAAACAACCCAAATGCCCAAAAATAGATGACTGGATCAAGAAGATGTGGTACATATACACCATGGAATATTACTCAGCATTCAAAAAAGATAAACACATGCAATTTGCAGCAACATGGATGGCGCTGGAAGGGATCATGCTCAGCGAAATAAGCCAAAAAGAAAAAGAAAAATACAGGATGGTCTCACTCATAGCAGGAATCTAGAAAACTTAAATAAGGGACCAGGAAAATGAATAACTATAAGAAAGTGAAAATCAGAATCAACAAAAAACTATGAAACAGAGACACTTTTGGGGGGGTGGGGGGCAGGAGGGGAGGGATTGGGATCAGAATGGGGGGGTTGCAATTGTTTGGGGAATATAAAAATAAAATTTATTATTTAAAAAAAATAAAAATAAAATAAAAATAAGTGCCATAGAGAAAAAGTAGGGTAAATGCAAATGAGGAGTGGGTGGTAGGTTTAAAAAAAGTGGTCTTGTTAGAAGATGACAATAGGTAAACACTTGAAGGATGTGTAGGAATTAGTTATCCTGTAGGTATCTAGGAATAGCATTCAGCCAGAAGGAGCAGCATGCCTGATATATACAAGGAATAACAAAGGAAAGGAGGTCTGTGTGACTGATTGTCCAAAGGAGCAGTAGGTTAGAATGGTAGAAGTCATAGCAGGCTGGGTCACACATACCACTGGGCTTTCACACTTAGTGACATGAGGGGTCATTGCCAAGTTTGATCTGAATTTCACTTTAAAGGATCACTCAGGTAGTTGTGCAGAAAACAGAATGCAGTAGGAAAGAGTGAAGGCAGAGAGGCCAGTGAGTAGTTTCTTGCACTGTAATCTAAGTGATAAGGGGGCAGGTAAAGTAATCAGTTCTGTTTTAGAAATGCAGAATTTGAGATGTCTGCAAAATTCAGGTTGTAGTATCTATTCTAAGAAACCTGTGCATATTATGTGAATTTTTGTCACAGTATATGTTATCAGCACCTCAATAAATGTATGCTGATGAGTCAATTAAGATTCTAAGATCAAGTCTATTCTTCCTAATGAATTTACTTCTACTTTGGAGTGTTTAACAAAACCTTTTGGACAGAGTATCATTTAGTTATAAAGGGACATTAATGAGATCACAATGCTGATTATCACTGAACAACTGAGTATGGAATGATCAGAATAAAACTAATGAATTGTTCCTTATTAAATAGCTTCTTTTCCTTTCTTCAAGAAATAATACTTTATTTGCATTCATTAGTTCCTTAGCACTGCTTCTCACATTCCTTGGAGGGCAGCAAACAGAAGTTGGGATAGATGTGACTATTTTAAAACTCTTAACAGTGTTTCCCATATCAGAGCATCATCATTTTTGCTTCTATTTACAATTCTAGTTTCCATTGAGTTTATTTACAGTTATTTAATAGGTAGAATTAGGTGGGGTGAAAACTGCTTGTAGTAGCTGAAATCTACAACAAACAATTCTGACTGGTCTGAAAACTAGGGCATTTTAGTTTTGTGCTTCTACAGAGGAAAAGTGATTTGTCTGGGGTAATTTAATACGTGACAAAGTCATACGCACTGTCTTCTTTGTGGAGATTCCATAAAATGTACCTCTTCCCAAAAGCATTCCATCATAATATTCAACTAGAATGAGTCACTTCACCATAGGTAATTAAATCATCGAAGAAATATGTCACATATAGAAATTCAGAAAACAATTACCTGTGAGCTGGAATTCTGCGATCACCAGCAACTAGAATTACATCACATAATTGTTTATGCCTCAAATAGTTTTCCATCTTTTTAAAGGTTTGCTCAGCATGATTAAGGGCTTGGAAAAATTCATCTGATGAACATGGCTCCATAGTATGGCAGGATGATAATGTCTGACTGCTATTGGAAGTCCTGAAAGAAAGAGAATACAAGAGTTGAAATACCACTGTCACAACAAAATGATCTTTTCCATCAAATCCTTTTAAAGCCTTCAAATGTAATGGAAGCAATCAATGCTACCAGACCAAAAAAAAAAATCATCATTTTGTTTTTTAAAAACATCAATACGATCATAGCAATATGTTTTACAAACATTATGAGTGAATATGATATAGGTTCGTTAATAGCGATCTTAACTATATATATCTGTATCTACATATACTATGTATAGATATAAGTAGATATATAGGAAATAGATGATTTATTGTGCCCATTTTGAGGTATTTTCTCTGGTCAACACAACATCTCTGATGAAAAAGAGCCAAGTTGTATTCATAATGATAGTCATCTCTCCTAAGATTATACTTGAGGGCATAAGAGATCATTATTTCAAGTCACAAAGGCAATCTATTTTGGAGAAATAAATCCAAGTGAACCTTCATATAAAAAAGGATTATGTTCCATAGTTCATTTGTAACTGTTTAGAATACAAAACATATTGTCGTAAAACAGTGTTAAAAATAATCGGATTTTCTGACCCGTCTTCAAAACTCAGTACCTATAATTTACAGCGCCAGTTTGATCCCCGGCCGCCGGGCGCGGGTCTCACATGGCACGACAGACCTCTCCTGCCGCGCCCACTGCTCCCGTCAGCAGTGTATTTCGTCACTCTGCCTGTTCTGTTCCCCACTCTGGCTCTGGTGAATTCTCTCACCCTCCCACGCTTCTGACTGTACCCAGTGCTTGTATAAATAAATAAATAAATCTTAAAAAAAATAAAGGTTAAAGGAATTTGATGATCCAATCCAGGTATTTAGAAAATATGTCAAATTTTCAAATTGTAATTTGAAGAACACTAGTTGTATGTTTTTCTGATTCACTGATGGAAATGGTGAAAAGTGAAAAGATTAGGACGTAGAAAAGTCCTAAATCCATCCCCCACCCTGCAAGATATCTTCTTCAAGATCACCTGAATCAAGCAATTAACATTTGCTGGTTATGCAATTAACTACAAAACCACATACTGTGCCATACTTTAGTTCTCTTTTCTCATCAGATTTACTTCTATAGATAGGAATTTGAAAAATCCTTCATTGAATCAAGCTTTGCTATATCTTAAGAGAATTTTCTGAATATAAGTATCTAATAACCTTATCAAAAAAGAATGACATTGACTTTTAATTTTAAAGAAGGCTTGCAAAGAGTCACAGAGTTCATTCATGGCAGAAAGAGGACTGTTGCAGAGACTGCTATGAGTTCATCAAATCTCTATTTCTATTTAGTCTGGGGATGGAGCTAGACTACATTTCCCAGACTCTTGCAGATGGTTGTGGTCTTATGATGGAAATGAGCCATGTCATCTTCAAAGGCATGAAAGCCTTTCCCATATTTTCCTTCTCTAAGAGTTATATACAGAGAGGTCTGAGAACTTAGTTGAAGAGATAAAAAGCACAGATGAAAGGTCATTCAAGTATAGTATAGATGACACTCATAAGAACTCTTATCCTGGATTGAGATGTATCCATTTTGAAAGGTAGTAGTGCCTTGACTAATACATATCTCTGAATGTATTTTTCAATGCCATTCAATTTTGAGTTCTAAAAAGACACTCTTGGAGGATAGTTGTCAATAATGACAATAGGAGTAGTGTGTATTATCTAGAAGGGATATGTAGTGCACTGTATTTTTGGTGCAATAAATTGGAAAATCTAGCATAATAAACAATTTTACATTTAAGATGTACCAACTAATGTGCAATAATGCTACTTGCATAAATAAATGAACACCAGAAATTATTTTAAAACCTAGGAGAAATAATAACATAAGCAAAACCAACTAATGGTGGCTTTGATGAATAACAATTTGAACAATTGAAACATCATTAAATAAAATGAAGTATTACATTGTCAAAATACTGACAAATGATTTTAAGAGTTTTAGTGATCCAAGGATGAGACAAAATGAGAACATCTAATTTTCATAAGTCACAAATTCTTTCAAGAACAAGTAAATAAATCAAGTACTTTTTTTTAGGGCTCCTATATTTTGTATCACATTTCTTAGACATTTTAATATTAAATTCTCAGTAATGATGAGAAGATGAGTTAGTTGAATAATTTTTGAGTGATGATTTGCTATCATTCAAACATAAATGCTAATCAATGTTAAATTTTGGAAAAAACAACACAGAACTTGATAATACTTTCATCGAGTTATTACAGGCGAACTTTGGTGTATAAGCCCAATTAATAGGCCATCTCATTTCTTATGAAGAATTCACAGGGTGTTTTGTTCCTCAACCTCCGGCATAAATCAGGGTAACATGCGGAGCACTTCAGCATCTGTGCTCAAGGCCTCACTCACTAGGTATGAGGTGGGGACCTAAGCATCACATTTTTTTATAAAGCCCTACAGGTGAGCCTAAATCACACTGCAGGTTGAAGGGCAGTGGTATGCACAGCAGGTAACAGAGGATACATTACAAAAAAACAGCATGGGGTACACTTACAGATTCAAAACACGGATTTACACAATGGATACTTGACTTCAAAGACTGTAAACTAAATATTTTGGAATAAGATATTTAAAATGAAACAGAAGAACTTAATAGACTAGTTTTTTTTTTTTAATGAACATAAAGGTTAAACATCCCAATCATTCATATGCCTACACTTTAACAAAATAACTATGCTTCTAAAACATTTCAAACTTTGTTATTTGCTTTCAAGGCTTCAACTGTCACCACAGGTGAAATAAGCATATTTTTTCAATGTGACAATTAATTCACTGAGATTTCTGGGTAAAACAATCACTTCCACTACTACAAATTAAGGATCAAATGAAACTGAGGTTTCTGACTAGTGTCCTATGGAAATGGTGATGTCATCCACTTACGAGTTTTGTAGCAATGGATTTGTCTGGTGTGTGTAAGTCAATTATGGTACCAGGTGTTGAGAGTTTACTGCAAGTGGTTAAGCAAGGAGGCAGCAGAAAATATTCAAACCTCCTATGCCCTAAGTAGGTGAAGAGATTTAGATGGGTTTGAGGGAGTAAGGTCAAGAACAAAAGAGTTATATTTTATTGGCTAAAAAACACATTAAGGGCAAAGAAATATGGACTTGGCTGAAGTTCACTGGCTAGTTACAAGACAGTTTATACATGGAGAACTAAGAAATTTTTCAATGACCTGAGTTTTAAATTTCTTTTGGTGGGCCCCTCAACTTTGGGTAGCCCTCCCTTCCTCTGTGTCAGCAGGCTGTAAGTTGGAAAGTTGTGTCTGTACGCTCAGGTTAGGTTGTTTGCTGTTAAACTTTCAGTCTGTGCTGTTTGTGAAAGAAAGTCTCAAAGAAAAGTTCAGTTATCTTTTTATTTCCTTTGCACTCTAGGCTCTGAGCACATTTTAACCCTTTCTCCTGATTACAAAAGGAGCATGAAGAGGAAGGAACAGAGCTGCTCAAAAGACTTGAAGAGCTATATACATGGCTTTCTAGCATTTCTTGTTTTGTTTCATTTTCAGGAAATTTGGGAACTTGCCCATATAATTTTACAATGCAAGGATTTACTAGGAAAAAAAGAGAATTTACTATAAAGCAACACCACTATAGGACCTTTGGCATTAGAAGGACTAAGTTTTTACATATAGAAGGAACCTACCTGATCACTTATTTCAACTCCCTTATTTTGCAAAGGGAAAAAAAAATTGAGGGTCTAAATGGCCAAAACGATCAACTAGGATCAGGAGATATTCAGAGTTTTGGCCAAACCACTCACAAAGGAGTGGATATTCTTGTTTACCTTTATCTTACAGAATCATTAAGTATAAAGACTGGGGGTATGACAGAAGAATGAAGGGACAGTATGAATGAAGATAATTTAACCAAAAAAAAAAGGCATTAGAATTAGAATCTTAGGCAAAAGGCTACTGCAATGTGACAGCCAGTTACCTAGCTATAGGAGAGCAAGAGTCTCTTAGGTTTCCACGGACACAGGTAACAGATCTATCCTTGGATAATCAAATTGTTTTTAATACTTTGGATGTGAGTAATTTACAATGTTATACTTTCTTACGGTTTATTTTTCTACTGTGTGCCTTGGTTTGGAGGGCTGAACTGGAGAAGTATGGTGCAGTGATTATGAGCATTTTAGGAAGATTCTAGAGTTGTGCTGTTCAATACAGTAACCACTAGCCCTATGGGAGGTATTTTAACTTAATTAAAATTAAATGAAATTAAAAATTCAATTCTTTAGTTGGTTTAGTCATATTTCAAATGCTCATTAGCGCCATGGGGATGGTGTCTGCCAAATTGGACAGTGCAGATATAGAACATTTCCATCAATGCAGAAAATTGTTTTGCATAGTGCTGATCCAACTATCTGCCACTAAGTATCACTCTGGACAAGCTATTTCACGTCTCTAATCCTGACTTTTTCCAACAGCAAAAAGGCAAAAGCAAAACAGCAGTAAGCAATACATAGTTCTTATATTTAGGGAATCCCTCATGGGGGAATTGCATAAATTGAAATAATGAATGCTTGGATGAATGCATAGCACAAAACAAGCACATAATCAAGGTAAACTACCAAGAATACAAACTTGCCTTTCAAGGGTCAAAGGAAAGTCCTGTAAACAAAACCTTTTGTCTTTACATAGTGTTGTTTGTTTGGTTGTCTTTTAAAAAGAATAATTTCCAGCATTATCAGTTTTTACAACTAAAGTTCATATTTCCTGATTAAAGTGGCCTCTAGTAAACCCAGTAGGTTTCCTAACCCACAATATAATCATGTGGGAATAGGCCTTGTATGGAGCTTCTATAATGGATTTTGATGCGATTTCTACTTGATCTTTTCCATAATAGAGGAAATATATTTAACAACTCTGCTTAATTTTATTTATATATATTACTAAGATGGTAAATCATATTTCAAAGAGTTGCATGAGATCATTCAATCTTCCATCATAGATACTCAAGGTAATGAACTTTTACATTGATGAATATTTCCAAGCTACAAGGAAACATTTAATTTTTAGCCTACTGTCCCTCTACAGTTGGCATTGAATTTTAAGTCAGAAAAGTGACTAAACATATAGTCCTAATCAGATTTAAGTCACCAACAACTAAAGAGTAATTCCTAACATGCAGTATTGCACTAGTTGTTAGAAACTGTGGGGATTCAAAGAAAGATCTAATTCTTTGGTGAAGGGATTTGGAATGTGAAGAATCAAGTTTCATAAACTGGAAATAATTAAACAAACACACTACCTAATCCTTGCAATTCCTTAGGTTTCACACACTTGTACATACATGTGTACACACACAATATCCACCATATCCATATTATTACCTTTTACTATAAACTACTTAGATTTCTTTGTCACCCGATTTTCTATTGGGCTTTGTAATAGAGTAATTTTTCAAAAGTAGTTTTAAAAATAACTAATAGGAATTATACTGTATAAGATTTTGAGTGAAAAGCAAAGCTGTGTTGAAACTCTAAATGGTCTGTTTGGCTCACTCCCTAGGTAAATGATTTACTCTGCCTCACAGCTTCTGGCATTTGGAATGCATGCTTTTGCAAAAGTGCAAACTACTACATCATGAGTCTTCTGCATTCCTTACAAATATTCAAAATTACAAATGTGCCGTAAGTATGCAAATTGTTTGGTATAGGTTAGCATTCTCTACATTTTTCTGGTGTATTTTTTTCAGTATACTTTTAAGCATGTCCCCAGATACACGTATTTACTAATTTATAAAGGATATCAGAGAATATAGCTGTATAATAAGAAGACAGAAAAATCAGATTTAAAAAGATAGAAGACAAATGGAAGTTCACATATACTGCTGACCCTTGTACAATGTGGGGTTGTGGGAGCACTGACCCCCCACACAGTTAAATATCTACTTGTGACTCTTGAGTCCCAAAATTTAGCTACGAATAGCCTGTTATTGACCAGAAACCTTACCAATAACATAAATAGCATGGTGCATACAATATACTGTATTTCTACAATAAAGTAAGTTAGAGAAAAAGAAAATGTTACTCAGAAAATAATAAGAGGAAATACATTTACAACACTGTCCTTTTTTTTGATACCATAAGTTATATCATCTTTTTATAAGAAACCCAAGTATAAGTGAATTGTGAGCTCAAACCCATGTTATTCAAGGATCAACTGTGTGTGTGTGAGAGTGTGTGTGTGTGTGTGTGGTGACAGTTGATCATTTGAGAAATGGTAAAAAAAAATTTCAATGTGTATATATGCATTTTTTTTTTAGTTTTTTTTTTAAAGATTTTATTTATTTATTTATACAAGCACTGGTTACAGTCAGAAGCGTGGGAGGGTGAGAGAATTCACCAGAGCCAGAGCGGGGAGCAGAGCAGGCAGAAGGACCGAAGTACACTGCTGAGGGGAGCAGCGGGTGGCAGGAGAGGTCTGCCCATGTGGGACCCTCTGTGGGCAGCTTCGCGGCAGCCTAGCACTCAACCGCTGCACCACCAGGGGAGGCCCTATATGCATACGTTTTAAAAACCACTTCTCAGATGATTTACCTGGTTATCTTGTGTGTGTGTGTGTGTGTATGTGTGCATATATATATCCCCCACTTATAGAATAACAGTAATTGGAATAGAGAAGGGAAAGATGAAGTGAGTTGGTGTTTAGAAGGCAACAATAGCAAGTAAGATATAAAATATTTCCTAAGAGTTTAGATGACGAGCAGAAAGGTGGAGTAAGAACTGTCCCTTTGAGAAAAGGTCTCCTTTAAGGAGAGGACAAGGAAGTTGCATAAAGAGAAATGACAAGAGACAAGGTCCTTCTCAAGACAATTATTTTTTGATTTTGAATTTGAGAGTTTTCCCCCTGGTACTACAGCCAGAATACATGTTGGAAGAAAGTTAAATATACTTATAAGACTAAAATTCTTAAATAATAACCCATTATTATCTAAGGGCCAGTGGGCACTCTCACACCTGCTGGTGAGAATGCAAGCAGCAATGATGTTCATAAAATGACTTTGAGAACACAAATCAAAAATGAAAAATGTGCACAAATGTGGATTTTATCCAAAAGAAAATCATATTTACATACAGAGTTCTAGTTACAGTGAAGGTTTACGACAGGTTACTTCTAGCAGGAAAACACTGGAAACAATCTAAATAAAAACTAGAATATTGGTTAAACATAAGTTACATCTGTATATGGATAAATGATACAACCATTTCAAAAGACAGAAGAGAATTTCAGTGAAAGGAAAAACTGTTTGAGTGGATGTTGTTTACCTATCCAGGATACCTTCTATGGTAGCGCACATCTCTACCTTTTGGGAAACCACACACCCCCACATTGGACCATATGGTTTGTGCAAACTTGGATCTTCCCTGTGGGCAGAGGTAAGCAAAGGATTGGGATTTGGCCAAAAAAAGTATTATATATCCTGGCAAGAAAGACCTGCCATGATCCAAACAAGGTCAGTTAGAGTCAGTTCCAAGATGTTTGTTGGCACTCTGGGACTAATCACTCTCTTTCCATTAAGGTTACTAAGGTGGTAAAAAGTCAAGTTGGAGCTAATAGCTTTTTTCCAACCACAGAGAAGGCATGCCTGAGAAAGTGCCATCGCAAAGGAAAGCAGAATCTAGAGAGAGAAACAGATTTCTGGCACTGAGTGTCTGGAGTCGGTCATGTCTAGAGCTAGGCTCTATCCTTGGGCTTTTTATTTACTTCTTTGACCCAAATTTCTAGTTCTTAATTAAGTAAGTTTGAGCTGGACTGTATTTTCTAACCAAGAGTGCTAATTTAAAAATTTACATTAAGGCAAAAAGCAAGTTAAAAGAAGTACATATAGAAAGATTCAAATTTTGATTCTAAAATTTTAAAAATATATGTATAGAAAAATACTTCCAGTTGTCATTTAAAGGTGGAAAGGTAGTGTTTTTTTTGTTTGTTTGTTTTTGCTTAGCTCTACTTTTTGATTTCTCTATGGTAAAAATATTATGTAACATATTAAGTAAAAAAATAGATCCAAAAAATATTGAATTTTATTCAGCTGTCTTCATCCATGCACACTGTTGACTATAACCCTTCAAGTCCATTCTTCATTTCTACCAGAGCAATGAGCTCTAGTGGCTGCCTGGCTACCTAGATAGAGCTGTACTTCTGAGGCTTCCTTGCAACTAGTTGTGTGGCCACATGACTAAGTTTTCAACAATACTATGTGAACAAAACTGACAAGCAATTTGTGATACTTTTCTCTCTTTGGGCCTTCAGGGAGAGCTGAGTAAACTTTGGCTACAAAACAAGATAACAGTGTTACAAGATGGAGAAACAATCTGGGTCTCTAGGAGAATTTGTAAAGGAGAGCTCTATTTGCCTGGGCAACTTGCCTATTCTGTAGGTGACAGAGAAATAATCTTACTTTTCTGTATAGCATCTTTGTTATATCATCTTCTGAATTGCTGATATTAATAATGCACATACAGCATGTGCATATGTCATTGTTTTCATGTCAAATATATCTAAAACCTCACTATCTAGTTAGTAATTAAAGTAAAATATCAGCAGTAAGTGGCATACAGGGTCCTCTGCCCTAAAAAACCTGCGGTTTAAAGGTTAGTTGTGCCAATGTAGTATCTATCCTTTTTTTTCTAAGCTGATGTTCAGCTTTCTTATCAGTCTTGGAACTAACATGATTTGATTAAATTTAAACCAACCAATTCAATTTTAGTTACTTAAAACTAAATCCCTTGATTGACAGGGTACAGACAGATTTTAGGGGGTTTAGGAACTCTGCAAACAGTACACAAAACATTTAACATATACACACATACATGCATGGATATGAATGTGTAGAGAGACACACACAAGTGATGTTTTCTGGGAAGACCATCACAGATTATGTCAAGGGAATCCATGGTGTGACTTGGGCACAAATGTGTGACGAACGACAATGCAATATATTCTTTCCAGATATAAGTACATTAGAATTGAACTTCTTTGCTACATCTAGAAATAAAAATTTCTTTCACATGGAAATGTTAGGGGGTTTTAATTCTGAGTTGAACCAGAATCATTACACTGGCTGAGACAAGGAGATCTAAAAACAACACAAAGAGTGTCAAAAAAAAGGAGACCACTCCTGAAAGGTGAAGATTATCCCTTGCTAGAAAAGGATATAGATTATAAAGATTATCCCTTGCTAGGAAAGGAGGTTCTAAATGATTGATCTCAGGATAAGTCAGACCAAGGCACAGAAGAGTTCCAGGTTATCTGCAGTTGAACCAGAGTAACAAGTGACCAAGAAGACAGGCCAGATGACTGTGGATAAAAAAGAGCTTGTACCTGCAATCCAGACAGACCTGGCATTTTTAAGAACCAGGCTAAGAAATTAGGTGGAAAGAGAGGATGGAAGTGCTTAGAATGAATTATTAACATGTTAATCCAAGTTGAACTTTGCAATGAAATGTTTCCAGAGGTCTACATACTGACATGAGAGCATAAAAATCTACATCTTAATTGGCTGAGCTCAAAATGCAGATCTTTACAAGTGATCAAGGTCAATATCAACAATGACCTGTGTCAGGTTGATAGTATGTACCCTTGATATGATGTGATGAAAATGGCATTTTAGTTTTGTGGTCTTCTTGCCCAAAACTCACCACCTCAATCTAATCATGAGATGATTACACTGAGTAAAAAACACTGAGTAAGACATTCTACAATACACCTAACCAGTGCTCCCAAAATTGCCAATTCATCAAACATAAAGAAAGTCTGAGAAATTGTCACAGCCCAGAGGAGCCTAAGTACACAAGTCTAGGGGTGACATGGTATTCTGGACAGGATCCTGCAACAGAAAAGGACATTGGGTAGAAATGAAGGAAATCTGAATAAAGCATGGGTATTAGTTAACAGTAGTGTATCAATATTGATTCATTAACAGTAACAGATGTAATACAGTAATATTAGGGAAAACTGGGGCCTCCCTGGTGGCACAAGAGGTTAAGATGCAACCGATGAAACTATTCGCAGCCACTGCAGCATGAGTTCGATCCACGGCCAGGGAGCTACCCACATGGTGCAGCAGACCTCTCCTGCCTCGCCTGCTGCTCCCCTCAGCAGTGTATTTCAGTCAGTCTGCCTGTTCTGTTCCCCGTTCTGTTGCTGGTGAATCCTCTCACCCCTGCACCTTTGGCCTGAACCCCAGTTCTTGTATACATAAATAAATAAATCTTTAAAAAATATATTAGGGAAAACTGGCATGGGATATAGAGAAACATAATATTTTTGCAATTTTTGGTAAATTTAAAATTGTTCTAAAAATATGAAATTTATTTTAACTTACTAACCTGGAGCAAGTTATTTAGCCTTTCTATGCTCCATTGGCCTCATCTGTAAAATTAGAATAATATTAGCAACGTACTAAAAATTAGTTGTAAATACTACATGAGTAATCTACTAACATGCTTAAAACAGTGCTTCACAGATAGTAAGGTCAACCAGCTGACAGCAACTGTTATTATTTTTGGATGTTTGTAAGCTCAATTATACTTTTTGCATACTGATTAAAAATAGTTTAAAATATAAAACTCTAACCTTATACTCAAAGTTTGAAAGCATGAAATTTCCTCCAATATGTCAATAACTACAAGATTTCAGAGTCAGCAAGACAAGTGTGAAGAGCATTTATGCCATGATCCCATGGAGGCAGCCATGTAAACCCTGCTGGTCCTGGTAAGACCTCGTGCTGCATGGAGGTCTTAGGAATCCATTGCTTACATAAAAGGGGACAACTCTATTATCCAGGGTCTAAAATTCCTCATTGTGTAAAGACAGAAAGTATGTATTTTAATACCTAAGTAAAAGACTTAGATGACTCCTCTGGAGAAAAAGGGGCTAGGTCAAAGTTAAAAGTTAAATTGCTTAAATGTGTGTCAGCAGAAATAACTAGAAGTATGAAGTGTAGACAGACATTTTTCCTAGTCAGAATATGACTGATTAAATATATTAACATAAATAATGCCTCTTATCTCCTGCTTTCAATTGTCCAGATCTACTGTAGGTGTTGTAATTTTGAATCTATAAAACTGCTCAGCTATTCCCCCCCTTTTCTATTAATTTGAAATTTCAAAGTTTTGACATTATGTAAATATTATAATTGCTTAAACAATTCTCCATCTGTCACATGTATTTTCCTATTGTTTTTAATAGTTTAAGATCTAAATCTAGTGTATATGCAAAATGTTCATTATATATTTTATTATCTCCACATATTATATAAGAAAAAGTATTGTCCCCAAGTTACATACAAAAATTTGATGAATGTCAGTGTAAAGGCTTTTGACATAACTGTGATGTTCTTTGATCTGTTTACAATAGAAGGGCAACCACCTAGAGAGACTGTCCACTTAATCAAAAAGATGAGGGGGAAATAAATGTATTCTTATGACAAGAAATCAAAGACTCAGAGCAGGAGGATTGAAGGAAGATATGAGAATCAGATATATTTAATACAGAAAAAAATAAAGACAAAAAAGTATATACACAAATGGTATTTCTAATTTAAAATGTTTTTTCCTGTTTTGAAATAAGGAGATAGAAATTCCAAAACATTGGGAATATTAAATTGCATGGACATATTTCCCCTCTTAAACCTAAAAATTAGAGACATTTTCTTATAGTACATTTTCCTTTTGAAATAGTATCTTATAATACTCTGGTCACTGTAGATGTGAACTGTTTACTCCCATTATTTACTTTATTAGTCTTCTTGATTAGCATTTTAAAAATATTTTAGATCTTTAAAAATACTTTCTTATTTTTATATCTTCTATAAAATATCAATTTTATATTCTTGAATCATGCAAATAGCAATCTTTCAGTCAAAAAAAAGGGGCAAATCTTTCTTCTTTCATAATGAATATCCCACCATATTTCAATAGGGATACTACAGAATAGATTAATTTCAGTAATTATTAGCTATACAAACTATCTTTGTTGTAAGAAAGAACTAGTGACAAATGTGTACTTTTCCAAAATTTGTAATTTTATATTCATATGTGCATAATCTCTCCAGCTAGTAAATGTTATGTTTTCTTTTAACTTGAGCTGGTAAAAGAATGTTTTATTTATCTAATTTTATTAATTTTTTCTTGATACATTTCACTGATTTTTCAGTTAAAAGATTACTCTGGTTTCCCACAAAAATTACAAACTTTGAATCTTTTAATCTATAAATTATTCTCACTATGGTAACAAATCTCCAAAGAAAATCAAAACAATGAAACCCTATTAACCCAACTGATGTCCATATTAAAATTATTAATGGCTCCAATTCCTGAAACATAATGGCAAGTCATTAATTTATTCAAAAACTTAAATTAAATATACTAGTTATCTATCTAAAGATATTCCCCTCTCTCCATTACACACATGATTATAGATGACTGGTCTATATTTATTATTATTCCGACACCACAGTTCAGAATTCCATGTTCTGAAGGTTAGAAGAGGAGAAGAAGATAAATATCCCCAAGTAAGATATACTTGAATATAAGAACTCATCTTGTCTCCATCTCTTATGATGCCTACATTAATACCAACATACAAATTACAAGTGCTAACAAAACCTGCAAAGAGATGTTAAAAGAAAAAGAATCTTAGTAAGCAAACTAGACACGTTAAGCTCTTTGTGCCTTTAAATATTTAGAAATATTTTTGAGAGAAGATGAATCAGAAAGATGATTTTCATGCTCGCACTTGTTACCTAATAGACAAAGGTAGTATAAACTGACTCATAAGAACATTCACTTCATAGATAAAGCCTAGTTCCAAAGGTGAAGATGGATAAAGTTATTATGAAATTACTAAATTTTTCTTTATTTTTCTCTCTTCAAATTCTTTTTCCATTTCTTCTTGCCCCCTTTGACCAGTGGGTTACATCTGGTCCCTGTGTGTCCTCTTAAATTCTACTGAAGGAATGTCCTTCATTTCCCTGAATAGCACAATTTTCTGTGAAGTGAAGGTAACAGGAATTAGTAGCTGTCATCTTAGAAAGAGACATGTTACTGTATTCTCTGTATTAGTCTGGAGAGCTGCAACATAGACAGGACAAAGAAATAACTGTGAGAAAAAATATTACTGACAACTACAATGTGTATCTCCTTATAAAACCTTTCATTTTCATTAAAATTAAAAAGTCACTCCATAATGTAACCAACTAAAGTGTCACAAAAATTTCTATATTATAAAAATGTCTTCTATAGTTCTGCTGTGACTAGAGAAAGTAAATGAGTGAAGCAAACTGCAAAGCAATGATGCATAAAATTGCTACTATATATTATTTCCCAGGCAGAGTCAGATCTATATATGGAACACAAGATATTTCAAAATGAATGCTATTTGTTGCCTTTATAATTTTACAGAATTAAAATATTGGAACATTTAAAAAAAAAATCCTAGCAGAAGTACCACATACAAAACACCAAGATTTATATGTGTATGTATGTAGAGGTATAGTACATATTTAAATAACACAGTAATACTAAATTATTTTAAATTATAGAGACTATACCCCCAACCCCATTTCTAACAGTAAGAAAATAATCAACCTGCATGAACTGGAATCAGATTCATTTTCTTCTTCACTAGTGCCATCATCCACTTCTGGTCTATCCAGCCAATGTGCACCGCCACAATCTTCTGCTGTAAACTCAAGTGCAGGGACTTCAGAGGTAGATGCCATTGGCCAAGAAGGTGAATTCTGAAAATTCAGTTGGCTGGACCTTCGGTAACCAATTGAAGCCAAAGGCAATTGTAGGCTACATGGGTCTAAAAACTTTCTCCCACCATTTGCTCCGGTCTGTCCTCGATTCCAAAATTCTCCCTGCTGGCTGTCAACTGTAGAATTAGGAGATGATGCTTGATGGCCAAACCACCTCCATCTGATTTTCAAAATCTGCTTCACATCAAACTCTTTACGAGAACCAGACATCCTCAGAGAAACCAAGTGATCGTCTAGGCAACGGGCAAAAAAGCACTGCACACAGATTTGTGCATCCAACCAAGACAAGAGAAGTATATGCCCTGCTGTACACAATAAACAGATTGAAAGGAAAATAAATCACATTCACGTATATCACTACATTTACTTTTACAGCAATATATCAGATTATAAAGAACAAAGGACAATGAATAAAGATGAAACAGGGTGGAACATTCCGTTCAATCAGAGCAAACTCTCCTCCACCTATCCTGAAGCAGCCAGACCACTTTCCCCAGCTCCCCTTCCCATACTGACCATTAGCTCTCACAAACACTGACAGCATTCATTAAAGTCCTTTCAGATGCAGAACACCACCCCCTTTTCTTAAACCACAAATGACAAAGACAGAAAGCACTATCCCATTGCAGTATCTCAGGCTCTGCTGCTTAGTATATTAACTCTTTTATTGCTGAAACAAGAAATTTATTCCAGAGCATTTCCTTTGTATTTAAAAATCACTTTAAAATGAAAATGCTTTTATTTTTATACTGTTTCTAAATGATATGACAACACAAATAATTTTTAAAGCATTTTAAAATTACTGATAGATGAGTTATAATGATTTCCCAGCTGTGCTCAATGCATGGGGGGATGAGGCGGAATGAGGCGTATGAAGGTCTAGTTTGTTTCTTTTCCCTTTTATCTTCTCCCTCTTTGAAAGGAGTACATTTAATTAATGTTGTAAGATCCTGGGTAAGATTTCAATTCAGCAAAGAATAATGAGAATAAGAGGAAAAAGTCAGAAAACTAGAGAAAGGACCAAAATATGACAGTACTTATTCTTCAAATAAATAAATAACCTGAAGCCAGTATTGCTTGGCAAGTAGGACTGTACATCTTCAATTTAGTATATACCTGAGTTTCTATGACACTGCTTAGAAAAAGGGCTGTGTGGCTCAAGAAAGGTACCAAGGACTATTTCTTGGATGTACATATGCCCCAATGGTGCCCTCTGTTGTTAGCAATAAGAACAATGGGCTGAACAGGGTTACAGT
Source organism: Talpa europaea (assembly GCF_964194135.1). Lineage (NCBI taxonomy): Eukaryota > Metazoa > Chordata > Mammalia > Eulipotyphla > Talpidae > Talpa > Talpa europaea. The sequence continues at coordinate 122,394,593 of NC_140071.1, forward strand.
TAATACAAATTGATAAAACAAATAAAAATCAGTCAAATGCAATACAATTTTTAAATGCTGAGTGGTGACAGTGAACAAGACACTTTACTAGGCATTGCGGAGTACACCTCTTGGTTGCTACCTTCAAAAAAATTAAATCTAGCTCTTGAGACAAAGTGTTTGTTAATTTATATATACGAAACACTGTAATGCTGCAACGTGAAACTTTGTGATCTACAAATACCTAATTTGAGCTTTCTGGGTATTCAATACTTAATGTTAAATAATTTCACGCAAAAGGCAATGCCCATTATCAACTGACCAAAAATCTAAAAAGCTACTTTTAGGCTTATAAGAGTATTGTGGGTAATACACTTTAGCCTCACACAACTCTTTAGGAATATAAAAAACATGCAGAGAAACAGGAATTAGAGGCATAAGAACTCATATACAATTTTGTGCTAAATATTGTGGGGCAAACTATTTTTAAGTTACCATAAGAAAGAGAAAGGAGAAATCAGGATGGTATTGTAACAGGAAAGGGGGAGGTTCCAGGTTCCCTGCCCCACCCAAGGGAGGGTGGAGCTGAGCAGGGAGAGAAGAAGCTGCAGAAGAGACTGAGGAAGGAAGCAAGATGGAGAGCCAGAAGGAGACCTGGAGGAGGTGCATGGGGCCTAGAGACAAGTGAAGAAACTGCGCTTGGCTTTTGGTCGTGGACTGGGTGACACAGATGTGGGTGAGACCTGTGGGGAGGAGACAATGGCAGCTTTTATCTTGACTTTGATTTTGCTCTTTTCCTTCTGGGTTTGTCTGGTTGTTTCTGACCCTTTTCTGTGGGTCCCCACTGGAAGATGCTTTAGACTTGTGGCAGGCTTTGGGGCCTTGCTCTGGGCCAGTCCCATTTGGATAGAGTTTTACCCACGAGGGGACGGGTAACTTTGGGTGCTTGATTTAGAAACTAGATTCTTTGCCTTTCCTGTATTGTTTCCTAATTGTATTAAAGTTCCTTCCCATTAAAGTCTCATGTTTTTTGTTAATACGGCGGATGGCAGAACCTATTTAAAGCAGGCAGGTTTGCGGGGTCTGGGGTGCCCCTCTCCCTGTCCTGTAACAGATTTGGCGCCCAACGTGATTTAGGACAGAGCCATCCGTGGTTAGTCAGCCCCATGGGGAAACTGGGCTTCCCTATGGCACTAGCTACCATAAAGGCAGGTTTGCGGGGTCTGGGGTGCCCCTCTCCCTGTCCTGTAACAGTATGGATCAGTTTCTTTAGGGAAAAGCCTTCTAAGAATAGTAAAAAATTGTATAGGCAGAATGATGACAGATTATATAGAGGAAGAAAGATATTAATAAAAGCATGAAGTGACGATTTTGACAAAGGGGGAAATTTCAGATTCATTAGCCAGTCAACTGTACCTAATTAATTTTAAGGAGTAGTAGAAGATAAATTTGGATGAATATGAGATAAAATGTCTTGGACACAAGGTTAAGGTCTAAAGACTGAGACTAGCAGGCAATATAAAGTAAGCTGTTGAACAGGGAAATGTTTTAGTAAATTGACAGTAGTATGCAGGATACATTAGAGAGTGAAGTGACACTTCTCTCTCCTTTCACAGACTTCTCATCAACATCCTTCTGACTCGACTCTACCTATCCAACTTTATTTCTATTTTCCAACAGACACAAAACTTCATCAGTTAAAACAAAGTCTACAATATGTAAATCCCTCTTATATGCTGTTTGGCTCCTTATTTCTCTGGCTTTAAAATCCTACTCATCCTTTAAAGTTGAGCATAGGAACTACCACTCTTTGAAAGACTTCTCCAATTACTCAAACCTTGTGGTTCCCAACAAATGTAGCATTAACCCTCTGCAATCACACATCAAGGTGGTTTCTGAAAGTTGGTGGAGGGTGGATTTTCAGTTGATGGAATGACTACTAAGTGCTATAGGCACTGAGTGGGCAGAGGCCAGAAAAAGTAAGCATCTTGCCAGATCTACACAATGCCACTGAGATAGTTCATAAGGGTCTTGTCTTCATTGTCTTCTTTCAAATAATTATTTACCAAGCATTTATATGTACAAAACACCACAAGCAATATAAAGATGAAAAACAAACAGATCTTTAAGAGGTTTTAAACTTACACTCTGGCAGAGAGAAGAATAAATGAGCATCACAAGTGAATAATATATTCTAATAATAATGTTTTCTCGTTTCATTTCCACATGTTTATTCCCACTGTAAGAGAAGTCTTGAGTATATTTGTCGACCCAGTTTATCACACTTCCTCATTAGTTATGTATTTTTAAAATTAGTGTTCATTTATTTGACACTAAATTAGAGGTATCGTTGAAACATCAATGAGGTAATGCCAGACAGTAGGATAAATGTTTATGGAGCTCAAATCCAAGCTCCAAGGAACTCTAATAGACAGAGTCCAACAGTGGAAAATCTATTCTAAGGGAGACTGAGACAGCAAAACTGATAACGCTGAGGGAAACCAGCAGGGTATGGTGTCAGGCAAATAAAGGATAAAGGTGTTTTAAGGCAGAAGGCGCTATGTCAAATAAGATATCTGGTACCGTGCCAAAGAAAACTGTCCACTGGTGTTGGCAGAATAAACATTTTGCCAAATCAGAGAGAACTAGTTTCTGTTAAGGAGTGGGAAACAGAGCCAAACTGGTGGATTGAAGGGTGAATGGAAGATGAATAATAAGAGAAGGCATGTGTAGACAACTTCTTCATAAAATCCTGCTGAATAAGAAGGCTATGGAATGGGATTATACCTGAAAGAACTGAGGGATCAAGACAGTGGATCTGCTTTGCCTACTTATTTATTTGCTGATTTTTAAGCATGTGGAACAGTTTAAAATGATGAGAATGACATAGCAGGAAGGAGAGCTTGATGATTTCAAAGGAAGAATTTGAACCAAAAAGTGAAGATTTTGATAAAAGGAAAAGAAATTGCACAAGCACAGTGGATGGCTGGGACAGTCAAAGTACTGGGCTAATTCTTCTCCTGTAAGATTTGTAACTTTCTAAATGCATTGATTATTTAAAAACTAAAGAAGAGATATGTGCAAAGCAATCTTCTCAAATTGATGAACAAATCAGTCTCCTGAAAGGACTCATGAAGTAAAGATTAAAGGAGAAACTATGGAATTAATAAGTAAAATGACAAAATTTTAAAAAATATAGTTCCTTTAAAATTTACCAATGCATTGTGTTATATTCTAGCAAGCAAAATCAAAGAAAAAACAAATTAGAACCTAGGAGGACAATAAAATAAGTTATAATAAGACAAAATACTTGAAGATTTTAAAAATCAGTATTGCTACAAGTCTTGAATGTCAAAATGAATATTTCCACAAGGGAAATGTTGACAAACAGGGAAATTAGGCCAAAGCTGGAAAATACTCCTCAAAGACAGAATGCTGAAAACCCCTTATACTTCGGTCTCTAATAATATTGCCTAAGGTTTAGCCTGTCCAAGTGCAGCTACCTTGGGGGCGGGGGGGAATCTTCATTCTAATAAAACATTAAAAAATTTATCTATTGAGATAGTAGCTTGCTTAGTTCCCATGTTAGAAAGGGTTTACAGAAATATTTCTCAGCTTCAACTCAAATCTCGGGCCATATACTTTTTTTCTCTTTTACTGAGGTAACATTGATTTACAACACTGTAATGATTCAGATATAAGGGATTACAACTCTTCAGATGTATGATATCAAATACTTTATGAAAAATATACAGTAAGCATAAGCATTAATGCTTACATGGCATAAACTTCAGCAATTACATAACATTTTTCTTCTGTCTCTCTAACCTTTTCCAAACAATATAAAATTGTTCTCCTAAAGAGTTTATCCTGTTCCAATAAGAAGTATTTCCTAGGGTAATTATTACACAGGATAATAGGTATTAAAATTCATTACATTGTTAAAATATCAAAATGGTCTCCACTGACTATATAAATGAGATCCTTTATCATACTTTTGACCCTCTTAATTTTTTTCATACCACTTATCATCACCTGGCATGTTAAATATTTACTTACTTATTGTCTTTATCTTTACTACAAAGTAAGCTAAGTAGAACTTTGTTCATCACAGTAGCCCTGGTCTTAGAATACGGTAGACAGGTGTCCAATAAATATTTTTCTAATGAATGAATCCAACAATTATAAGACCAATAATAAAAAGTATATACTGTATACATTCTTAAAATTATAAAATAAAATGCCTAATATTTTTAAAAAGCATATTAGAGAAGAATTTACCTCTGGTGTCAAAGTATTTTCAGTATTTTGTCAACTTAATAGTATAGGGGAGAAAATAATTTTCCTTCCACCTTTCTAGGTTCTTGGTTGAGACAACCCCTGTAATAAAGGACAAATTAGCAGGAGAAAAACAAATTTAATTTCATATGTATAGGGGCCCCAAAGAGATGAGTGAGACCTAAGGGCAAGGTGGGTAATTGATGCTCATATGCCATCCTGTGCCAAGAAACAGGATGAGGGCCGGAGGCTTCAAAGGAAGGAAATATGATCACAGAATGATCAGAGGAGCAAATATTTGGTTATCAAATGTTTGTTCTACCATACAGAGAGGTCATTCAGATAAAAAGCTTTAAAAGTTCTCTCTTGTAGTAGCTCTCTTTCTGGAAGCACTATTCTTTTTCTTTTTTTTTTAAGATTTATTTATTTATGCATACAAGAACTAGGGTACAGGCCAGAGGTGCAGGAGGGTGAGAGGATTCACCAGAGACAGAGCAGGGAGCAGAACAGGAAGATGGACCAAGCACACTGCTGAGGGGAGCAGTGGGCGAGACAGGAAAGGTCTGCTGTGCCATGTGGGTAGCTTCTTGGTTGGCCAGGACTGAACCCGCTCTGCAGAGGCTGCAGACAGTTTCACAGTGCTGTTCTCAACCCTAAGATATTTAAGGGGAAGGTAAAAGTTTTTCTTTAATCTGCTAGGTCTTGATTGCCTTCTGCTCAAAACAACTCACACATCAAAGTTGCACATCTAAGGGGTGGCCTATTCTGCTCCCCTTCAAGTGAAAAATTGTACTCTATAAAAATTTCTTTTTTGCTATATCATTCTTTAGACATGATCACATTGAAATCTAATAGCTAAGTAGCATATATCTTTTCAAACGGACATACTTTATTCAAACTGGTTATCAAATTATATTCTGTACTTTTCTTCATTTTAATAACCTTGCTTTAGTTAATGTTAAACTTGAGATACAAAACCTCACACTATTTAAAATGTAAGTGCCAATTATGAATACATTTTCAATGTAATTAAAGAATGCAATTTCTACTTTAAATCTGGTCAAATGTTAGTTTGTGAATTTAAAAGATGACACTATTCAGTTTTATAATGGCAACTTTAAAATATCATTAAGATAGACAGCAGATGAGCGTATTTCAACAGTGTGGCTTTTAAAGCTATGGCTTCACTCAAGAATTTAAACCATGGCTATGCAGTAACTTGTTTATATGGGTAATCATTATTATATAAACCTCTCTTCACAGAGTTTTTAAGATGACAGTATTTGTTTTATGAGTAATCAATTTTAATGGCTCTATTCCTGTATTTTAAGAGTGAATATGTACTGCATAAAGCACATCAAGAATTGATTTTACTGTACTAACCCAGAGGCATTTTACCTCCCCAAACACCCCCTCAACTATAAAAAGAATGAGTTACAATGCAATTTCAAAAAAAATCCTTTCAAAAAGTATTCTGGGATACTTTTTAAAACTTTGTCAAATCAGGTTTATTAACAGAATGTGGCTTATTTAAAAAAATTTGAAAACCAATAAAACTCAACTAACATTTAAAAATGCACAATGGCAGAAACTCAAATTAGAAAAGATCTGAGATTTAATTTTCAATTTCAAAATTGAAATTAAATACAGGTACATCAAATAGTCTGCACCTCTTATCCAACTTCATACAAACTAAACATTAAAATTTTTTTAAAAACCCTGGTATTTATATAAATTCAACAAATATTTGTACTACATGCAGAAAGAATACAAAGATGATAAAATAAAAATAGACAGTAAAATCCATCAGGGCAAGGGTCACTATATCCCTAATAACTTATACAATGCTCAGCATTCAAATACTGAGTTGAAATCAAAGAATAAATTGAGGTATAGACCTTGATTTGAGAGATCTTAAAATTTAGCACTAGAGTGTCTTGAATGAAACTCTAAATGAATTGAGTTCAGGATTTTGAGTTCCGGAAAATCAGAAAACTCTTCAAGGTGAGAGGTATATTTAAATTTGGCTGGAAGCAACATGATCTGAAAAGGGAGTGGATGTTAAGAGGCAGACCTGACAGGGTATCTGTGGCAAATAGGAAGAAGTCAAAGATGACAGCATTTTCAGACCTGGGAGATTGGAAGAAGAATGATAACATTAACAAAAATAAGGAAGTAGCAGGATACAGTTTGAGGATTGAGTGTAGCTTTGGGAAATTGTTTTAATTATATATCTAACAACTGTGTAGATAGGAGTGGGGGTAGAGAGTCACATGTATAATAGTTAGACATCAATCTAAGAAATCAGAAATTTAAAGTGTGAATAGATGAAACCTGACCTGCTATCTCTGCATTCTTCCCATCAGTTATCACAAAGACATGACATCAAAATTTCTTTTGTAGTGAAAAAAATTTTTTAGAATACACTTTGAAAGCCAGAATTAGGGTGTCTAGTACAATGTTAAATATTTCATTGTGGTAAAAATTGTTATGAAGTAGTTCTGATTTAATCAGTAAACAAAAATTTAAAATATGTATCAGATTTAAATTCAGTTATAACAAGCTAAGAGATTTGCTTTTATAAGCTACATGGAAGGTAGAAAACTGGGCAGTTAAAAACTGATACACAATGAAAATGGAAGTAGTTGTATAGTAAAAGTCATCTAATATAGGGATTTCGTTTCTTTGTGTACCCTAAAAGCAGTGGTATCTACAATAAATGTGAAAAAAATGGGATAAATTTTAACCTTTAAATTATCTATTTGGGGCCTCCCCGGTGGCGCAGCGGTTGAGCACTGGGTTACAAAGCTGCCCGCAGCCTCTGCAGCGCTGGCCGCCCGCTGCTCCCCTCAGCAGTGTACTTCGGTCCTTCTGCCTGCTCTGCTCCCTGCTCTGGCTCTGGTGAACTCTCTCTCTCTCCGCGCTTCTGACTGTACCCAGTGCTTGTATAAGTGAATGAATGAATGAATGAATGAATGAATGAATAAATAAATAAATAAATCTTTAAAAAAAGACTAAAAAAAATTTTAAAAACCCAATAAATTATCTCTTTGCTGAGATCATACAACATCTTAAACTACTTGCTCAGATAATTCAATAATCTCATTACTTAATGTTTTCTCCACAAACTGGAAACTATGAAGGTTACAGAAAGGACCATGAACTTTTTAGCATTTACAATACAGGAGTTGACACTCAACTCAGAAATGCAATATAGAATGGTAAAGATAAATAACCAGAGGCAGGCATGTATAGAATGCTTAGATAGTTATGAAACTAAAAGACATATTTCCAGTCAAGCCCCCTTGTCAGGTAAACTTATAGTCCACAAAATGAAAAAGTCAGTAGTTGTAAAAATGAGGTTTACATATTTTTAAGGATTTTAACTTGGATACATTATGGCTATTATTCACAAATCTATTCCTATGGGGTTAATGCCATATGTTGGTCATGGTCACCCTAGTGAGGAGGGGTCTTCTTTCTTGCATTAGCCATGTCCACAGTGACCTATCACTTTCACTGTGGTATCTATAAATGGAGAGAGAACTTAAAAGCACTTCTGAAAGAACATGAATACAAAACCCATTAGACCAGTGTTCTGTCTAAAAAACTCATGCCAGAAATATAAATTAATGTACTATTCCCTTCGAGGAAAAGCCATACCATGTAAAAAATGTCAACTAAACCATACAGTGTACTTAACAACATCGTTAGTTTACATTCCGGAGTGAGCTCCTTATTTGCTCCAGACTACTAATAGTCTACAGACCTGTTAGCTGGGCAATGACTGATACTTTCACAGGCACTGCTTCACACTGTGATGATTCCCCCTCACCCAAGCTCTCTCTCTTTTATAGTTATACAACCATCATCTGATTTCATTGTAACTTATTTAATAACTCATTTATATTGAGATGTCCCAAAGCAGTCCACTTAACGTTCATAGAATGCTCTTCTTTATAGTTTCATTAATTTTCACATTTACTAATAAATTTGTAATTACTGTAACCAGCATATCTGTTAAACAGGATGGTAAATAAACACAAAAACACTAAAACACTTTTAGTAAGTACTTAACAGGTAAGCAAAGAGGTGTATGGGTCTACTGTGGAACAACTTATTTAAGTCATGAGTGTTTGTTCAGTGGCCTTGGGTCAGAAAGCACATTTTGCAGAGGTAAGAGGGAGTATTAGGTTAAACTATGAGCAAGTTCAGAGGTAGTTGGTTGAGAGTGCTTCTGCTGTCATTTCCCCACATTATTGCTAATTAATAGTAGCCTACGTGATATAATGGAAAAAGCCTGAGTTGATAGCTAAGTCACTCACCAGCTAGCTGTATAATTTGGGCAAATCACTTTACCTCTTTTATCTTTGGTTTTTCTCTTCAGTAAAATAAGATTAAATAGAATATGTGGGGACTCCCTGGTGGCCTAAAGTTCAGCGCTACTGCCCATAAGGGTTGTTAAATCCCCTGCCAGGAAGCTAACCCACATACGTTATAGCAGACCTCTCCCGTCTTGCCCACTGCTCCCCTTAGCAGTTTATTTCAGTAAATCTGCTTGTTCTGTTTCCCATTCTTTCTCTGGTGAATCCTCTCACCCCTCCCAAACCTCTGGCCTATACCCTAGTTCTCCCATGCAAAAAAAAAAAAAAAAAAAGACATGCAAGTATTGAACAAGGAGTTGGATTTATAACAGAAGCTACTACTTCCTGAGTACCTAAACATGCATATGTAAAATACTCTAATAGAATGGGCATTCAGTTGTCTCACACAAATTATTGTAAATATTCCCTCCCCCATTACAGATGAGGATAGTGAAGGTTACATTAACTTTGTGAGTACCAGGGTTCAATTAGAACCAAGGACTAACTCTAAATACCATATATTTTTCAATTATAACACAGTTTAATTTCAAAATATTCTCATTTGCAATTCACAATTTGTAAGGAGGCCAAGTACGTTTTTACCTCTATTGCATGTATGAGGAAGCAGATTCAGAATAGAGTTGAAATGTACAAAGTTAGATATCCAGGAAAGAGTAGTAGAATAGACTGAAATTCTTAACCTCAGTTGACCAAACTGAGGAGAAATAAGGCATTAAGATAGGGGGAAAGCAGAGTACTTAAAGGACACATAACTTCTAAGCAGCACAAAATATAATTGTTTATTGTAATTGCAATTAAATGCCAAAATGGCATTTATTCACCAAGTACCAGCATCTCATAATATTTTCCTCCAACTTGATTCCCTCTCAATTTCTGTCAGTATTTATAAAGTGCAGACCCACATGACATCAAACGTACCTCTCCATCCCTGCCTCTAGTACCTATATCTGGTAATAGGGCAAGCATCATTTACAAAACCAGCTAACTTAGTATTACATGGCTTTTTTATCCCCAACTTCATCCACAAAATTTATCACAGTTGATACTATGATAATTGCTGCATGATTACAGCAAAATATTTACTTTTAAAAATAGCTCTGTGACTTGGTGACTGGTAAAACAGGAAAGATTTCCTTGCCACCCACTACTTAGATTTTGTGAATTTAAATATATATTTGCTGTGGCTCATGGATGAAAACTGTAGTAACAAAATGATAGCAAGCCACTGCTAACTTCCTGCCTGATCCTTTATATCTGGCAAGTGCTGAGATACCCAACCGTCTTATGTGTCATAAAAAGTAATAATCTGGATAACCATAATTTTGTCTTTTATTGACCTGAACCAAGTCCAGTGTTTCTGTCTTCTATAAAGCTTAATGGTGACAGAGTGGGGGAAAGTAATCCATCAGTACTCTCTAGGCACAAACATAATCAAGCAAAATTGCCTGACTTCTATGAATACATAATGAGCCAATCACAACTCAACCTGATTCTACAGCAGGACCAATCAGATTTTATAAATTGTATGTTTATTTTAGAACTGCATTAAGTCAGGGTAGGAAAGGATAATGAAAGCAACATAGAGGAGAAAAATGTGAAGCATTCTGTTTCTCGGCTGCTTGTAATTAAAAATGGTTAATCACTACAAATGTTAATTAAACCAGTGAACCATTAAAGAAACACACTGGCTTGCCCTATAACTAGACCTAAAAGAAAAAAAAGCTACCCAAAAACTGTTTTATAATTTAACTCCAACAAAAAAGTAAAATGAGACATGCCAGTGGGTCAGATCAGTGGAGACCAGCAGAGGCTAAAATTTCTTAGTCTTAAATCAATGTTCTTAGAACGCTGTTCTAGGTAGTCCTCACAAACTCCCAATCTGTAATTGGGGGTGGAGGAGGGTGTAACAAATAAATTAGGACAAATTGATGCAGATCCATTCAAAAGGACCATCCTGAATCTGTCCTACTATTCCAAGCCCTATAGAGGATAGTAACGAGTGTTCTTCTTTCTGCATAACAGAAATATCTACCCCCAAAGAATGGCAAATATTTAGGAAGATATGAATCAGCTAGCCTCAAGTCTTAATGCCCCCTCATCTACTTCCTACACTGCAGCCAAACTAACCTTCCAAAGTGCTTTGCATTTCTTGACCATACTACTCTTCTTAAAACTTTTTGTTTTTGATCACCTACAAGAAACATAAAAGTCAAGGTCTTTAGTCTGGAATTCCAGTGTTTTTAACAATCTACAATGCCTACCTTTCCAGCCTGGCCCTCCTCTCAATTCCTCTTTGGATTTCACAGTTTTGGTGAGAGTTAAAACACACTGTATCAAAGGAAGCGACATAAATGTTATTGAATACTTTCCAAATGAAATGGGACTGTGGAAGACATGAGATAATACAAGCATGAGTAGTGCAGGGTAAGGAAAAATATCAGGCTTTTCTGCCCTCCTGCCATCAGGATAGATGAAGGAACCCTGTGATCCTGAATGCATGCCTCATGGCGGGCACCTGAAGTGGGTACACCTGCGCTAAGACTGTGCTTTTAAGGGCGGTGTCACGGGGATGCCAGAAGAAGCTGAAAGAGAAGCCAAAAGAGAAGCCGAGAGAGAAGCAAGAGAAGCAGAAGCTGAGACAAGGCCGGAGAGCCCAGATAAAATGAAGACTTGCTGGGGGCTGGGAGGCCTGCCAGCCTCCCAGACCCCAGCACCCTTACCTGCTATGTACCAGGTAAATCCCAATAAAAAGACCTGCAAAACCACTGAGGACTCTGACTCCTCCTTTGCCCGGTCTGCTGGATCAGAAAACCTGCTCAATGGCCCATTCCTGCCCCTACAAGCAGAGTTAAGGAAGTCTTTTTCCTTCTGCATTTAACCTTCAGTTAACTGTCAGCTCTGGTCCACTGGCAATCTGATAGATGTCAACTATCAAATGTTATCAGGGAACACTGCTTATTGTAAAAATGATCCCCCTGATTAGAAAATTTGCACTTGGACTCAGAGGAATGATAAAGTAACTATAAATAATTCATAGGAAGCCAAAGCTTTGACTTCTTGGTGTGATGTCTCATATAACTGGCATCTCCCTTGTGGGGGCCCTGGGAGCAAAGTCCACGGAGTAATAGAAGAGATTGTCTCCTGGGGGACATGAGGATTTTAACTGCAACTTACCTCATACGAGCTTTGTCTCCCTGAGCCTGAGCTTTAACTTAGAGAGCTGTCTCCCAGATGGCTACATGAACTGCTTACGCAGACTGCTGTGAGCATTACAGCTACTGATGAGGAACATTTGCTGCTGACTTGTTGGCTGATAGCCTTCTGAGTAAACAAGTCTAGGTCGTTTTGTGAGTCTGAAGGTTTCCTTGAACCTAAGAAGATCTGTTCATCTGCATGGCAACAAGAGTATAAGAATGCCTTAGAAGGACACTCCAGATGTCTACAATGTGAATCCAATCCCCTTTCTCCTTTTGTCTATTTTTAGCCTAACATACATCCTTGACAAATCCCACCTAATCTCACACAGGTTTTACTCACTTTCCTCTGTTGTTATTCTTTTTCCTGGAGATCCCCTCTTTGAGGTAACACCTACTACCTCCTAATAGTACATTCCTTTAGCCATTTGGTGAGGTGAAATTATGGATATTTTTCAAATGGGAAGAAAGTATACTGCATAGGTAAAGAATGCAAGAGAACTTGGCTAAATAAGTTAACTGTACGTAACTTACAGAAAAAAGAGTGGAAATTTCCTAAAACTAACTTGGTGGAGACAGATGGCAACAGAATAAAATGTCCAGATAGAGCGTCTAGACCAATTTGGATTATAGAAAAGAGCAGAGCCAGGCAGTATATTTAAGTGCCCCCTTCTTCCTTCATTATTAGCCAGAGGCCCTTATACCCGGATCAAAGGCAGCTGACTACTAGGGTTAGATTCAGTAACTTGGACCTTAGATTACAATGGAGATAGCTCTTGCCAGTGTTCAGAGAGGGGATATTGTTTGCACAAGTCAGCTCCAGCTTTAGCTTCTTTTCCTGACTATCCTAATCAGTCTGTCACACTAGAATTTGCAAGCTGAGGATAGCTTTGTAGTAGAATTTGGAAAGGCATCACAAATTTCTTTAATCCTAACCGATTAAAACTGCCTCCTCTATTATGCAATCGCCAAATTCTCTAACTTGCTGTATCTTAGGGACTACTTCATTATTTCCAAACTTGGACAATGGTTCATTTAAGAACCAAGACGTGGTGGGCCTCCCTGGTGACACACGGGTTTAAGCACAGCACTGTGAAGGTATCCATAGCCTCTGTAGCACGAGTTTGATGCCCAGACTGCCAGGGAGCTGCCCACATGGTGCAGCAGACCTCTCCTATCTCGCCTGCTGCTTCCCTCTGCAGTGTATTTCAGCCAGTCTGCCTGTTCTGTTCCCCACTCTGTCTCTGGTGAATCCTCTCACCGCAACACCTCCACCCTGCACCTCTGGCCTGTACACCAGTTCCTGTATGCATAAATAAATCTTCAGAAAAAAAAAAAGAAGACATGGCACTTAGGAAAAAAAATCCATCCTTCTGGAATTACTAGAGGTCTCAGATAGTTTAGGTGTGTGAATCTTAGGTTTCAACACTTACATAAAAGCAAAACAGAGAAAATCAGTCAACAGAATAAGAAGAATGAAATACATGGACAGAGAAAGAAACTGGGAAGAAGTCACAAAGACCTGGAGAAGGAAAGCAGCTTCAACTCCTAACTTTTTGTTGAATTATCCTGTTGCCACTGAGACGTAGCTGCATTTTCTGTCCTTGGACTCTGTGACATAAAGTTATATCCTTTGTCTAACAAAACACTCTTTTATTTGCTTAAGCTAAACGAGCTTAATTTTCAATAGTCCTCAAATAATCCCTAAAACCAAAAAGGGGGTGAATGGTAATGTATAACAGTATCTACAATTAGCTTTTATCATATTGGAGAAAGATTCTGTTAATGTTTAAAGAGAAAGGGGAAGCGAAAGTTCAGTAGAGATATTTTATATTAAAGCTGTAAAGTTTCCATCTTTTTATCTTTACAGAATCTAACACAGTGTGTAATACACATCACACTTGGCAAATGTTTACTGAATGGGCACATTTTTCCAAAAGAATAATATCCAAATTAATAAGTTTATTATTTCAAAATAATTTCATTTCCAATGAGTAAAGATGTTCTTTATAATTCTCATTAGCATAATTTTATGATTAAACACACATATATACATACAAAAGAAATGGTATTTTCTTTTCCTTCAAGAGAATACTGAAATACATAATTTGCATTTGAGTTATTCAGACTTTGTGTTAGTTCATGGGACAGTAATGCCTCCTTAGTGCAGCAGTCATGAGGATAGTCTATAAATGCTATACTGCAATGTTTCTTCAATTAAAAAAAGTAATTGTTGGGGCCTCCCCGGTGGCGCAGCGGTTGAGCGCTGGGTTGCGAAACTGCGCGCGGCCTCTGCGGCGCCGGTTCGATCCCCGGCTGCTCCCCGGCCAACGGAGGAGGGTCCCACATGGCGCGCAGACCTCTCCTGCCGCCCGCTGCTCCCCTCAGCAGTGTACTTCGGTCCTTCTGCCTGCTCTGCTCTCCGCTCTGGCTCTGGTGAATTCTCTCACCCTCCCGCGCTTCTGACTGTACCCAATGCATGTATAAACAAAACAAGCAAACAAACCAGCAAACAAATAAATAAAGCATGCCTCTATTTAAAAAAAAAAAAAAAAGAAGTAATTGTTTCCAGACTATTCCAGTTTTCCTCCTTCTGGGCACCCAACAGAATTGTATTTCTCCATCTTCTTTGTTGTGTGTGGGCATGACTTGCTTGGCCAATGACACGGCAGTGAAGTTAATGTCACTTCCAGGTAGAAAGCTTTAAGAGCCAATGTGTAATTTATCACACCCTTTCGCCTGCCCTAATAATTGTTGGAAGCATGTTTTGAGATGGTGCCTCTGACAATTTGGGGTTCCAAATAACTCCCTAGAACAGAGTTCTCCTGCTAACTCTAACTGGACATTCACTATAATTGAGAAATAATCTTTATTGTCTGAAACCACTAAGATGTGATGGTTTTGTATTACCTTTACATAATTTACCCGACCTGATATACTCAGCAAACCCTTCCCTCAAGGAGTGAAGACAGTGAATAGCTCTGACTCTCAATTGATCTTCAGAATAGTAATGTTTTGTATAGCACTGCATCACAGGCTGCTTTATTATATGCCCCCTTCATTATCCAAACTCTGAAAATCAGACACACTTTTGGACCAATCCCTCCTTCTCTCAGCTCTCACTACTTGCTATCTGAAGCTCAGAAACAAATAATTTTGGATAAATTGGTATTTCCTGCCCTCCAAACTCTTGTCATCTGTACTCAAGAATGGAAAAAAAAAATCACAGTGAAAGATTCTTGATACATCATTTCATGCACCCTTAGAGCTGGTTTTCTACTAAGAATCTATTCAATATTAGACTTTCAATATCTCTTGAATGAATGAATGTTATCATTCTAATCATACAAATAAGAGAACAGAATCAGAGTGGTTCAAGAATAATTTACATTCAAGAATAATTAAGGTCATTCTTTAAGGACTTCTACTTATCTAAACACAGTATAATTCAAGACTCTGAGTTCTCTGAAGCACAGAACAGGAAAGAAGCCCCTCTTACTCTGAGACACTTAGTATAGATGTTTCTTATATTTTTTAAAAGCAAGTATGTTTACATATACATCATCTCCAGAAGGATGCACAAGAAGCTGGCAATACTGGTTGGCTGGGGGTGAGAGGTTGTTCAGTAGACAACTTGCAAAAAAGAAGAATGAATTATGGAAAAATTCAGGGGGAAAGTAGCCTTTCCTTTGATATACTGTACATTAAAATCCTGACTTTAGATTATCTTTGGTTTGGTCCCTACCAAACAGGCTAACCCCAAACTCTTTGTTCTCCAATTCTTATCCAACTTCAGTTCTAAGAAATATTCATGAAGAACTGCCTGAAAGACAGCCAACCCATCCATTTTATAGGCTCAGTGGTTTTCATAAATGTTCCAGTCAAATAAATTTGGAAAATGATGTAAAAAGAAAGCTACTGAAATTGTGTAATTCAGTTATTTCAAACTTATTTGAGCTCAGAACCTTAGTTCTAGAAATAAACTATTAATTTTTCATTCCTTAGAACGGTTTGGGAAATATTTTTCTAGGTAATTCCAAAAGTTATGAAGTAATCAAATTAAGCCTTCAGAGAACTTATCTTGAGAATTTTATTATTGCCCTGAATTGAAGAACATTGTGGTCCAAAATCTGCAATTTTTGTAAGACTATTTTAAAGATGTCAGCTGCATCACACAATCTTTTTACTGGAGCCTATGAAGAAATTTTCCTTTCAGGCCCTTGGCAGAAGAATTTTTTTTTTTAATCTTGGAATTAGAGTTCACTTTTCTGCCTCTGTCTCTTCTCCTGGCTGCTAAGCAGCCCCGAGTCAAGTGACTCACCTCTAGTACAGAGTCTTCTGTATGCACTTGCTATTATGTTTGACTTTGTATTTTTTTCCTGCTCTGGCTCAATTTTTTCAAGTTTACTATTGTGTTACTCCACCGTACTATATCAACACCAAGTTGCTTCAGATAATTTGACAGATTGTATATATTAAGTCCTTTCTTCTTACCATTTCATTTTGTTTTTTCCTTACCTGCCCTATTAGGAAAATCATCAGCGTGCATTCATCTTTCTGTAAAAGCCTCCGGTCAGGACAAGTCAAAAAGCCCACACCCCTTCACAATGTCAAATATGCAAATGCTCAAAAGGTCATTATCGCCTTTTAAAATGGTCTAACTACCCAAAAGACTTAGTAATCTGCTTCTAAACTGAAAATTAACAATTATCCGGCACCAGTAACTGCGAGGCACTTAATATATGTTTCATTTTTTAAAGCCAGGGCATTTGCACGCACATCCTCTCGGGAAGGAGGCACAAGAAACTGGCGACATGGGTCGGCTGGGGGAGAGGGGTGGTAGGGAGAGACTGTGTATCTCTTGCATTCTGTGATGTGTAGCCACTGTCCAAACATTTCCACAACTCAAAAGGAACGTAATAAAGACGGCAAACTTTGACACAGCGAACTTTCTTCGTCAGCTTTGATCCCAAAGTAGGCAGTGAAATGCCTCCATGAAAAAGTTTGCAGCCGGCAGGCCGGTTTTTACTGAAATAAGTCTCTTTCTGACTCTCCACACCCGGGGGCTGAAGCAATTACTTAAAATAAAAACGTAGGATTACGACAGCCCGCGGACAACAATGGAAAAAAATACCAAAACGCGTTCCAGGTGGTGTCAGGGGCAGGACGGCCGGGGCCGGGGGCAGACTCTGGACAGCGTCCACCCCGGCCCCGGCCCCCGCCGGCTCCGGAACTTCGCGCCACTCGCGGGCGGCCCAGCGTGGGGGGGGGGGCGCGTGGGGCCGCGCGGCGGGGAGGCCGGGCCCGGGTTCGAGCCCCGGGCGCGACTGGGGCCGGTCCCGGCCTGCCCACCCTCCGGCCGGCGGGGCCGCGGAGCCGCCTCCCGGAGGGCCCAGCGGGGCTCGGCCGCGCGGCCGGGCGGGGAGCGGCCTCCCCGACGCCGAGGAGGAAGTGGCACTTACCGCGGCGGGCTCCGCAGGCGGCCGGGGGTCACGGGGCGGGGCGGCCGGCCGCGAGGGGGAGGGGAGGCGGGGGGCGGGGGCCGGCGGGCCGAGGGGGACGCTCGGCCCCTCGGACGCCCCCAGCCCCTTCCCGGCAGCCTCACCCCCGGCGCCGGCCGGCCCGGAGCGGGCCACTCCCCCTCCGTCCGGCGGTACCAGGCCGGGGGCACCTACTCGTCGGGCAGCCCCGGGGCGGGGGGGGCGGGCGGGCGCGCAGGCGAGTGGGTGGGGGTCGACTTCCCGCTCTCCCGTCCTCCCCGCTCGGCGCGAGCGCGGCCCGCCCCGCCCCTCCGCCAGGCCCCGCCCATCCAGCCACCGCCCCGCCCCTTCGCCAAGCCCCCCCCCCGCCAGGCCCCGCCCCGCCCCTCCCGCCAGGCCCCGCCCCCTCCTCGCCGCGCCGAGCGCCCCGGGGACCGCCGGGGCCTCCAGTGCAGCGCGGCGCGCGCGGTTCCCCGGCCGGGGGTGGATGGGGTGCGGGCATCGGAGAAGGGAGCTCGTCGGGGGAAGGGAGGCGTCAGGCTGGGCGAGGCCGGGGGAGGGGCGGGACAAGGCGGACCTAACAAAGATTCCGGTTGTTCCCCGCCCATTGAAACTGGGATTAGGGGAATTCCTGGGGGTGGAAGTTTAGGAAGAGGTCCCTCTGCAGGGCTGGAAGGCGATCACAGAGCCGGCCTGTGGTTGTTGATTCCTTGGAGAACAGGACTGTATTGTCCTGGGGCTTTGGGGACCTCATCAAGAATTGCCTCTCTTTTCCAGCCCCTGAAGCCGTGCAATCATCTGGTAATTACTGTGCTCCAGGTAGTGGGCTTGCGCCTTAATAATTATGATCCTTGGGGGCTTCCCTGGTGGCGCAAGGGGTTAAGACACAACTTATGACACAGCCACTGCAGCACCAGTTGGATCCCTGGCCATGGAGCTACCCACATGGCGCAGCAGACCTCTCCTTTCTTGCCTGCTGCTCCCCTCAGCAGTGTATTTCAGTAAATATGCCTGTTCTGTTCCCCACTCTGTCTCTGGTGAATCCTCTCACCCCCCCACATACACACCTCTGGCCTGTACCCCAGTTCTTGTATGCATAAATAAATAAATCTTAAAAATAATTATGATCCGTAACTCCGTGGCCATAATCATTATTTCCAACGGTGTGGTAGTAAGATCCACAAAAGTAGATTCCTTATTCATTCCTATAGCCAAGGTTTATTAATAAATGTAGGTGCTGAGAATGACAATTTATTTAGGGCCTACATGCCAAACACAAATCTTTCCGTATGTTAACTCATAATCAGGCTGGAGCATAACAGCTATGGTCCTTCCCCCTTGGAGCTCATGTAGAATTAGGGAGGGAAGGAGGTTCCTTAGTTTTGTCTCAGAGTGAGATGTAAAGAAAATGTCCATGGGCTTTTGATTCTCAAAGTAATGCATTTGTTTGTTATTTGCAAATTGTGTTTGCTACTCTTGTTACAGGGCAGGGAGAGGGGCACCCCAGACCCTGCAAACCTGCCTGCTCTAAATAGGTTCTGCCATCCCCTGCATCAACACAAAACATATGAGACTTTAATGAAAAGGAACGTTAATATAATTAGGGAACAATACAGGAAAGGCAAAGAAAACAGTTTCTAAGTCAAGCACCCAAAGTTACCCATCCCCTCATGGGTAAAAGTCCACCCAAGCAGGATTGGCCCAGAGCAAGGCCCAAAAGCCTGCCACAAGTCTAAAGCATCTTCCAGTGGGGACCCACAGAAAAGGATCAGAAACAACCAGACAAGTCTGGGAGGAAAAGAGCAAAGTCACAATCAAGACAAAAGTTGCCATTGTCACCTCCCCATGGGTCTCTCATCCACATCTGTTTCAACCAGTCCAGGGCCAAAAGGCAAGCACAGTTTCTTCACATGTCTCTTGGCTCCATGGGCCTCCTCCAGGTCTCCTTCTGGCTCTCCATCTGCTTCCTTCCTTCCTCAGTCTCCTCTGCAGCTTCTTCTCTCCCTGCTCAGCTCCACCCTCCTTTTGGGTCGAGCAGGAAACCTGGAACTTCCCCCTTTCCTGGAGACCACCCTGTTACAATCCCCCCTTTTAATTTTTATTCCACCATATCTATGGTGGCACAGATTTCCTGGGGACCACCCTGTTACACTCTGAGTTAGTTGCATGCTCTCCATGAGGTAGAACGTGGTCATTCCATGTGAAATGACTTTGTTCTGGAGATGTCAGTATGTCTCCATAATAAAAAAAACAGTGTCAGCAAGTTGTCTGGAAGACATACATCCAGCCACTAGCTAAATAACAGCCAAATTGTGGCAGCAGTGTGGGGTGGCTGGGAGATCTATTTAGGGATCTATTTGGTAGACTCCCACTCCCTGGAAGTGGTTAGAAATAAAGCAACCATGTAAAACAATGAAGCCTTGACATGGACTGCTATACTAGTTCAAAGAAAAGCTGATGGACTCATTTTAAAACTGTTACAATCAGGAAGGCGCTATCTAAAATCTAGGCTGAGGCTCCAACCACAAAGCACAAGGTAAATATATTTTTTTTTATCAGAGCCAAGTGAAAGAGACTCCCATTCCCTTTGCAATCACACCTACAGGCACAGATAAAAATTGCTTCAATAGCTTTGTCTTTAAGTACAAAAGACAGTTGTCTAAACCCATAGCCTGAAGTTTTGGAATTTGGTACTATTTTTCAATCCACATTTGATTTTGCAGTGTTAATATTTGTACACGTTACCAGTAAATGACATTCTTCTCATAGACACGCCCCCATAGCTATTTGCTATTCAGTCTTTTTCATTTGTGTTTACAGTAAGAAAGACTAGAAAAACATTGAATAAAATCAGACTGCAATTGCAGTAAAGAATAAATTCTAGGCCCGCCGCGCGCGCAGCCATGCCGGACAGCTGGGACAAGGACGTGTACCCCGAGCCCCCGCGCCGCACGCCGGCGCCCTCGCCGCAGACCTCGCTGCCCAACCCCATCACCTACCTGACCAAGGCCTTCGACCTCCTCGTGGACCGGCCCGTGACCCTTGTGAGAGAGTTCATCGAGCAGCAGCATGCCAAGAACAAGTACTACTACTACCACCGGCAGTTCCGCCGCGTGCCGGACATCACGGAGTGTGAGGAGAGAGACATCTTGTGCATATTCGAAGCCGAAATGCAGTGGAGACGAGACTACAAAGTTGACCAAGAGATCATGAATATCATTCAGGAAAGGATGAAGGCCTGTCAGCAGAGGGAGGGTGAGAGCTACAGGCAGAACTGTGCCAAGGAGCTGGAGCAGTTCACCCAGGTGGCCAAAGCCTACCAGGACCGCTATCACGACCTGGGCGCCCACTACTCTGCCAGGAAATGCCTGGCGAAACAGAAGCAGAGGATGCTGGCAGAGAGGAAAGCGGCCAAGGAGGCTGCCGCAGCCTGAGCCACACCCGGGGCAGCTCATGAAATACAGAGCGTGTTTAAGCCGCTGTTCCTGGGGTTGTTGTCAGCCCCACCTGAACGAGTAAAATAAACCAAGCAGCAACATGAAAAAAAAAAAAAAAAAAAAGAATAAATTCTAACTTAAAAAATTGGAATTTCCATACACCTCCTTTTCTTTTACATTAAATATATGTTTGCTTGATTTATTTTGTTTGATCTAACAATCTGTATTTTTAATTTACTTGTTCCACCACTCTAATAAGAACAAATCAATTCAAATATCCCTAGTGATCTGGAGTCCTGCTGCTAGCCTTGGCTCCATGCTTGCTTGCTGAGGCTGTCCCCCCTGCCACACATCCCCAATCACACACTTGACTTCTTACTTCCTTTTCTTCCAACACAACAAGAACTTACCACTGAAGCCTTTGCATGCCCCTCTGTCTGGAAGGCTCTTAGCCAAGATTAGCTCTTTTTTCCTTCGTGTCACCTTCCCTGATTATTCTATATAAACCTGCACCCTGCCCCCAAGCACTCTCTTCTCAGCACTTAGCATCACCTACATTACATCTCTATTTGTCATTAATCCTACTAGAATGTAAGCTCTAGGAGACAGAACCTTGTTTGCTTAGTTCACTATTATATCTTGTGTCTATCACTTATCATGACTTCACATGTGGATACTCAACAAATATATTTTGAGTCTATAAATGACTTCACATAGGAAGGATAGCCTGTATTCCTTTTTGTAATGGCCAAAGGAAATTCATACAATTTATCTTAAAACTGAGTCATAGTATTCAGACATATTAATGAGGTCTAAAATACAGTCCAATTTTACTGTGTTTAAAATTAGACTTTGATGTGGCTTTTTAAAATCTCATCCTGGCAATACAAAGGAGCAGGGTTTAAAGAAGCATTCACAGCTAAGTATTTATGCTGAATTCTTATAACTTGGCCTATAAATGGATCCATAGAATTAGAGTGTATTTGTCGATCAATAAATGCTGTCAAGGTCTTAGTATTTTTCTGAGATGAAACAGGGATCCAAAGTGGAATAATTAAACCTAAAATTTGATTACTGATGAGTTAGATGGGTGCAAAGATGATGTTCTTTGTGAATGTTTAAGTAGCTTTAGTTCGTAATAGTCGTGATAATGAGGTTAACAATGTTTTAATTTGGTGAAACATTAGTACTGATAGAAAACAGAACTTAATCCTTGTGTGTAGATACCATGAAGAAAGAAATGGTTTGCCTTTTCATTTTTTGCACTGATCACCAGTTGTGTGGGTGGAGAGAATTAAAGGTTTAATGTCATTATATAGTATATATGTTCAAAATCTGGATCCTAGAAAGAGGCTCTCCTTCAGAGGATTTAGAATTTCTTTTAGCGGTACTGCTGCTTTCTGTGATTTGACATGAAACAGCCTCCTTTCAAATATAGAGCTTTAAAAATCACAGATCATCTTTACCCCCTCAAAGAAGAATTTCCAGGCAGAGAGAGACAGGAGACCAAAGAAACCCAACCTTAAATTAGTTCCCTTAAATTTCACCTCAGATTCTGACTCAAGTTTCTCTTGGATCCCAAGGGTAATTCAGTCCCCCTCTTAACTTGATGCAAATATGAAAAAAAAAAAAAAAAATCCCTGGCTTTCTAACCACAACCACACCAATCTAGAATTTTCCAAATGAAATTTATTAAAATCTAAATAAAATTCAAGTTATGTGGAAAATGTAAGCAAGCCCCATAGCTCTGTTCATATGTTCAGCTACTCCTCTGCAGCTCCCACTCCTCCAGGAGCAAGTGTGCATCCACAAGGGCAGTATCAGTTTGCAGGTAATCTGCATAGTCTCTTTCCCTCTTGGCTCTCTTTCTTTCTCCATGGAGTCATTTTTCTGTCTTTCACATGGTAGCTATCAAGCTTGTCCCAACCACAACGGAGATGGAAAAACCTCACTGTAATCCTGGTTAGTTCTTATTTCTGGCTAGCGGGACATGACATGGTTCTGGTCTAATCGCAGGACTTTGGGGGTTGACACAATGTATGAGCCCCACCTGCAGGAAGGACTCTATACACTGACAAAAGGCCATTCCAAGCCCACTTTCAGGCCATTCTGATTGGTCCCCAGAACTGTGCCCCCCACCCTCCACCGTGCTGGGGACATGGGACAAGAATGTACATCTTCTCCTGCGCGTATTTCCATCAACACATTCAGAAGTAGGTCTTATGTAATTGGACCACACTCTGACTGGGAAAAAAAAGGTTTTTGTCAAATGAATTTAATATCTTAGCAATCTCCATAATGTTTCTAAAATGAAAATCTCCCAAGGCCCTGCTTAACATGCGTTAGTGACTCTTATAGCCTTGAAGGTAAAGTTCAACCATCATAAAATGGTTGTAAGATCCTTTATAATCTAACTTTTTCCCACCTCTCCAAGTCTATGCCTATTCTGAACAATTTTTCCAGTGTTTAGAAAGTGTCACTTCTTTCATAATTATACTTTTAAATATATTTCCTCCATCTGGAATGCTCTGCTTCTCCAGTCTCTGCTTGTCTAATACCTCAAGACTCAACCCAAGGGTTACCTTCTTTAGCAATCTTTATCCTAAACTTTCCAGGCTGAACATGTTCCTCCTTTTTGTTCTCATAATGCCCACGTGCCAGTCTAATGTAGCAGGCTTTAGTGGGCTGTGAACATTGACTAACTCATCAGCCTCCCTGACTAGCAGAGAGGTCTGTTATGACAGGCACCCATAAATATTGGTTGAATGAATGAATGGAGAAACACACCTTACTTATGAAGACTTTTGAGCAATGACAAAATATCCAGACACACTTTCTTCCCACTTATAGTGTTAAACTACCAATTTTATGAAATGTTAGGTCTGTAATTTAGGAGTCTATTAACTTACAAGTCAAAGGAATCAACTCTACTTGGATTTATTTCCATGCACAAAAGGAAACTTCTCCAGTATTTTTTAAAAAAGATTTATTTATTTATGCATACAAGAACTGGGATAGAGGCCAGGGGTGTGGGAGGTGAGAGGATTCACCAGAGATAGAGCAGGGAACAGAACAGGCAGACTGACGGAGATACACTGCTGAGGGGAGCAGTGGGTGAGACAGGAGAGGTCTGCTGCACCAAGTGGGTAGCTTCCTGGCAGGCTGGGGATTGAACTTGTGCTGCAGAGGCTGTGAAAGCTTCATAGTGCTGTGCTTAACCCCTTGTGCCATCAGGGAGGCCCCCACTTCCATTTATTACTGTGGTGTCCATGATGTGACAATCTTCTCTATACTATACTCATATTGATATAAGCACAACAAGTTTGCTGACATTACTGACTAAAAAGTCCTAATATCCAGCTTCAAGCAATTTGATGAAAACTAATTATTCAAAAGAAGTTCAAACCACCCAAAACAAGTTTTCAAAACATGGAATTGAAATCATAATAAGTTAGTCCACAACACATTGATTTCTCAGGTGTAAAAATATTCCAAGATGAATCTTCGTATTTGATGTATCCCTTCCTGATTCATTGCCTGACAGATGGAAACCACTCAATTGGACTCCCATTTTACATGCTCTCCAAGAACAAGTTCGTAAGCACTATACAAGGTAAAACATTCAGATCTGCCACTGTGCTGATGGCTTGCTTATAGAACATTCATCCAGGAACACTTACTTACCAAATATGATGTAGCGGCCTGCAGCATAAAAGACACTGCTGCCTGATATGGGGGAGTGGATGAACAAAGATGAATCAGATACATAAACTGAAGTGTTCTTATCCATCATTGTGCTTTCTCCCCCATTTTGTTCATCTTTTTAAAAGCACACATCTCTCTGTGTTCACGCTTGAATTCTATATTCAGGGACTATTCTTAGCACAAAATTCTTGGGGAGAAATTCTGGCTGAGTAACAAGCAGCTGACCTGAGACAGAAAATCAGTGGGTGGATAGAAGGTGGCACACACTATACACATTTGAAGACATTCAAAGCCAATGGTTAAAGCAATACAAAGAGCAAAGAAAACAAGCATTTCATTCTCCTTCTCTCCAGACTCAAGAAAATCAAGAAATAATATTACTTGTATTCAAGGTTGCATGTACAGACAGACAGGAAAGCACCATTGAAACATTCTTTATGATGCTAGACTCTAACAATCTTTGATTCCATCAGGAAATGGAATAAAGACAATAGCTCAGCGTCTGGAAGTATTAGGTCCAGTCTCATATAAAAAGAGCTAGCTGCAACAAGAGGACTCTTCTGAATCTAAGCTATACCAGTTCTTATTTTCTTGGGCATGAAGTGGAGGAGAATGAAATGTATTCATAATCTGACATTGAAATGCCCTCTTGTTGCAGCCAGTTCTTTTCATCTGAGACTGATTGATTTTACACTATTTCCTGCAGTCAAATGTGTTTATATTCTAGCATCATGAAAAATTGTTTTGATTGTGTTTTCCTGTCACTTTATATGGGTAATTAACACAACAATGCATTACAATGTCAAATCAGTTGCCAGAAACTTTGTTCCCAGAGGCTGAAATATTACAATGGTCCTAGAAACTCACCCCAGGGTGATTTTTCCTTCTTTTCTCCCCTATCTGAGTGTATGTCTGGGTGCACAGACTGCTTTCTTAGGGCAGTGGGTTTGTCATTAAAAACAGATTCTGCCTTTCTTGCTGCAGGTGTTTGGGGTGGGAACAGTGTGGGCAAAACAAATATGTGGGCTATGCAAAAGAAGGTCAGACACCTCAGCGGAGGCCTGAGTGTGAGAACCCCTGGTTAACTTTGCCCATTTTGGGAAGTTCTAAAAATAGTGGTTGCAGATCAAACTGACTTGGGGGAATGTGTGGGGTCGGGTGGGGGAAGTAAACAAAGAGAAGGTGCTCAGTGAAGCACAGCAGTGGTCTGAGTAATGCTGAGCTGGTTCTCTCTGGTGCTGTTTGTCCATCCCAGGTCGGCCTGGCTGCCAGACAGGTGACCTCCGGTGTTGTCTTGAGCCCTGGTTTCTTTCTTTCTTTCTTTCTTTTTTTTTTTTTTTTAATAGAGGCATGTTTTATTTATTTATTTATTTATTCATTCATTCATTCATTTGTTTGTTTTTTTGTTTATACATGCACTGGGTACAGTCAGAAGCGTGGGAGGGTGAGAGAATTCACCAGAGCCAGAGCGGGGAGCAGAACAGGCAGAGCGACGAAGTACACTGCTGAGGGGAGCAGCGGGCGGCAGGAGAGGTCTCCGCGCCATGTGGGACCCTCCTCCGGTGGCTGGGGAGCAGCCGGGGATCGAACCGGCGCTGCAGAGGCTGCTGGCAGCTTCGCAACCCAGCGCTCAACCGCTGCGCCACCAGGGAGGCCCTTTCTTTCTTTTTTTTTTAAAGTTTTCTTTATTTATACATACAGGAACTGGGGTACAGGCCAGGCCAGAGTTGTTGGGGGCAAGGGGTTGAGAGGATTCACCAGACAGTGGGTAACAGAACAGGGGGATTGACTGAAATACACTGCTGAGGGGAGCAGCGGGCAAGTCAGGAGAGGTCTGCTGCACCATGTGGGTAGCTCCCTGGCCAGGGATCAAACTCATGTTGCAGTGGCTGCGAATAACTTCATAGGTTGCGTCTTAACCTCTTACACCACCAGGGAGGCCCCTCAAGCCCTGGCTTCTTTGCAAAAAACTTGCCATGCTACTAAAGGTAGTAAGGCAAGTAGGAGGAGCGGGATGGGGGTAGGGGGATGCTGAGGTCTCACCAGCCTGACATGAGGCTCTCTCTGGATTTCTCTTCAATTAACTTCAAACTCTGCCTCACATTCCCAGGCCTCAGAAACAAAATCCCAGTTCCTTTCTCAATAACCTCCATTTCTAAAGCAGTAAAAGCCTGTGTGCCAAAAGAGAGAGAATTATGTTTACTGAGTTATAAATTACGTGTCATATAACCCACCCTTTCCCAGGTACGCTTGTAGAGTTTTGACTAATACACACAGTTTTGGAACCACCACCATCATCAGGATGTAATCAAGACACAGAGCATTTCCATCGTCCTAAAAACTCCCTTGTGTCTCTGTGTACTCAACTCCTCCCTCCACCTCCAGCCTCTGGCAACCGCTGCTGTGATCTCTGTCCCTGCGGTTTTGTCTTTTCCCTCGTGTCATATAAATGGAATCACACACAACCTTCTTAAACATCCTTATTAAACCAACAGCTGCCCTGCCCAACTCTCTGCCAGCACATCCTGCTTTGCCTTATTATTTTTCACAACACTTAATATTATCTGGACTAAACTATCATCATTATCTGTAATTGTCTGACACTGGAAATGTGTATTCCCACTAATTTGAGAGGGCCAGAACTTTGCCTCATTTTCAACTTCACGCACAAGGTTCAGAGCCCTGCCTGCCATTGGATAGGTGTTCAATACATATTTGTTAGATCAATTACAAAATAATTGAGGATGTTCGAACTTCCCCAGACTCTCTCCATACTTAGGCAGACCTCATTAATAAGAGATTATTCCTGTTCTACTAGTGCCCCCAAAATGTGTTCATCCAAATGTTACTGTGTGTCAAAGTAGATGTGTTGTCTGCCAGTAACACAATTAGCAGTCACTGGGCTGATCCTGATTAAGGATTGTCTTTTACATTTACTTTCTGGATGATAACATTACCTAGAATAGAACTGGTCCCAAGTGAGTGAAATGGAAATAATGACAGCAGCTACTTGGTAGGGTTATTATGAGGATTAAATGACTTCATACACCTGCAGTGTTTAGAGCAGTGATTCTCAACTAGGAGCTATTTTGCCCCCATAGGGCTTTCCAGTGGTGTCTGGAGATGTTTTTCCTTTGTTGTCAAAACTGGGATGGGGCCGGTTGCCACTGACTTCTGCTGCTAAACATCTACAATGAGACTGCCCCTACAACAACAATCATCTGACCCCAAATGTCAGTAGTGCCACCTATGAGAAATCCTGACTCGAGAAAGTGCCTGGCACCTATAAAGGTCTATTTTGTGGTTGTTGTTGCTATTATTATTATTATTTTATGTGACTCTTGTTGATAGATGTTCTCATACAGTGTGAGGGTGAAGGCACCTTCCTAATGGTTGACAGCATTAATTTTACCCTTTATTAACAATTTATGGAGGTGGGAGGGAGAAACCCACAGTGGATGAGTAACTGTGGATTTATAGCCATTCTCCACATCATAATCTGATATTTGTGAAGGTGTTTTGGAAATTGTAAAATGAAACTATGAAAATGTGAGCCATCACCCTGATTATCAACTCTCTCAAACAGGTTATCAGAGAGTCAGAAGTTTCCCGTGTTAGGGAGGTGACCAAGTTTTTATGTTAGTTTGTTTTCTAAGTAGCGGAAATCACATAGCAAGTTTATATTGAAGAATAAACTTTTGCATAATAAACTATAACTATATTTCTGAGCATAAAACTTTTAAATACATAATCTACTAAAAGATGCTGCCTGATCTGTGTTTCAATACTTTTCTTTTTCCTTTTTTTTAAAGATTTATTTATGCATACAAGAACTGGGGTACAGGCCAGAGGTGCGGGGGGTGAGAGGATTCACCAGAGACAGAGTGGGGGCAGAACAGGCAGATTGACTGAAATACACTGCCGAGGGGAGCAGCGGGTGAGACAGGAGAGGTCTGCTGTGCCATGTGGGTAGCTCTCTGGCAGGCAGGGGGTCGAACTCGTGTTGCAGAGGCTGTGGACAGCTTCACAGTGCTGTGCTTAATCCTTTGCACCACCAGGGAGACCCTGTTTCAATACTTTTCAGCCCAGCAAGCAGTGCAGGCCATGGCCATTATGTAGTCTTTGCTTCCTTAGAATGATCCTTGATGCTTTTTCACAAAGTAAGTCTTATGTCTGATGTCCTACTCCAATTTTGACTATCCTTAGACTCAGATCCTAAGTTCTCTTAACCCACCTGTCCCACACCTGATAGAAGACAGTTCACTCATACTCACAGTATATTTACAGCATGACCTTAATTCCCTGCCTCCTAATCCACACACACACACTGTTCCTTAAGCCCAGGGCTGGGTGGGTAAGAACAAGAAATAGGCTAATGGGAATGAACAGATGGTGGGTGTCAGAGTGAGTGAGCAGAGAGAAAATGAATGGCGATATCTGGTACCATTTTTTTTTTCAAAACCAGAAAATAAGAACAAGAATAAAAATAATTGTTTGTACATATTCTTTACTCACCAAAAATTTTCCCTTCCCTCCATTTATACTCTAAGAAAAAGTATTTTATTTCGCTGGAATTATCACTTGACAATATTGAACATCACTGAAAATGATTTTTGTTGTTAGTTTCATAACTAATTATATGCAGAATCTCCCAATATGCCTTTGTAGCTCTCCCAAACTTAAAAATAGCTATTTCTCTTTTCCTAGTTCAAGAATGTGGATTCTCGAACAATAATCACGGTGTTTATACGTCTCATGTTAACAAGTCTCCTTGTACTGCTTCTGTGCAGTACAGTAAAGTAGAACCCAAACTTTGTGTCATTACTTTTATACTGTTTGCTGACACCTAGAAATGCAGAACACCAGTCTTGCACAGCATCTGGTTTTTAAAAGGAAGTCAACAAAGACTTAATGAATAAGTGAAAGAATGATGTCCATATAACCTGGACACGACTGGCTTTCATTATTTTATTTTTGTTGAGTATATTTTGGGTTTACAGTTAACTCACTCAGGTTGGTAAACATGGAAAAATAGCTTCATATGTAGATGAAGACAAGACCCCTTTTTTTCTTGCAATCTTTTATTTTTCTCATTTAGAAGATAGTTTGAAAGCATTTTTTAGAAGGTGGTTTTCTTAATGGAAAGTGACTCAAAATGAAGAAGTCTCAGTTCAGGCTTTTTTTTTAAATCTTACCCAAAAGGAAGTGAGTGTGTCTACATTTCATAAACCTACAGTTCCACCGAGATGAAATTTAAAGCAGGAAGAAACGTGCCACCAATACACTTGATGGGAACACGTTGCATCATGTAAAATAGATATGACAAAAACAGTCCTTCTTAAATTCCTTCTTGCAGTAGTGATTACATTCATTTTAATTTTGCCAGAATATTTCAAGACACCAAAAGGTGAGTATATAATTTATCTTTTCTTTTTCTAGTTAAAAAAATTATGTCAGCTAATGGTTACAGGAAAGATCCTCTTTCTGGATACCCGCTACACAGACTGAAGTTCTTTACTGGAAAAAGTAATAAAATGAGATTGCAATTTTAGTTGACCACTACATAGCACAGTAACCTTATTCATTGTATTTGTGTTGCAAACAGTACGAAATGAAAACCTAAAGTGAAATATTTAAATCTGTAGTCTAGATTTCAAACATTGAGTTTATAGCAACTTCAGCACATGCTTATATTTCTTGAAACAGTTTCTTTCAGACAGTTTCTTTCAAACATTTTCAGGTATGCTTTTACATTCTGGAATTACTTTACAAAAAAAGTTAACATTTATTATATTAAAACTGCTTGAATTTCCTCCACTACAACTATTTTACCCAAATAATTTACTGTCACAGTTTAAAAAGTGAGTAATTAGATACCGTATTCCAAAATAAAATTAAATGAGTGCAAATTTAAGCAGGTGTATGTATGTATGTACATACTTGAAACTAGAGAAAAAAATAACAAAATTAACTGGATTTTTCTAAAAAATATGATTGCTGAAACCTTGAGTAGAAAAATGAACAGGTAAAAATTAAAACTATTTTTATATGTCAGTAAAAAATTTGAAGATATTTTGTTTTGGATGGTAATTGTATTCCCTAGCATTTAATAAGAAAAAAAAAGTAAGAGGAAAATACTGTATTTTATTATTAAAAAGTTATTATTAATTTGATTAAAATCAGAGAAAAGGTTATATTTGCTGCTTGCTGTGGTGGTTATTGTTGCATATACATGATGCTAAAATGACCAAAAGGAATATTTTTGGTAATTATATTTGATGGCCTATAGCAATGATTCTTTTAATGTTGCATCTACATTGTGTGAAGTTGCCAGATAAAATATTTTTGATAAATAGACCCTATGACTGCACTTTTGTGAACAACTGAAAATTTCTAATTTCTCTTGGCTATCTGGCATCATATTGCTTGGATTAAGTAATCATAGCACATGTGTTTTATTCTTGATTTCATGACTGAAAATATAAAAAGAATAGCTAAAATTGGAATACAGATAATCTATTCTGGGTTGAGAGTAAGCTCATTTAGTGGTTGCCTAAGTAGGTCATATAAATGTACCTAACACCTCCAAAAAATCAGATTGGAACTAAAAGCTGAGTAACTAGCCTGGAAAGTAATAAAGAAATTATTTGCTAACTATTGGTTAGTGCTTCATGAGAACTGGTGACTACAGGAGCTTACTAAAATTTTTCTTTTTTAAGCATATGTCACTTGACAATATTGAACATCACTGAAAATGATTTTTGTTGTTAGTTTCATAACTAATTATATGCAGAATCTCCCAATATGCCTGTGTAGCTCTCCCAAACTTAAAATAGCTATTTCTCTTTTCCTAGTTCAAGAACACCATAGATATTTCCTCAAATTCTTTCTGGGGTGACTTACTTGGGAATTTTGCTTTAAAGGAACATTCCTTGGGGTCAACAAGCAACAATGTTTGAAAACCACCATCTTATCCTTATGTCATTTTGTGTTTGAATGAATTTTCACGATACCACCATAAATGAAAAGTTGATTATTAGGCAAAAGATTTTATACATGAAATAGTGTAATCAGAATGCTCTGTATTTTATAATGGTTTATGGGTCACTAACAACAAGTTTCCTAGAGCCTCCTTTTATATGTTATATATTATATTGGTCAAACTAAAGGCATGTAGTTCATTTGCTTTTATATTTCAATAATTTTTTTTATCATAGTAACAGTTGCCTTATGAAATAAGTTAACCAGTGTATTTCATACAGTTCAATGTCTGGTAAAATCATTTAGATGATAAGTTAAGATGGTTTTAACCTTGAGATTTTCCTGGGTAGTCTTACCCACCTAATCACTTCCTTGTGTCCTTTTTTTTAATTTTTTCATATGTCCTATTCACTTTAATTTCTTAAGATAAATATTATAAAGTGATTTTTCCTTATAAATTATTCACTGATACCCTGTCTTTAACATATCAAATGAATTCCAAAGGAAATCTCAACAAGGAATAATGTATTCATGAGGTTTAATAGATTTGATTTCAAAATAATAAACTCTCTGAAGGCCCAAGTTAAAAATAGAGCACTGTGTTTGATCATTTTTCATCAAGAATGTATTTGAGTCTCTGAATAATCATTAGCTGGAATATTCAATTATCATAATTATACAGTATGAGCTATTTAGTCTAACTTTACCAAGGAAGGGCAACTTCTCCACTGGTGGTTTGGGACTTGTAATGAGTTTACATTATTACACAGTGGCATGCTACCTTACTCTAACTTTCAGTTTATTTGAAAGGTAGCGTATATGAAGGTATAGTAGCTAATAGAATGGTTTCATATACTGACATTGCACGTAGATAAAGGAATGGATATATTTTGATTCAGAGCTTCTTGTAGTTCAGGGAGCTGGGTTTCTCCCAGAAAAGACATTTTGCTAATGGTTAAAAGTAGTTAAGAGAGAGGGAGAGCAGGTTAACTCATATATTAATACGTCTTAGTGTTCTCTTATTTTTTCACTTATGTGTAATGTCTACCTCTGCCAGAACCTGGGACGACAAAAATGAAAGCAAAGTCTTTCTTCCTTCAAGAAGTTTTAAGTCAGGGGAAGGCTCTCTGAAAAATAACTAAGGACAATACTATAATCACTAACATAGCAATGTAAGAAAGATGGGATGGGAACGTAGAAGTGGCTTCCAGGCTTCCCTGGTCAGGATATTCCTTACGTTCTCCTTTGCAAAGAGAAATAACAACTGTCAGTTCTAATGAGCACTTCCTCACGTGCTTGTAGAAGTACTTTCTAAAAAAAATTATTGATTTCAAATAAATGTACTCATATTAATACCTCAGAAGCTCCTGAAACTAGAAATTGCAGTGAGTATACAAGTGATTTGTGGCAATGCAGGACAGGAATAGCACAGATGAAAACACCTCAAGCCTAATTTTATCTGACTGTTTTGCCTTCCTCACTTACTTTTAAGAGCCAACTGACATAAACTATGTTTACCAGTTTTCACTTCCCTTCTATTTCACACTTTCTGATGGAAATGGTAGTATAATGAAAAGTGAAATGGAAGGAAACAACAGATAAAGGAATTTAAAATACTTATAAACTATAAGATAAACACTGACATATATGTACACATTACTTATGTTTCTATTATGAAGGACAGTGTTATCAAAGTTAACTGCAGTTAACTTGCTCAGCAGCGTTCTCTTCATTTTCAAAAATGGACAATTTGTTTTCTTCTTATTGACTGGCTCATTAATATTTTAATCAGTAGTGTCCAATAAGGCATGGCACATAGTTTTATAACTATTTAATAAAACATGAATTTAATAAATACTTATGCATGGACCAGGTACCATGCCAACTATTTTCATAAAATAACTCACCTTAACACATTGACTATTTCAACTCATTCATCGTGAAGCACCATTCTCAAGAGAGATTATTTGGAAAATTATCTGAAAGAAGAAATAAAACTAGATGAGTAAATTTTCCTGTTCTAAGATTTTACCTGTATCTTAGAACTTTCTGTATCTTTACAGTTTTAAAATAGCTAGCAATATACACAATTTATTTTTAAGTATATACAAATATATATATTTTTAGATTTATTTATTTTTTATTTATTTATACAAGCACTGGGTACAGTCAGAAGCGTGGGAGGGTAAGAGAATTCACCAGAGCCAGAGCGGGGAGCAGAGCAGGCAGAAGGAACGAAGTACACTGCTGAGGGGAGCAGCGGGCAGCAGGAGAGGTCTGCGCGCCATGTGGGACCCTCCTCTAGTGGCCGGGGAGCAGCCGGGGATCGAACCAGCGCTGCAGAGACTACGGGCAGCTTCGCAACCCAGCACTCAACCGCTGCGCCACCGGGGAGGCCCTATATACAAATATTTTTACAAATATATTTTAGATGCTATAGGCTGGCAAAAATCACTGCTGCATGTAATAAATAATGCTTTTCATTACTCTGGCAGTATTTGCCTCCTCTCCCAGGTAATAATACCAGCAACCTTTGCTTGAGATACTCTCTGTTTCATTACATTGGTAGATAGATGATCTCTTTGTGTATCTTTTCTGTTCTCATAGAAAAAATGACTTGCTCTGAAACATTAATGTGGTGTTATATTTTCACTTACTACAGCACTTATTTTCTATATAATTTACATATTTATTGTGTGTATATTTTTGTCTGTATATTTTTGTTGTCTGTTCCCCCAATAGAATGTAAGCCAATGAAAATGAGGTTTTGTTTGTTTTATTCATATTTTAATTCCTATCACATCAAAAGGCACTCAATGAATGTTTGTTGATTGCGTGAATTTTCTGAGTCATATTGTAAAGGAAATAAAAAGAAAATACTATTGAAGGCAGCATTTCTCATCTGCTCCTCACAATCATCATTTTTAGGCAGACCAGGCATTTATCTTCCTCTTATATTTGTGAAACAACATTTTTAATCACAAACCTAAAACTTTTAGGTTGTGCAGTCTGTAAAACTTTTACGTAAAGTTACAAATCTCTTTACCTTGAGTCATTTTCTTACTATTTTTCTTCATGTGGGATTTCATAATAGGCATTTACTTCCCTTGTTTTGATAAGTAAAAACAACAATCTTTTTTCTTATGTTCCAAACTGACCATTCACGTGCTGCTACCATAAGTTAGAAGTAACCCAAAACTTTGCCCTTTATCTATGGAAATATTTTAAATTGTCTTCCCCGAATTCTATGAATGAATCCATACCCTATCTAGACTTCCTATTTCTGATCAGGCAAACTTCATGGATGTAGCATCCATATGTGACATGCCCCTCTTACCCACTAAATACCTTCAACTGTTGCATTGACAATGGAATCATAATTGTTTGAGCTGTTGAAATTGATATAATTTTTATTCCTTCACAGAGGCAGACTTGTGACTAAAGGGAAGCAACATGTTAACCAATGTCTGTAAAACAGAAGCTAAGCCATAAGCTCTCTCCTATCCTGAAAGCTTTTTAAAAAAAATTTCAATTATTTATTTATTTAAATAATTTATTTTTATTTTATACATTTTCTACATCATTTTCTATCCTGAAAGCTTTTATTTAACTTAATTTTATTTTATTGAGGGAACTGGTTTACAATACCGTATGTGATTCGGAGGCATAGGATCACACCTCCTGCAGATTGTATTTTTAAATTGTTGAATCATGCTACATAATAGCCAATCATGATGATAGATCTTTAGAAACATTTGGGTATGTTTTGCTTTGGCAATGATTTATTTTATTTTAAGCTTTATTTATTTATACATATAAGAACTGGGGTACAGGCCAGAGGGGGATGAGAGGATTCACCAGAGACAGAGTGGGGAACAGAACAGGCAGATCTATTGGAACACATTGCTGAGGATAGCAGCAGACAAGACAAGAGAGGTCTGTTGCACCATATGTGGGTTAGCTCCCTGGCAGGCTGGGTATCGAACTCATGCTGCACAGGCTGTGGATAGCTTCACAGTGCTGTGCTGACCCCCTTGCTCCACCAGGAAGGCTCCTTGGCTATGACTTTTTTTAAAGGCTTAATTTACACACAATAAAATGGCAAGATCTTAAGTATTTATAGTAATGGATTTTGACAGTGGTATGTACCACCCCACACAAGATACAGGCTTTCATCACTCCCAGTTAGATTCTCTTGCTCTTTCCTGTCAAATCTCCTCCCACTCCAAAGGCTACTCTCTAACCTGTGTCACTATGGTTTTGTCCCTTCGTCATATGAATGGAAGCATCACACATAATATACTTTTGGTCTGACTTTAGCTTGGCATAATGTTTCTGAGATTCTACTATGTTATTGAGTATATCAGCAGTTTTTCTTTTTCTTACTAAGTAGTCCATTGTAAATATACAGCACATCTGTCCATACATTCTTTGGGTTGTTTCCAGTTTTGAGCTATTATAAATATGCTGTAATGAACATTCTTGTATAAATCTTTGAATGAACATGTTTTTATTTCCACTGGGGTAACTAGTGGTGGAATAGCTGAGTATATTTAATCTTACAAGAAACCCCAAGTACTTCTCCAAAAACAATTCATCAGCTATATTTCTAATGACAAAAGTTTCTTATTTTCTCTAGAATATATTTAATATACTGGAGCAAAAATATTTGAAATATGCATCATCTGAAATAATCTAAGCTTTTGCCAAAGTTCTGACAACTAGTTAACAGTATTATTGAGAAAATATGATTTGACATAGAGTAGTTTCTGGAGCTCCTAATATTTGTCAACAAAAGGTTTATTATAAATTTTCACTTATTTCTAAAGATCAAGAGGTAGTTGAGACTTTTGTTCTTGTAGTTATACCCTGAAGAATACTCTTGGTACAAAGTATCTAAAAAATGTGGTAAAACATATTAAAAACTTGAAACATACATAGTTGGACTGGAGTAATTCTGGAATACATTTCCATCTCTGGGAGTGAGATTTAAGATATCTGGTCCCCAGCAATATTAATGGCAGTGTTTAAATTCATAAATCCTTGTTTATGGGGGTGAGAATCTAGTCCACCTCATAACAAAAAGGATTGAGCAGAATTCACTTATTAAAATTATACCAGGTAAGGATATGTCCTCTATTTCTTTTCGGATTGGATTATTTAAAGCTAAGATTTAAAAGCCATTTAAAAAATGAACTCATAGTCAAATGTAAAGGGTTTATCATTAATTCTAAGAAGTCCAGTTGGTCACTTATTAGATAAGAAGATTGTGGTGTTGACTATAAACATTTCTCTATCTCCCTTTTAGGTCACATTATATGAATATAAGTTGCAGAAGTTGAAAATCCCATAAAATGATAAATGTCAGTGTGAGAAAAATTGAAAGAGGGCAAGAAATGTCTTTTCATGTCTTTTAATAATATAAAAAAGTGAAACATTATAGAGTTCCATCAGGTAGTGTATTTCTATCTTCTTCCTAAGACTTTATTATTTTAAACAGTCTTTTAGAAAAGTAGTTATAATTTGATTACAACTTTGTTTATAAATCTACTAGCATTGCAGAATTATGTATTTGAGTAAAATTCCAATTCTCCCCCCACCCAAGCACCTTTATAACAACTCAAATATGATTTTTTTTTAAAACTGGAAATCGCATGTGAATTATTATAGAAGAAATTTAAAATGTAGAAGGATGACAAATAAGCCTTTATTTTGTTAAATAGTAGAAATATAATAATTAATAATTAAGTACTGGAGAATTACTATTAAAACAAAAAATTCATAAACTGAAAAAATGTTTTAATATCAATCAGTAACTAGATTTTCTTTTAAGTTTGAACCAAGGTCTATGATTGGGAGTAATCATTCTAAAAAATGAAGTAATTGTTTCATTGTGATCCACATTATATAAAAAATTTTTAAAAATTATGCTTATAATATGAGTGATGGTAGGGAAAGCCACATAGAGGTGGAATTGAACATGTCAGTTATTTTCTCTTGTTTAGCAAAGCGATTATCTGACTAGAAATATCTGAAAGGGAAGCTTCCGATTCCCTAGTTGATTACTGCTGCTAAACAGGGATTCCCAATTTTTTTTAAGGTGAGTTTTAATTATTTGTGTGAATTCAGTCATAGATAATCCTATCCTAAATGAAGGATGAACTTTTAATTTTTACTTTGGAATATGAGTTTAACTTTTAAATAACTTGGGCCTCCCTGGTGGCGCAAGGGGTCAGGCACCACACTATGAAGCAATCCGCAGCCTCTGCAGCACATGTTTGATCCCCGACCAGCCAGGGAGCGCCCCACATGGCACAGCAGACCTCTCCTATCTAGCCTGCTGCTCTCCTCAGCAGTGTATTTCAGTCATTCTGCCTGTTCTGTTTCCCACTCTGTCTCTGGTGAATCCTCTCACCCCCCACATCTCTGGCCTGTACCCCAGCTCTTGTATGTATAAATAAATAAATCCTTAAAAAATTTTAAATAATTTATGTGTGTACACATTTTAAAAGTGTTTTCATCTGTATACCACTTTATGCTACTGCAACCCCATGAGGTTAGCAGGATCTAGAGTTATTATCTCTTGCTGATAGAAAGTGAGGTCTACCAGCAGTCGGAAGAGTAACAAGGAACACACATTCTCCTGTAGGAATTTCAGCAGAAGCAGACCCCATGGACACCTAGGTCAGACTGGTAAAACTGTTGTTGAACTTCTGGTCTCCAGAACTGTGCAAGAATAAGTTTCTCTTGTTTTAAATCACCAAGGATGTGGTAATTTGTTACAGCATCTCCAGGAAACAAATGCAGAGATACTATCTGAGTTTTCTATTCCATGTTTAACTTCATGCAAAGGACAGAATCTCTAGTTTGGAAAAGGTGAATTCAGAAGAACAGATTTAGAGGAACCTAAGGTTTGAACGTTAAGACATTGCTGGAAAAGAACATGGTTAAAATGCCAGGGTTTCTCAGCACTTGTCTTCAAGGACTTTTGTTCTCTGAAAACTAGGGAATGCCAATGAATTTCAAAAAGAAATATTTAAATGGAGTAGATATTGTTAATTCATGTAAAAATAATCTTATCACTAATAAATTGAAATATAATAAATACATCTAAGAAAAACTGGGAACTAATTATATACTTATTTGAATAAGAAAACTTCAAAGTTTCACAGGAAAGAGTTTTTTTTTTTTTCTTTCCCTTTGCAGGAAACACATTGGAGTTATCATGCCTGGAAGTGTGTTTACAACCTAATTTCACCATTCCTTTCCCTTAAATTTTTCTTTGGTGACTTTTCTGCAACCAGCAAGGGAAAACCAGACTATTCTGGGAATCTTTCTAAATCATTCCAACTTTGAAAACTTCACCAGGATTTGCCAAGACATCACAAGAGAATTTAACATGTGCTGCTCATGTTTGGTTTGTGAGACCAAAGAAAACATAAACTTTCCTTCTCAGGGACCAACATCAAAAGGTAAAACCAATGGGAAAGAGAATAAGATTTATCAATGAAAAAATCACTTTATTTCTGTTAAGAAAGGTATTAATAATCTATTTCAATTTTAAGTCCAGTGGCACTGGATAATTGGTGCTGTGATTCTTCATAGAGGACTTACTTGTAGGAATTTGGGGAATTACTCATTCTTGGTTTACTTTGATTTACTAAAAAGAAAATATTCTATTCCTAAATACATCAACATTCTCCAATAATTCACAACACTTGATGGTTTAAGGATACTAAGCAGGCTCTCTTCAAAGGTAGTAAATTAAAAAACAATTATAAGTAAATCTGTGGTGTGTAAAATCAGACTTTGATTCCCAAAGGAGTTATTGAATCCTTGATGCATCTGTACCTGCTCCTGCCTAACATTTATCTACTGAGTGTGAATTGTGTTTTCACTTGTCTAACTATCCAATGAGACTTTTGAAGGTGGGGACTTTGTTCTCTACTGTATTACTAGATCTTAGCATAATGTGACATTAGGTACTCAATAAATATGTTTATTTAAAGAGTGAAAAAAAATAAAATATAATATAACTAAACATTATCTGTAGTGCCAAACTGAACTCTGATTTTATCATGAGATCAGTATATATTATTCAATTCAATCAAATCCCTTTGGATCATTGAGAAATTAAATAATTTATGTAAAGTCACAAAATAAACTGGTGGCCTCAAATTTATTTCTTATACCTATTCAGCAAGATAGCTTCCTGCATCACTCCATGTTTAGCATTTTTTTACATTCTTCAAAATGGAAATTAGATTTCTTGGCATTGATTTTGAGCAAAGTACAATATGTATTGTTGAGACTGCTTTGCAAATAGTCTGTGCCACAAGTCACAGGAAATATCTGTATTTTCTCAGAAAGGCTCCAAGTCTATTGCAACTTGACTCTCACCTGCTTTTCATAATCTTAAATACTGTAAGCACTTAATCATTATTATTAGTTTAGGTTACATCTTGCTTCTACTTAAAAAAAATAGGATTGAGAAGTTTTCATTCTGAGTTGCATGTATTTTCTTACTATGTACTAATATTTTGCAAATAATATTTTCTTAATATCTTTCCAGTTCTTATCATGAGAGGATCAATGGAAGAGAATGAAAATGATTTTTACTCACCCTGCCAACATTTCAACTTCATTGTACCTCCTGTAGTTGACTACTTAGAGGAATATAACTTTACCTGTCATCTAAACACCCACACTAAAATGTCAGCAATCTTGGAGGAAGTTGCAATACAGAAAAAGTCTAGAAATCATACTTACAGAATTAAGGAATACCCAAATAATTGTATACACATTTATTTGCACCTGGAAATGGATGCAAAAAGTAAGTATTATTTAAAATTACAAAAATTCTTTTTTTTTAAATAATAAATTTTATTTTTATATTCCCCAAACAATTGCAACCCCCCCATTCTGATCCCAATCCCTCCCCTCCGGTCCCCCACCCCCCCAAAAGTGTCTCTGTTTCATAGTTTTTTGTTGATTCTGATTTTCACTTTCTTATAGTTATTCATTTTCCTGGTCCCTTATTTAAGTTTTCTAGATTCTTGCTATGAGTGAGACCATCCAGTATTTTTCTTTTTCTTTTTGGCTTATTTTGCTGAGCATGATCCCTTCCAGCGCCATCCATGTTGTTGCAAATTGCATGTGTTTATCTTTTTTGAATGCTGAGTAATATTCCATGGTGTATATGTACCACATCTTCTTGATCCAGTCATCTATTTTTGGGCATTTGGGTTGTTTCCAAAGCTTAGCTATTGTAAACAGTGCTGCTATAAACATAGGGGTGCAGGTGTTCTTTGGAATTGATGTTTCTGTGTCCTTTGGGTAAATACCTAGGAGTGGAATTGCTGGATCCTATGGAAGCTCTATGTTTAGTAGGTCCAGAAATCTCCACACAGCTCTCCATAGTGGTTGGACCAGTTTGCACTCCCACCAACAGTGCAGAAGAGTTCCTTTTTCTCCACACCCTCGCCAACATTTGTTGTTGCTAGTTTTTTTAATATGTGCCATTCTCACTGGTGTGAGATGGTATCTCATGGTAGTTTTGATTTGCATTTCCCTGATGGCAAGTGATGTTGAACATTTTTTCATATGCCTGTTGGCCATTTGCATTTCTTCTTCAGAGAAGTTTCTTTTTAGCTCTTCTGCCCATTTTTTGACTGGATTATTTTCTTTGTTGTTATTGAGTCTCATCAGCTCTTTGCAGATTTTTGTGATCAGTCCTTTATCATTAGTGTTGTGTGCAAAAATGTTCTCCCAGTTGGTGGGGTTTCTCTTTGTTTTTGTTATTCTCTTTTGCTGTGCAGAAGCTCTTTAATTTGATGTAGTCCCAGCTGTTTATCTTTGCCTTCACTATCACTGCTTTGGGTGATGTATCTGTAAAGATGTCTTTGATGTGCAAATCACGTAGTGTTTCGCCTATATTTCCTTCTATATATTTTATGGTTTCAGGTCTTATGTCTAGTTCTTTAATCCATTTTGAGTTGATTTTTGTGTATGGTGTGAGGTAGTGGTCAAGCTTCATTCTTTTGCATGTAGTGACCCAGTTTTCCCAGCACCATGTACTGAACAAACTTTCTTTGCTCCAATGCATAGTCTTTGCTCCTTTGTCAAAGATTAGTTGACCATAAATCTGTGGGTTTATTTCTGGATTTTCTATTCGATTCCATTGGTCTGTATGTCTGTTCTTGTTCCAATACCATGCAGTTTTGATGATTATGGCTTTGTAGTATAGTTTGAAGTCTGGGAGTGTGATGCCTCCATTCCCTTCTTTTTTTTTTCAGGAGAGCTTTGGCTATTTGGGGTTTTTTGTGATTCCATATGAATTTCATCAATAATTGTTCTATTTCTTTGAAGAATGACATTGAAATTTTGATAAAATTACAAAAATTCTTGTTGAAGTAATATTGCATTATAACATCATTTAAGTTTCAGGTGCATTCATTATAAGTCAACATTTATATATAATATACTCCATTAAATTCACCACTGAAAATCCAATCCTATTGTTGACCATAGAATTGACTTTTTTTTTTTTTTTTTTTTTTTTGCTGATTTATCTACTCTTCCCAATTCCCTTCCATTTTTCGCAACTACTAATTTGGTCTTATAGTTGAGAAGTGTATTTTTAAGATTTATTTAATTAATTAACTCCTTTGGTTTCCCTATATGCCACATACAAGTGAAATTGTTGTCTTTTCTGGCTTATTTCACTAAGCACAACACTCTCTAGGTATATCCATGTTATCAAGATTTCATCAAAAAGTAAGTTGTAAAGGAAATTAGAAGGAAAAGAAGATTGGACAATGCACAAAATTAAATAAGAGATACCACATTAACTTTATTGCAAGTCAATGATTGAAAAATTTATGGATGAAATAATATGGATGGAAAGAATGTTAATTCTTTTATCTGTTTAATTTTTTTCAAAATGGGCTTTTCATGGGATCCAACTGAACCATATATGGTTGTGATTTGAGGGTCACTAAAAAGGCCTTTTGCCCCAGAATACTTGTGGACATACCGATTAACTTGGGCATTAAAGGGTGAAATGTATTTTTAAATATAAAAAATTTCCATTTACATTGTGATGTGCTATTAATTATATATTGAAT
Source organism: Talpa europaea (assembly GCF_964194135.1). Lineage (NCBI taxonomy): Eukaryota > Metazoa > Chordata > Mammalia > Eulipotyphla > Talpidae > Talpa > Talpa europaea. The sequence goes on from NC_140071.1 coordinate 122,437,158, forward strand.
TGATATGTTATCTTAGAGGTAAGATCTAGGCCTGGATTGAATGGAACTTTTTTTTTTTTTTTTGGTGGGACCCTTGCCCGGTGGCCTGGGATCGAACTGGCGCTGCAGGCAGCCTCGCAAACCAGCGCTCAACAGCTGCGCCACCAGGGGAGGCCCTGAATGGAACTTTTGATGCAATACAATGAGCTAGGTGGGGTGTAGATTAGGCTCTGTGTGTCACTGAATAAATGAATGAAGAGAAGATAAGAGTCTAAAAGACAAAACTTATACATATCTTAATTCTGTTTATTAGCTTCCTTATTGCACTGTCCTGAATTATCACAATCAGTCCTTTTTTTCTAGGCAGTATGCTCCTACATCACCTAAAAACCTACTCTTGAAAAACATTTTTTAATATCATCACTATGAGTGCCTGCAGTGAGCTAAGTATGCAGTGTGCTGGCCAGGCATTGGGGGCATAGAAAAATTAATGTAAACCACTCAGCTGGATAGATGCTGTAGTAGTCACTTACTGTGCCTTTTGATATAGTGGACATATGCCTTAGAATGTTATTCTAAAGCCCAATGGTTTTAAAGGTAATTATTTTAAAAATATAATGCTTATTTTATTTTATTTATTTATTTTTAAATTAATTTATTTATTTATACAAGCACTGGGTACAGTCAGAAGTGCGGGAGGGTGAGAGAATTCACCAGAGCCAGAGCGGAGAGTACAACAGGCAGACTGACGAAGTACACTGCTGAGGGGAGCAGCGGGCGGCAGGAAAGGTCTGCGCGCCATGTGGGTCCCTTGCTGTTGGTCGGGGATCGAACCGGCACTGCAGAGGCTGCAGCGCTCGACCGCTGGGCCACCAGGGGAGGCCCTAAATACATAATATGTATGTATTTTAAAAGTAAAATATAAGACTTCAAAGAAATTTTTTTTCTGTGAATTGGTTTGCCCATGGTCCTGCAGCCTCTGCAATGAGGGGATATTTCAAGGGGTGTGTGTGTGTTTGTGTGTGTGTGTGTGTGTGCAGGGAGGGTGATCTGATATCTGAATAGAGGGGCAGAAGTGAGGTTGGAAGGTAGGTTCTGGAGAGGCTGCATAAAGTTGGCAATTATGATGTAATCTTGTTATAAGGCAGCCCCGATATAAAACGTATTCCCGACGGGTTGCCTGGCTGTGGGTCCTCACCAGCGCTTGAAAGGAACGTAATACTCCACTGCAGGCACACACAAAAGGTTAATAAAAGATTTATTATTAAATAGGGAAGGGGAAGGGCAAATGAGGAAATGTACAACTCAGGGAGAAAAGTGGGAGATAAAGTCTTAAATGTGTCCTACCCGATCCTTCGATCTGGAATCCCAAATGGCACTCTGAGAGCTGGCCGCGAGCCAGGAGCCGTGAAGCCAGGAGGAGAGAGAGAGAGAGAGAGAGAGAGAGAGAGAGAGAGAGAGAGAGAGAAACGCCCAAGGCCCAGGTATCTGGTTTTATACCTGGCTGCTTAACCCCACCCTCAGGTCCCAGCCACCTTCCCCTTGGTGGTGATGGGATTTGTTTTTCCCAATGTCTTGATGGCTTTGGTCTGGAGTGGGGGTGGAGTCCACAAAGCCTGCATGGAATTAGCTCAGGACATCCTTTCCCCCTAACAATCTGAGAGATTAAAAAAAATTTTGGACTATAGATATGAAAATATCTATTTCAATGTCCATTTATGTACATTTGACTGCTCCATTTTTCTTAGTTTCTTGATCCAGGGTCAAAATTGTTAATTACAATTGGCTCTGATTCAGGGACTTTGCTATATTGTGGTCTTAACCTTGTGATTCTAGGTTAGTGAACTAACATTGCCTGACCTGCAAGTGAAATTTATTCTAATTTTTGTGATTAAATGGATCCCTAAAAGCTACCTGCTCATGTTTCTCATTTAATACAACAGGAAAGAATTCAGGAGAACAAGCAGCTCTGTAACAGTGAGGATTAGCCATTCAGCTTTTTAGTTAAGGGCAGAATAGGAAATAGAACCAACCTACACCATCACATAGCCCCTTATCTGTTGCCTCACTTTTTTTGTATCTTTATAGTATTTTTTTTTTCCTTGCAGATTTCATCTGTTCCATGAAGATCACTTGGTATGCTTTAGTTCTATCAGTTTTTATATTTTTGTTCATCGTCACTATCCACAAAATACTTGAAGGCCACAGGAGAGCGAGGAAGTGGCAGAGTAAGTATTGAGAAAAAAAATGGTTATCGGGATAATACATGAAGTGTCTTAATTACAGATTTAAGTTGTTTTAAAATTCACATTACCTTTTATTAAACGCCTACTGTGTGTAAGCTGTGATTCTAGGTGATCCAGGAGTTCATCGTCTGGAGGTTGACCCTGAGCTTACTAGAAGTGGGGGTTGAAGAGAGCTAGTGGAATGGGGATTAGTAAAGCAGAATTTCAGTTAGAATTTGAGCAGAATAACTCTAGATGGTGAGTATGAGTGAGAGTCATCTTTAAAAATTGTCAGTAGTATTTGGTTAGGCAGAGCAAAAATGTATAATTGGAAATCAGGACGACAGGATGTCTCATTTGGATGCATGGCTTGGGATGAAAAAGAGCCAAGTGAATTAGAACAATGAGAAGCCTAGATGGGCTACACTGAAGAAACCCCTCTAAGGAGGTTGAATCAAAGTGCAGCCCCATTCCAAGGACATCTTGTATTTATTTAGAATCAAGTGGAAGATAAAAAGTCAAAGCAGCAAGAAGGCATAGACTGGAAGGTCAGGGAAAGAGTCAGCAGAGGCCTTAGGGTTTTTGCTAATCTAAGTATAACATCTATTGCTGATTTCAACACATGCTGCTTTCAGCATGTATAGTTCCTCACACCAGGACTTTGTCCTGAGAGTTTCCTTATCTCAGACTTTCTCTTTTTGTATTATTGGTGAAGGGCACAGAAAAGTTAAGGCAAAGACACAGAATAATTCAAGCTCCCACAGCAGAGACAATATTAAAAGTATTTAACAACTATTAAAACACAGGCATTTACCTATCAAAATGGACACCGGCTGTAAACTATTGGTGTACACCTGTATACACTAGGAATCCTGGCGTTCACCTGTGCACACACTGACTGAAGAGCAGGCCATAGGAACAGTCCACAGTATGAGTAGTAGTCTCTTAGAGGCAGGATAAAGTGTGAATGACAATAAGCTTTGGAGACAGGTGGACTCAGGTTAGACTCCTAGTTGTAGCACTCACTGGTCATGTGACTTTGAGTAAGTTCCTATACCTAAGTGTTTCTTTTCTTCTTTGTAAAACAATAATAATCACAGGGTTGAGGTAAGGATTGAAATAAAGAGATTATATAAGAAGTTTAACAAAGTGACTAATTTTCAGTAAAAGATAGCACTATGGGGTGGTTGTGTTATAGGACAGGGAGAGGGGCAGCCCAAGCCCCGCAAACCTGCCTATTCTAAATGGGTTCTGCCATCCGCCGCATCAACACAAAACATATGAGACTTTAATGGGAAGGAACTTTAATAAAACTAGGAAACAATACAGGTAAGGCAAAGAGTCTAGTTTCTAAGTGAAGCGCCCAAAGTTACCCGTCCCCTCGTGGGTAAAAGTCCATCCAAATGGGATTGGCCCAGAGCAAGGCCCCAAAGCCTGCCATGAGTCTAAAGCACCTTCCAGTGGGGACACACAGAAAAGGGTCAGAAACAATCAGACAAGCCCAGAAGGAAAAGAGCAAAATCAACATCAAGATAAAAGCTGCCATGGTCACCTCCCCACGGGTCTCACCCACATCTGTGTCACCCAGTCCACGACCAAAAGACAAGCACAGTTTCTTCACGTGTCTCTAGGCTCCATGCGCCTCCTCCAGGTCTCCTTGCTCCATCCTGCTTCCTTCCTCAGTCTCTTCTGCAGCTTCTCCTCCTGCTCAGTTCCACCCTTCCTTGGGTGGGGCAGGGAACGTGGAACCTCCCCCTTTCCTGGGGACCACCCTGTTACAGTTGGATTATTTCCCAAGGCTGTTAAGTTTGCTGCTAGGTTAGAGTGAAGGTGCATTAATTCTTTGGGTTACATATGTGCTGCAGACATTTCTGAGAGCAGTTTTATTTTAATTTTTTTAAATATTTATTTATTTATGCATACAAGAACTGGGGTACAGACCAGAGGTGTGTGTGGGGGGTGAAGAGATTCACCAGAGACAGAGTGGGGAACAGAACAGGCAGACTGACTGAAGTGCACTGCTGAGGGGAGCAGTGGGCGAGACAGGAGAGGTCTGCTGCACCATGTGGGTAGCTCCCTGGCTAGGGATCGAACTCGTGCTTCATTGGCTGTGGATAGCTTCATAGGTTGCATCTTAACCCCTTGCACCACCAGGGAGGCCCTTTTATTTTAAATTTTTAAAAAAGATTTATTTATTTATGCATCAAAGAGCTGGGGTGGAGGCCAGAGATATGTGTGTGGGGGGCTTGGAGTGCGAGAATTCACCAGAGACAGAATGGGGAGCAGAACTGGTGGACCTACTGAAATACACTGCTAAGGGGAGCAGTAGGCAAGACAGAAGAGGTCTGCTGTGCCATATGTGGTTTAGCTCCCTGACCGGGGATGGAACTCAGGCCATAGTGATGACAGTGTGATAGTGCTAAGACTTAAACCCCAAGCCACCAGGGAGGCCCCTGAGAGCACTTTATATCAATTCTTGACCTTGCTATGCTAGTTTATAAGGTTCTTAATGCATTTGTTAATAACATTATCAATATTGTATATTTATAGAATAACTGTTTTCAGAGAACTTTCATAAGTTTTTACTAGATTTTCACAATATGTAAATAGGGTATGTGCTATTATTTTAATTTCTTTTTTTTTAAGATTTATTTATTTATTTATACGAGCACTGGGTACAGTCAGAAGCACGGGAGGGTGAAAGAATTCACCAGGCCAGAGCGGGGAACAGAACAGGCAGAGTGATGAAATACACTGCTGAGGGGAGCAGCGGGCACAGAGGGAGAGGTCTGTCATGCCATGTGGGACCCTCACCCAGTGGCCGGGGATCGAATTGGCGCTGCAGAGGCTGTGGGCAGCTTCACAACCCAGTGCTCAACCGCTGCACCACCGGTAGGCCCTTATTTTAATTTCATAGATGAAAAAAAAAAAACAAAAAACAACAACTGAGTGTCAGAGAGGGCAAGTGTTTTGCCCAAAGTTATGTAGTTAATAAAATGTCATAATTAAGACCAGGGTCTTTCAAGCTTGACAGTTATATTCTTTTAAATAAATGTTATGGTTGTGAGTTTCTGGATCTATTCTTAATGTATAATTACATACTAAAATAGAGAGATAACAGCTGATAGAGGGCCTCCCCGGTGGCGTAGCGGTTGAGCGCTGGGTTGTGAAGCTGCCCGCAGCCTCTGCAGCGCCGGTTCCATCCCCAGCTGCCAGGCGAGGGTCCCACATGGCACGCAGACCTCTCCTGCCGCCCGCTGCTCCCCTCAGCAGTGTACTTCGGTCCTTCTGCCTGCTCTGCTCTCTGTTCTGGCTCTGGTGAATTCTCTCACCCTCCCGTGCTTCTGACTGTACCCAGTGCTTGTATAAATAAATAATCTGTTAAAAAAAAAAAAAGCCGATAGAAAAAAAAGTCTAGAAAGAGACCAGTAGTGGAGAATGACCTTAAGTTCTTATGAACATCTATCCATATGACAGGCTTAGTGGCTTTCAAAGTTTTGCCTTATAAATCCAAGCATATAAAGCAATGAAAAATGTCATACCATTTAGGACATTAAATCTATTTAAATTTTAATATGCATTAAGTATTCTGTGTATCATATCTATGTATATGACATAAATAATATAATATCTGGACATAAGAGCTGGGGTTATTCATGAAAGGCAATGGCACAGTGGCATTCATAGTCATGGAGAGGCCGTTAGTTTTACGTAGAAAGAACCTGTGTTTGTTCATGGAAAATAATTTAATAAAGAAAAGCTTTTAATGTCTTGGCATTGCAGGTTCCGGAGCTGTCAATGGCCCATTCGCCCTAGTAACCCTTAGAGCCAACCTGGGGAATATATATTAAGAATGTGCTTGCTTATCATATAAATATTTAATTTCTTTTCTTGGAATAGGTCATAAATACCGATCTACATCTGTTCTCTTAAGAGGAAGTGATTCTGAGAAACTTCGAACATTGAATGTGCAGGTTATTTCAGGTGAGTTCCGTGACAATGTATAAACAGAACACCGCTTAGGAAACCCCAGGCTTCACCATTTCACTGTAGAGTGAACTCATTCATGATCAAGAGATGTGACCTCATTTAAACTAGCCTCGTATCTGAAGGAAAGGAGCTGTGGGCATATGAAATCCAGCTAAATATGTCTTATTACCAGGGGATAGTTATGATCAAAACTATCTCCTTAAATAATGGAAAGTTTGCTTAATTGGCAAGAAGAAATTTATGGGAGTAAGGAGTGGAGAGAAGGCAATAAGGAATAAGGCTCAGATTTATTTTTAAATGAGACAAGATACCATTATTTCTCAGAATTGCAAGAAGTAATTGCAGAGTGGGTATGGCTATTGCTGGAGCCTTCACTTAGCAGAGGGTGCCATTGTGTAAAGAGAACTTCTAATAGCCCCAATTAAAAAGTCCCCTGTCCTCTCCCGAGAAATAGAAATGGAATAAGGCAATCCTAATTAGAGCAACGAAGGGGGCTGTTAGCACAGATGCTGTGCTTGGATCTCTTAATTGTGAAGCCTCCTTCTGAATTCAAGCTGTCGAGTCACATTAAAAAGAAAGAGAGTGAGGATGTGACATGGGCAACGTTCTCACTTCATCAAGGAGAAATATTATCTTTGGCCCTTTGGAAACCACTGTGTTAGGAGTGGTATTACTACAGCTCACAGCTAGTGAGCAGCTTCCTTCTTTGTGAGAAGTGTGAGAAGAAAGCTTCAAGTCTGATGTGTAAACAGTTGTCAAAAAAAATGAAAGGACATAGTGTGCACACATAGCCCCTCCGTGTAGCTGCGTTGAAGCCGCTTGGAGATTACTCAGTGCTTCATCGGGACCAAGCTCTGGAGGTTTTTCTTAGCCATTTCCCAATTTAAATAGCTAATCAGGTACACGGATTTCTAGCCTGAGGAAAAACTGGACTGTGTGCACCTAAAGAACTAAAAAAAAATTTAGATTTTCTGCTCTTACACTAATAGCAAAATTATTAACCTATGGCTAATAGATAAACACTGGTTAAGTAACCATTTGACACCAGTTAAATGCAGGGGGTGGTGGGAGGGGGTGCTGGAGGACATTTTGTGCATTCAGTGACAGCTTTTTTGACTAATGAAATAAAAATCACAGGGTTGTTTCAAGTGGCAAAATTAATTTTTAAAGGGAGAAAATGGCATTTCTCTTCTTCTGCCCTCTTAGCCAGTGCATATATCTGATATTCATATGCCAGGAATCTTTTAACCTAATTCTGTTGGTCCTTTCTCTTCTCAAGTCATAATTTTGAGCCCTGCAGTCTTGTCCAGGAAAAAGTCAATAACTCCCCTGTCAACCCTTATAATCTGGGGAATCATAAATTTAAATACTAGCTAACCACAAGACTAAACTCACAAGTGGTATTTATGAGCCTTTGAGTCCCATTCACTTGAAAACCTTGTCTCAGTCATCTTTTCCCTTTCACAGTTGTCACTAAAATCCTCTGGCTTTATTACCAGGTATATAATTTTAATGTTTAGAGAAGGCGAAGAGGTGATTGGTCTTTTTTAAAAGCAAGAGTCTTTTTGAGGCTCAACATCTTCAAAGGAGAAAGAAGCAGATTCTTCCCTGTTATTTATATTCCTGTAACCTAAATGCAATTTTCCCCCTCCTTTTATAAGTTGCTCTTTCTGTGAGAGAAATGGAAAGGAAATGATGTCTCCCTCGAGTGCCATTTTTAAGGCCTCTCTTTATAATGATGGATTATAAGCACTAGTGAGAATGGAAGGGGGAGAATGTGCCAGCATGCTTCTGGAGAAGCAGTAACACAAGTTTAAAAAAAAAATAGTTCAAAGACAATAGTACCTGGAGTCACCTGGAGCAGAGCAGCCTGCTGTCAACTCTGGCTGTACATTCCAGAATGTCCCTTCATCTGTTCTTGTATTACTAGATAAGTATTGTTACACATGTACACACAGGAATATAGATAGGTTCACACTCTCAAAAAGACAAGAGAGTAATAAGGAGAGTATACCAAGACTCTGGCACTACCCAGTGCCTGGCACCAACTGGGGGCACATTAAAGCTGATAGAGTAAATGAGCCTCACTGCTGTAGAGACAGGTGTCATTGAGAATCAGATCCCCAGTTTTCCCATGCCTTGAATATATTCATTTCTTTGAGAAGTGTGATTGTTTATGTCATCTGTCTTGGCATTAATCTACTTTACCTTTTATTCATTTGGCTGTTCACACAGGTAATGACTATTTTACTCATCTTTGGATTCTTGTCCCTAACATAAGATCTGGCACATAGTTTGAGCACAATAAAAACTTATTAAATCACACAGTCCTTAAAGAGAAATGAGTATAGACTAGAAAGAGCAAATAAGCCAGTAAATTTTGGGGGTTGCAAATGTGAAAACAAAGAAACAGAGTGTGGCCAAAGAGAATAAGATTCCACTGTGTTAAAGAACATGTAACACATTTTATAGAATTATTAAGGATATCAAAGGACAATGAAAAACATTGACCACCCTGAAGAAGAAATTTTGAGAACTAGGCAAAAGTAACTTTGAAATGTATCCCTAGAAACAGTGCTTGAAGAGTTCATGACCTTGGAAGACCAAGGTCAAGGGTAGGGGCAGTAGATAAGATCTGAATAACCCAATGCAAACAATAGAATCCAACTTGGCTGACTGAAAGGGAAGGGAATTGATTGGGAAACCAGTGGATAACCCACAGAAGCACTGAGGAGGTTAGGAAATCTGAGTTTGGAAAATAAACAGGAGTTAAGGAAGGTCAGGCAGCCAAAATATAGGCAAAGTCATATCACAGAAATGTGTTCACAATGCCTCTCTGGTGTCCCCACCACTGGATACTCCCTCTGAGTTGCCAGAGCTCCTGTTTGACCACTTGCAGATTTTTATCACTGTCCAGACACTCACAGCCAGGTGTTAGCAGAGTTAAAGTTCAAATTCTGATTTGTCCAAAGGATACACATTCTAGCACTGCTTAACAGCAGTTGAATAGGAGCTTGCTCCTGCTGGTTCAAATCACAGATCAAAATTCTTCTTACTCTTTTATATTAACACTGAAAGCTGAGATGAAACATTTTTTCTATAGAAGGTTGTGGAAGCTTGTGTGTGACAGCGTGAGTCATCCATAAAGTAAATTTCAGCATGGGCTGAAATGTTTTCTGCAGTTCATGTGGGTGGGTTCTTTAGGGAACATGAAGTAAAGAAAACAAAATTTTACTGTGAGAGACAATTACTAAATGCCAAAGTAAGTGGATGACCCAATAATTTGTGTACCCCAAAATAAAACTAATGGCAATGTAAAAGTATAATTTGTAACATATTTATGGCCAGTATAATAAAAACTAAGCAGGTTTCAATTTCCTTCAGAAGAGAAGATAAATTACTGGTGCTGGATGTCCAGCAACCAAGCAAGATAACTTGAAAATTTAATTCTTTACTTGCTTAACTATAATACTTATGACTCTTAAAATACAGATTTGGGTTCATAAAGCAGTAAAGGTTTTAGCCATCTGCTTGGTTTCAGAACATATCAAAATGCTGAGGGTGATTTTGCAGAAAGAATTCACAAACATGAAGAATCTATAGGCAGAATAGAGAAATTTATTCTATTCAGTCATTGTTTGCCTTCATGTGAAAACCACTAATGGCAGGTCTGGAAAAATTGATGATAAAACACATGTAGATAAACTCCATCTGCACAGAGTCCCTCTGCCTGAACCACTCTGCTCCCTTGCCACCCCCTGAGAACCTCCCCTCTTCCCACTATTTCTTCATCTAGTTGACTCCAACATTACACTTCTATACTTCACTATCATTTCCCCAGTAAAGTTGTCGCAGACCTCCTACACTAGGTCAACCCCTCTTATTATACACTCTTACTACCACCACAAGTCTCTCTTTGTGGTAGTGATTGCTGTTGACTATTTTATATTTTCATGTTAATATTTGATTAGTGTCTTCCCTAGAAGCCAATTAGTTCCTTGATGTCAGGGACACTCTGACAATACTCATCTCTGCAACCCTAGCTCATAACATAGTGCATATCAGGGCATATAGTAAGCCTTGTCAAGTAGTTGTCAAATAATTATAACTCTGTATGATTGTTGAGAGAATGATTGCCACTGTCTTACAAAGATCTTTCAAATGCTTTCCCCCTCTAAATTATAACTTTTTGTAATGCCTACCCAAAATGATGAAAGGAGAATGATTAAACACATCATCAGTTTCATTACTTGGAGTGCTAAGGATATTTGCAGAGTGAATGAACAGGGAACTGAGTCAGTGGCTCAGAATATTTGCAGTTTTCTGTTCAAGGTGTACTTTTCACTCTTTAGTTGTTAATTCTAGATTCTTTTGCAGCCATTTATTTTCCCATCCTTATTTGATTTTCACATTGGCCAGATTTGGAACCGATGAGTAGTTTTAGCATCACTGTTAATAATGACAGATGGAGGTTTGAACAAAGTAGGGAGTTGGTACCTTGAATAATAGAAATCTATTTTAAGCTGCTGTAATTGGTTTGATTAGTCCAAAAGGCTACTAGTTATCTTGGGCATAACAAGAATGTCAGTGTTTTTACATGATGAAGTATAGTAATATTGAAGTTCTGTGTTCCTATGGCAATAAGAAGAAATAAGATTGGAAGGGTTTTTTTTTTTTTTGGAAGCAGATTATAGAACTAAATAAGAATTACTAAACCAACAGAAAATTTCCACTTCTGTCTTGACCAAAGTAACCTATGAAGATTAATTTGAATTCCTTCATTTTTGGAGAAACTCTTAGGAGGAAACCAAATACTTTGTGGATAACAATTAGATATTTGTTGCAATTGTCTCTACAGTCAGGATGGCTGAATCCCTCAGAATGCAAAGGAAAGGAAGCCAGCACTGCTGTCATCCTTTCCCAGACTGGTTACCCATAGCAAACCCCCATGGAACACACATGCAGGTCCTCCTAAATTCTGAGTGGACCTCTCGAGTAGGCTTAAAAAGATGCTGGGAAAAATATTTTGTTTTGCACTTGATAGTGCTTTCTATTTTTCAAAGTATATAAAAATATACTTTTTCCTACCCTATTTTACCCTTACCTTTACTTTCCTCTTTTCAGCGTCAAGGTGTTTATCCTAGCTTTGACAAAGCCACAAGGAAATGACCTTGGTTGTTCAGGTGTCAGCATTCACTGTTGAATCTTTGAAATGAACATGCTGGGGAAGGCCAAGGTCCTGTCAGGCAAGGCCACCTGGTTGCCTCCTCCTATATGGCCACACACGAGCTTGCCTAGGTGAATTTACCTGGCCCAGTGCTTCCTTTCAGGCCTGCAGGCTTAACCTCCTGCAATGGCAGCTCACCAAGAAGGATCCATCATATATTCCAGCTCACACCACCAGGTTTATAAAACCAGAAGTCCCTTTATTAAGAAAAATGAGGCATGATATTTTTAACAATTAAAACACAGATCTGGTTTGTGAAATAGTAAAGGTTATAGCCATCTGTTCTTGGTTCCAGAACAGATCATAATGCAGAGGGTGATTCTACACAGGAAGAAATTCTTAAGTGTGAAGAATCTATAGGCAGAATACAATGATTTATTCTATTCATTCATTGAATGCCTTTATGTGACAGCCATTAATGCCAGCTCTGCAAGAATTGATGACCTTCTTTCAGTCATTCAACACATATTTATTGACTGCCTATTATGTGTGATGCTCCAAGATGGGTTCTGAGGAATATAACTGCATGAAATATAGTCTTTTACACAAGGAGGCAGATAAATCAGCAATTACAACAAAATTGATAAATCAACTATCAGAAAGAAGTAGAGGTCACATGGGGTCTCAGGGTTCTCCTACTGTTACCTGTTTACTTCTAGTTTTGTTTTGGCTTTAGCTGTTTTTGCCTTTCCAATTTAATAGGCAAAAAACATTAAGTTAAACAAGTTGTTTTGGAGATAGGAATATCAAAAATTGATGGGGCATATTGCCTTAGCTGCCAAGAGAGCCTGGCTAGACTGAGGAAGGTTTAGATGTGCTTCCCTGTGGGAGAGGCACCTTGTCTCTGACATGAAAACCATCAAGAACAAAAGTGAAGAAATCATCTTGCAAGTTTCCATTACTCAGTAGGAATCAAAAATTACTTTGGGAGGATGAATTGAGGCCAGATACCAGGTGTCAAAAATATAAAGCACTTTTGAAAAGTGATTTTATACACACACACACACACACACACACACACACACACACACACACATGAAGTAAAAAGAAATATTAGAAGGCAAGCCAGGCATTGTCATGGGCAGCATGATGGGCTTTATTCAAGAACATAAGATGTGGAGTTCTATTTTTAATCGACATTTCTATAGGGATTTTTGGTCACAAGATTCAGTCAGGTCAAAAATCAAACTGGGGTTCTTTTTAAAATTTTAGGTTCTTCCGGGGTTCCTGAAAATAGTCAAAGAAATGTTCGCCTTTGAGATTTAAAAAATTCATGGGAAGACTTTTGTGAAGTTTTAAAATATTTCTGACTGTTTCTGCTTCTTAAACTAGTGTGGGTGAATTAATATTACTTAAAAGAAACTCAATTTCCCAGAGTAGAACTAGAAAAAAATTCCACCCATTTTAGCTATTCTGAAGAAGATATTAAAATGACACATATCCCACCTTTGGTCTTTTTAACAAAATTGCAGAAGCTTTATTATTAGCACAGAAATTACATGACTTTGGATAGTAGGAGAAACAGAAGTTAATGAAAGTTTCTTTGACCTCACCATCATTTTGACAGGGAATAGCTATTTATAGTAAATTATGGTTGTACCATACTATAAAACATCAGCAAACTGAATGAATGAGCAAATGATGAACGGTTTGACTTTCCAAACAAAAGAGTTCTGTGGATTTCCTTTGATAATTATTTAGTTTCATGTTTAGGCCCTTTTGACATTTTCACCTTTAAAAAGAACTATCTCTAAATCTCAAATTCTGAAAACAACGAACGTTCTTGCAAATGTCGTCTAGCAGTTATCTGCCTGGTAAGTTCATTCTGAAGCTTTAATGTGCATCAGAATCAACTTGGGTGTCTATAAAAATTCAGGCTCCCAGACCTTTATGACAGTAAATTATAATTCAAAAGACCTGGGGAAGCAGCCTAGAATCTGCATTTTAAGTTACTACCTCTGATAATTTTCAAGCCAAGGGCTTGTTGATCAATAGTAAGTTTTCCATTGTTATGTAAAAAATGATCACAAACTTAGCATCTTTATTAAACCACACACACTTATATCTCACCATTTCTGTGGGTCAGATGTCTGGGTTCAGCTCCTGTAAGTCTCTGGTCTCACAGGGCTGAAATCAAGGGGTGAGCTGGCTTACTTTCTCATCTGACGGCCCAGCTTCCAGGCTCATTCAGGTTGTTGGGAGAATTCTTTTTCTCAAAGCTGCAGACTGACTTCTCACAGGCTGTGTGCCTGAAGCCATCCTCAGGTCCAGGAAGTCACCTTCAGGCCCCTGCTCTGTGAACCTTTCAACAGATCTTTTACGACAGGGCAGTTTGCTTCTTCATGCCCAGCAAGAGATCCTCTGTCCTCAGGGAGAGTCAGGGCTCTGCTTTAATAGCTTTTACCTCATTACTTCAGGCCCAACCAAGATAGCGATGATTTTGAATAACTCAGAGTGGACTGATTAAGGACCTTAATTATACCTCTTATCTTTGCCACGCCACTTAACCTAATCACAGGAGTGAATACTCCTGCTTACACTCAAGGGGAGGGATTGCAGGGATCTGCACGCCAGAAGGTGGGCTTCTCTGGGGCTGTCTGAGAATTCTGGTACCATTACCATCCTTTGAGAACACGGGTTTAAAAAGACTGAAATCACAGACTTCTGGAAACTTTGAGTGTGAGACAAACAGGGCTGATAGAGTTATCCCTACAAGTGTGGTTGACATAATAAAAATTAAGGATGCCAAGGGACTCAAATGCAATGGACTGTAAGGAAGAGAACTCTGTGCCCAGAGAAAGACTGGTACCATTTTCTCTCCTTTGTCCTAATCAGTCAGGGAAACTTTGTCATTCACCCTTTAGAAGGCTATGTTGTCTCTGAGAAGAAATTCTAATGCTGGCAGCTATTTTAGTATTTCCACTGGAAAGAAGGGCCCTCAATATCTGATGGAAATGACCTTCAACAGGCATCTTGTTCCTATCCCTTAAAGAATAGTTGCTGTCTTAATTTTCAATTTTGTAAAAAGATTTATTTATGCATACAAGAACTGGGATATAGACCAGAGGTGCAGGGAGGGGTGAGAGGATCCACCAGAGACAGAGTGGGGAGCAGAACAGGCAGATCCACTGAAATACACTGCTGAGGGGAGCAGTGGGCAAGACAGGAGAGATCTACTGTGCCATGTGTATTAGCTCCCTGGCTGGGGTTCGAACTTGGGGATCTAACTCCTGCTGCAGTGGCTGGCGATAGCTTGATATCACTGTCTTTAACCCCTGCACTCTATCTATCTATCTATCTATCTATCTATCTATCTATCTATCTATCTATCTATCTAAAAACCAACAACCTTGTTTTTCTATGGCAGAGGAAGGGGAGAAGGGAAGAAACTATGTGATGTGGTGGTAAATGAATGCTGGGAAATGGACTAAGAAAGAGACATTTCACTGAATAACCCTTTATGGTTTTTAAACATTTAATCATTAAAATCCCCAAAAATAAATCCCCAAAATAAATTTTCTATTAATTTTTTTATTTAAAAAGAAAAAAATTCCAAGAGAAGGTTTAACAACATTTCTGTTTCAGTAACCAGTGTTATATTAATGACAAGAAACACCGCATTCTTGATTACACTTAAATCCTCCTTTTTGATTTTTCTTCTTAAGATGCAAGTACCCAACTTCCTTTTAAATTTGAGGTCACCTCATTTCCATCCATATTCAGTGCTCCCTATAAAAAAATGGAGACATCTGTGAAATAAAAAACTCATGAATTATGCAGAACTCATTTCAGTATAAAATCTAGAAAAGAAAGACCCCAGATTGCAGTGGAAGGAAATTGATACCATTAGGCCATGGACATGAAGTTTCATCACCTATCTTGAAGTCAGCTGAAGACAATATTAAAAGAATTTGATAAAGTCATATAGTCATACAGAAGGTAGATTACAATTCAATTACAAGTACAATTAAAAATTAAAATTAAATTAATTAAAAATTAAAATTAAACTAATTTTTAATTTTGCATCTTGGTAAATTGTTCCTCAAATTCAGGACTTTGTTGATACTTTCTTAGGGGTCCATTTCAACAAAAGGAATAGAAGGAAACTTTTGCTGTCAGTTTCCAAACTAAAGTGTTTTGTTGCTACTTGATATTGTATTTAAAACTCCCTCCTTCTTTTTTTGGTTCTCCTTAATTTATGCTTCAGGTCTTGTGCCAAGAAAGTGTTTGTGTGGGGTGGGGGGGGGGGGGAGAAGGGGACTGAGGATTGAAAGAGAAGAATTGAGAGAAATGGGTTAATGGTGTCAGAGTTGTAGGCCGGAAATACAGTGAGTTGTAGAAACCACCAAAATCCTTTCTAGAAGTAGGGCATGGGTCTCCTACTATGTTAGAAAATACTCTGTTTTTGCATTGCTGTGGACTGGATGCATCAGTGCTAGTCTCCTTCTTAAATTATAGGCACCACGCAGAGACTGCCCTTGATTCAGGTCAAGAAAGTGCTCCCCCAAATACCTGAACTAGAAGTCGCTTCCATGGTGCAATAGCAAGATCAATAAACTTGGTGAGTGATGACTTATCTTTGACAACTTGACTTTATTCCTTATAAATGTGACCTGATCCAAGGAAGTATAGCTTTTCCAAATTGCATTTCTACCTGGGTATAGCAGAGGGAGTGTTGAACTTGCAAAATCAGTTCATCTGAATTAGATGAAATGAAGTGACTATTTCTGCGGACTAGAAGGACCACTTGCTCCTGAGGTTTCAGCCCTGCTTCCTCGGGTGGAATCGTAGTACCAGCAGGTTAATCATTGTTCCAGTTGGAGCATGAAAAAAAAAAGAGAATGCAAAATTGTAACCCAGAACTCCCACTGACCCTCAATTACTGAAATAAAAGTAATCCAGAACTCCCACTGACCCTCAATTACTTCCCTAAACTTAGCACCTGATAACCTAAATCAATGCATATTGATTTCCATGTAATTGAATCCAAAATTGTCCTCTGAATTTTTTTTCATTCATTCAAGTGGGTGTTACGTTATATTAAAGGCACTATTGATAGCTATTGTAGGGGGTGAGCAATGTTAACAGGGAAGAGGCAAGTATTCTTTTATCATGCTTGGCGGTGATAGGCTAGGTCACTCATTCTTCATAATACTTGGGCAGTTGGAGTCAACATCCCAGCAGGAGACTAATGGTGTACTCGGGATGTGGGAAATCCAAAATGGAGAGTGCGGTTTTCTAGGACCAGTAATAGTGAGATGATGCTGTTGATCCTAAAACTAAAGATTGGGCCTCCCCTGGTGGTGCAGGCATTTGAGCAGAAGTACTGTGAAGCTGTCTGCAGCCGGGGCAAGAAGCTCACATGGCACAGCAGACCTCTCCTGTCTTGCCCGCTGCTCCCCTCAGCAGTGTATTTCAGTCAGTCTGCATGTTCTGCTCCCCGCTGTTTCTGGTGAATCCTCTCACCCTCCTGCGTATCTGGCCTGTACCTCGGTTCTTGTATGCATGAATAAATAAATCTTAAAAAAAACCAAAAACTAAAGGGGCCAAGGAACTCAGAGGGACAGAGATAGGGGCAGACACGTGCACACACATGCACACACACAGAGCCATTATGAGGGGCGGGGGGGGGGTGGTGGGCACCTGCCTGATAGGCCTTGAGCCCTTTAGTCAAGGTATGCAACAGTTTGTGAGTGCCCTGATTAAGAGAGAGAAGATATATTCCACAGTGGCTGTTCCCTCTTTTCCCTGATGTGCTAGTCCTCCCCATAATGCCAAACCCAACCAGGCCAGAGGCAGCTTATATAGACTGGCCTCCCCGTGCCCCAAACAGAGTAGGAAGAGTGGTGAGCAGAGCTGGAGAGGTAGTGGAAGGAGAGCTAGGTGGCTTAATGCATCAAATTGGAAATGCAGGGTCAAGGAGTACCTTGTGTTTAGGGCTAAGAAGGGGTGGTGGCTCAGAAGTTCCTGGGTAGAATATGATGTCACTGCATAATTGTTTTAACATATTGCGAATATTCTGCTTGATACCTCTCATTCTGGCCCTCATTTTGGAATGCTCAACCTTGCTTAGGAAGAGATATGCTTTGTTCATTCACCAAAAACTTTTTCTGCAGCTGCTGTGCAGCAAGAATTCCACTACACATTGGTGAAAATAACATGCAGTCAGTGGAGAGATCAGATTAGGCGATGCCTTGTTTCAACAGTATCAAGTAACAGGATAGAAGTATTCACAGGGAACCCCAGGAGCATGATGCAGAGACCCTCATTCAGTGGTTGTGTTATGTAGCCTCTAGTAGATGTCAAGAAGTATGTGTTGAGTCAATGTGCCTTTGTTTTAGAATGCTGGAATATTATAACACGCCTTTGTCCTAGAATGCTGGAATGTTGTAACACACAGAAACTTGTGTGAACACTGACACTTTCATTTTATACAAGTGGGAAAACAGATCCAACATTGTGTTGCTGAGGTTAAGGGGATTCCATGTTTTCTGGATCTTCTCTGGCTGAGAAATTTATTACCACTAACCATGCTTCTCAGGGCTCCACTAAATAACATAGGATTGGTGACTTTAGGAAGATTGTTGGTGTTCTTATAAGACACAGTTTTATTTATTTATTTATTTTAAAATATTGTTATTTATTTACACAAGAACCGGGGTACAGGCCAGATGTGCGGGAGAGTGAAAGGATTCACCAGAGACAGAGCGAGGAACAGAACAGGCAGACTGACGAAATGCACTGCTGAGGGGAGCAGCAGGCGAGTCAGGAGAGGTCTGCCATGCCATGTGGGACCCTCGCCGGCCAGCTGGGATTGAACCAGCGCTGCAGAGTCTGCGGACAGCTTCACAGCGCTGCGCTCAACCGCCTGCGCCACCAGGGGAGGAACTAAGACACAGTTTTAATAAATGGGTTTTTAAACTGTTTTCCACTAATTCTACTAAGATAACACTTAAACAAAATTTTTCTGTGAATATTTGCCTTTTGAAAAATGTTCAGGTTATCCTTTTGAATTCCTCTGGACAACTTGGACAGAATCCTGTTGAAGAATACTCCTAATTTTATTTTGGAAATGAGTGAACTGATAAATATTTCGGTCCAACTGAGGATGAACAAGAGGAAACAGCAGGAATACTGGCTTGTTGGTGAAAATCAGCTCAACAGCACTCATTTGACCCATGATATCAAAGGAACGAGTTTTTTTTCAGGAAGTCATTATGACTCATAGAAGGTAGGGAAGCTCATGGAAACAGCAAAAGAATGCTTACCCTCCTCGGTGTCTGTCATTGTTCAGCTTCAAATGGCTCCAAGATATTAATTTTGGGGAACCAAATAAATATAGAGTCAAGGATGAAAACCCCCTCCTCTTGCTGGCTCACACTGAAGATTCTTATTTGATGGATCATGCTCTACAGATGGATTGTTTCCATTTGGCAAATGACTAGGAAGGTTGTTTGTTTACACATTTGTTTGCTTTTGTAAATCTTCCCAGCTTTTGGCATGGGGGATGTCTGAAAAAAAATTCAGAGATACCAAAATAAAATGAATTCAAGTGAAATACTTGAATATTTCAATCTATTAGCAGAATATTTCCTTAGATTCTTTTTGTTTTCATATTTTTACAGCTAACATTGATGTCAAGAATAATTATAGTTATTAATTATAATAAAAGCATATGTAGACATTGAAAATATAAAAACCTTGACGTCTAGGTAGAACTCAGTCTCCTGGAATCATTATTTGGTTACAATTGCTTATCTGAATAGATTTCCAGAGTTTAAATGCAGGATCACATTTAATATTAAGGTTCATAACAAGAATAAATGTTTCAACATGGAGGTTCATCTGGTCTCTCTCTCTTTGCTACATCACAAATGGGATTCTAATTGTAAAATTTAAGGATTAAGTATTTGGCAAATGGAATTCTACTAATCTCATTTTTACTTGTTTGTGTATTGCTCATTGATTGGAGGATCAAGTTCAGGTTTAGTGTTTTTCAATAGGAATTTAGGGGTGTCACCCTCTACGAGGTATAGATATTACACAATTTCTCGGGAGCCAAATAATTGCTCCCTTGTATACCACCTATCATATTCAGACTTGCAGATCAATGGGAACTTGGCTTACAAAAGGCATAAATTTAGCTTCCAGTTCTGTTAGGTTTGGGCAGGTTTCTGGACTCTTATTTTGCTTACACAGCTACTGTGAGCATTCAAAGATGTCGATGACTTCCTGTCCATATCAAACTTACAATCTAGAAGGGACAGGATACACACCACTAGTTATTAGGTCAGACACAATGGGGTAAGAGAAGTGTCATTTACCTGCTCCGCACTTCGTGCTGAGAACACAGAGCCAATGGCACCACTTCCAGTTGGGTGTAATCATACTGTGTAGCCTTCTTGAAAAAGCAGCTTTGAGCAGAACTGGTTGATGGCTTTTTCTGATCTCTCAGACTAGGGTAAATCTCCCAAGTATGTATGCTGAGCCCTCATAGTCCTTTTCATATTAATAGTTTGCAATCATTATCATGGTTATAACTAAAGTCTGTCTTCCTCTCTAGATGGGCTCTGCTCACCGTAGTGATAAGTATTTATTGGATAAGGAACTATTTAGTGAGCACCCACTGTACACCAGTTACAGGCATGTACAGCCTCCTTACCTTCCTGAGAGAACCCGAGGCCAACGTGAGCTCCCCAATTTGCCTTCTGTCTCAGCATTAATGTGTGGATATACCCTGGGTCTGTTGGCTGCAGAGCCTGTGCTGCAACCAGGACTTGCACGCGCCACAGAGCAGGGTGCTTGGAGTGGGTGCTGGAGAAAAGGGACTCCACCTGAGAGCACCAACAACTCTCTCCTCTGGGAGTGCAGGAGGCTGGGTGAACTGTGCTCCTGAAGGAGAGACCCACTGGAACTGAGATAGAGGAATCTCCATAAAAAGGGGAGGTTCCATGTTCCCTGCCCCCACTTAATGAGGAGCAGAGCTGAGAGGCTGGGGGAGCTTGAGGCACAGAAGCGGCACAGGACAGGGAGACCCTGGGAAAGAGAAAATGGAGAAGGGCTTGTTTGCTTCTTGGCTTTGGGCTTGTACCGGGAACTTGGGGGACTTGGAGGTGAAATGTGAAGAAGAGACACAAAGAGACACTTGGGAGAAACACGTAGGTGAGAGACCGGTGGGGAGGCTGTCAATGGCAGCCTCTATCTTGATTTTGTTTTTGGTCTTTTTCTTCGAGACTTGCCTTGCCCCTATAGGTCCCCTCCAAAAGATGCTGTAGACCTGTGGCAAACTTTCTGGTCTCAGTGGCCCTGCTTTGGGCCCCCCCTGTTTGGCTGAGCATTTGCTCATGAAGGGATAGGTAATTTTGGGTATTTAATTGGAAACTTTTAACTATATCCTTTCTCTTTTCTTTATTGCACACTAATTGTATTAAAGTCATTTTCAATTGAAGGTCTTACGCACTAGAGAATGTATTGTCTTGATGTGGCAGATGGCAGAACCTATTTAGAGCAGGCAGGTTTGGGGAGTGTTGGGGTACCCCTTACCCTGGCCTATAACAGAAGCTTCTGAATTTTGAAGAAAGATGAAGTGTGCATGCACAGGCCTGGGGAAGACAGAATATTTGGCAAAAATATACCACCTCACAAAACCCCCTTAATGAATTACTTTTCCTTCCTAATAGTTCAGGGTGTTACAAGAGGGAAGTAAGGAGATAGCATTGCTACTGACTGAAAGAATGTAGCCATGTTTTTTATTTTTTTTTTTTTAAGATTTATTTACTTATTGCATAGAAGAACTGGGGTGTAGGCCAGAGGCCAGAGGTGCAGGAGATGAGAGGATTTACTAGAGACAGAGTGGGGAGCAGAACAAGCGGTTCTACTGAAATACACTGCTGAGGGGAGCAGAAGGCAGACAGGGCAGGTCTGCTGCACCATATGTGGGTTAACTTCCTGGGCAGGGTTCAAACTCAATTTCAGTGAAAGCACTGAAACTTAACCCCTAGCCCACTGGGGAGGCCCTGAAAGAATGTAGTGTTGAGGGTATGTAATGGCAAATTCCAGGGAAAATAACTTGATGATGAGAAGATTTATTATCTTACCTAACAGTAATTCTGAATAGGGAACTTGCAGGCTTGGTTAAATAAAGAACTTATGCCATCAAGCTCCTGGGCTCTTTCCTCTCTGCCATCTTCAGCTCAATGGCTTTTGTTTTCAGGCGCTTCCTCTCATGGTTTTGTTACAGGGCAGCCCAGATACAAAATGGGTTGCCTGACTGTGGGTCCTCACCTGCGCGCTTAAAAGGACTTATCAATGCTCTACTGCAGGCACACATGAAAGGTTAATAAAAGGTTTATTTACAAGGGAAGGGCAATTGAGGAAATATACAGCTCAGGGAGAAAAGTGGGAGACAAAATTTTAAATGCGTCCTACCCGATTCGCTGATCTGGAATCCCAAATGGCACTCTGAGAGCTGGCCGTGAGCCAGGAGCCGTGAAGCCAGGAGGTGAGCGAGAGAGCAAGAGAGTAGCCCCCCAAGGCCCACGTGTTTGGTTTTTATATCCAACCTGGCTGCTTAACTCCACCCTCAGGTCCCAGCCACCTTCCCTTTGGTGGTGACGGGATTCGTCTTTCCCAATATCTTGATGGCTTTAGTCTGGGGTGGGGGTGGAGTCCACAAAACCTGTATGGGATTAGCTCAGGACATCCTTTCCCCCTAACAGTTTCAAGAAGAGAGTATATTAAATGGTGGTGACAAAGAACCAACAACCACCAGGTCATGCAGTTATTTAAGAATAAAGAAACCTTTAGAATAAATGTCCCTCCCAGCTCCCTAGCAGATTTCCCCTCAGGTCAGAGCTTCTAGAACTGAATCACAAACCCACCCTTACACTTACCAGTGATGGGAGGATGGGACCATTGGGACTAGTTTAGAAGAACAGACATTTCCCTGACACTTAAGGAGTGGAAGGAAATTGACCATCAGGATAAAACCAGGACTTTGCAAACATGGAAGAAGAGGGAAATGACTGTTGGGTGCCATGGGCATTCCTTCTCAATTCCAAGGAGATATGCAGTGAGAAACTGACTTAAAACTACTGGATTTTCCCTGGCAATCTCTTGAGATATGCCAAAGACTGTTCTTCAAGCCTGATTGGGCAACATTTTGTGATGAACAGTGTGACTATAGTGTCATGGGGCCATTATCTTCTGTCTCCAGAGATACATGTCTTTGCAGATGAACTCTAAAAATAGTTAACCTATTTTCACATAAAAAGGGCAGTAGCGTGTGATATCATGTGGGCAGACAAAACATTTATAGTGAAGAGCTGCCTAGTGGTTACTACTTTTCTTTCATAACCTTACCCCAATTTCGTCTTAGGGAATTACCCATCACTTATTGAATGATGTCTTGGTGGGAATGTAAATCAAGGTTTCTTGCTTACCTGTCAAGTGCTGGGATGTGACACAAGCTAGGCCAATTTGACCTTGTCCTTCAGGACTTTGGTTTATGGATGCTGTGACACGGGGTGAGAAAAAAGATTGGAATTTATTCTAGCGGTAAAGTTGAATCGATCTTGCTTGTAGATACACCAATATACCCTCTGCTCCCACCAAACTCTCTTGGTTTTGAGTCAAACTTCCTTGGTTTTGAATCTGGTTCTCCAGCCTTCCCTTTAATTCTGAGAGGGAAAAATTATATCCTTGAAAGATCCCTTTCTTGTTCTAGTTTCCAGAGTCAGTTTCTTTTGCCTGCTGGATACAACATCTAACATTCATTTTATTTCATAAGGTCATAGGATGCCTGAGCTCTAAGAAATTCTATAGATCATCTGGTTCAACTCCCTCATTTTACAGCTGAGGAAGCTGAAGCATCTAGAGTTGGAGTGGTTCCCCCAAGGTCATATCATAAAGCTTGTCAGTAATGGATCAGGGATTAAGACTTGGTCACCTTTGCCAGGGAGTCTGCTTTTTATTTTAATCCTGTATAGCATAAACCACAGCTGCAATGCTTAGTAGAGGTTAATGACTTAAAAAAAAAAATATATATATATATATTTCAAACATGCAATTTGCTTTGTGTAGTTTAAAAACTTGTTTCAGAGAGTCTTTTCAGGGATTTGGCATCTGGTAAAGGCAGGCATCAGTTTATATCCTTATATGGAGTCTTGATTCTTTCCAGCTATCTTTAAATGTTTTTTTCCCCTTATATGAAAATCATGTTTGGAGAGGAAGTGGTTTGCTCTAGGGAAGCATGTGGGCTGGGGCTCTGAAAGTTATTATTTTCCATTTCTAAGTCTAATTTCTAGTTGTGTGCATTTGGAGAGAACTTTCTTTGACTCACATAAAAGATATATGTCTGTTATGTTTTTTAGGGCTGTCACAGATGATGGCTGCCACCAAAATAGCCCAAGGTTGGGATATCAGTTGGGGAGGGGATTAATAATAATAGTTCTGATTATGTGCCAGACATTAATTTAAATGCTTAGCTATTATTTATTTCCTCTCACAACCTGAGGAGATAAGTACTATTATCATCACCCCAGTATATAGGTGAAGAAATTAAAGCAAAGACAGGTTAAGCAACTTACTGAAGGTCATAGAGATTTTAAGTGACAGAGTTGAGATTTGAATCCAGATGTTCTGGCTTCAAAATCCATGCTCTTAAGTCTGTTCTGCTGTGTCTTGATCGTGGACTCTCTTTCTATAGAGCTAAAGTTACTTTCTTTTTCTACAGAAAAAAAATTGTTCAATATATATAAAAATGCTATTTTATAAACACTTCTAATGGAGGCTCTGTATGATGAATCTTTTGTGTCCCCAAAATGCTTGGGGGGTTTACTTAGAAACAATATTCTACCATAAGTACTTCTACAAAACCAGGGCTTCTCTTGTCTCTATCCTGTAACAAAGTACTACTAAAGAACTCAATTATCTGGTAATTGCGAGAATCGCACAGAATGAGGCTATTTGCTCTAGATACTCATAAAATAGAACCAATAAGTAATTGTTTAATCGATTGTTAGATTCTTTTAACTCATCTCAAGAGCTCTGTGGTGAAATATATTAGTAACATTGTAAAAACACCCAACTATTGATGAGAAAAAACTATAAACTGAGTACCCAAAAAGGCTCTTATTACTCATTTGAAACACATTTTTCCTACTTGAAATTTGTACAGAGACAGAGGAAGTCATATTTATTCCTTTCCTATTTTGGCAAACAAGCATTGTAGGTTTTATTTTATCATAACAAGTTCCACTATGTCAAAACAAACCAACAGAGTTAATCATTGCATCACAGTGAGATTTTTTTTTTACATTATTCTTTATTCAGAATGAAAAATTCAGTGGAAAAAAGTATTTAAAAAATTGTCTATGTTATTCCAGCTATCTAAATAGCAGATTATACCAGAGAGTCCTCCATTATTCAGTAATTGTTGCTTTTTTCGTTAACAGAATAATTGGATCAATGTAAGCAAATAGGATCTCTTTCAATGTTTTGTTTTAGTCCAGAAATTTCATCCAAGACAAATAACACTGACAACATTCTACAGAATCTGTTGGTTTAAAAAGAATGGAAGACAATAGAGAGAGAGCAGGAGGGAGGCAAAAAGGGATGTGGTCCTACCTCTCTTGGGACCCCGTTTTACGAGCTCTGGACATGCACCCCTCCCTTCTCTGGGGACCCAGGTTGCCATTCTTGTGCCCCAATCAAGTCAGGTGTCTGAGACACCATCTTTCCTTCCTGTTTAATTAACACCATGATAGTTGAGCCATGCAAAACTTCCCCAACATCTCAGCAGCCAGACTTGGCTTATTAGCAGTTTTCCCAGTGAAATTTATTGAAGTTCATTACATAGGAAAACCTTGGATGGACTCCCTTTTGATTATTAACATATTGCTTAAATGGAGGTCTTTTATTTATCCATCTGTTTGTTAATGTAACGCCTACCTTATGCCAGGCACAGTCTCATAGCTGAGCCAGGTAACCCAAACTATTGTAATACAGTCGAGAAAGGGTATTACAGCTTAACTTTTTGAGGAATTGGTTACCCACCTTTGAATTCCCAGTATAAAGCCAGATACCTGATATAGAAATTACCAAATATATGTTGTGAGCTTAATGAATGAAGTACTTAATGATGGGAGCTCAAACTAGGGTCACCTAATCAAGTTAGAAGACAGAAGTGAGGGAAGACTTCCTAGAGGAGGGACACAATCTGAGATTAAAGGATAAATTGACCAGAGTGAAAAAATGAACCTCTAATTCAGGTTCTATTCATCCTCCAACACATACACACACTCACACATGCACTCATGCATGCATGCACACATGGGCATGCCCCAGGCTTACAGGAGACAGAAGTATGCTTTCTTTGCAAACAGTAACAACTATGCTATTCTTTAATCCAAGGACATTGTAGTAAATAATGAGTGTGTGTGAGAGAGAAATGGGCTTTGTTAAGTTTGAGAATGTCAAAGTTCTGCAGGAGAAAATTGATGACACTGTGTTCTATTGTGATATTTTTCACACTATATAATTTGAACTTGTAACTGCTTAACCAATTAAAGATTAAACAGGCAGGCCTTAAATGCTACTGCACAACTGAAAGAATGATTTATTATACAAAAGGTTATTGGAATAGAGGGAAGCCAGATTGTATTCAGAGGAACACCACTGCAGGTAGCTATTAATTTGTGCTCCAGAACCAGGCTTCCCTGTTCAGCTTGGTGAAAACCAGCACCTTAAATTTCCCTTTTGCAGAGTTGCAATGCATGGTAATAAACTAAAGGATTTGGAAATTCTTATGGATTTAAAAAATATTTAGTAACGGTAAAACAATCTTTCTATAAAAATCCTTTAAAAAATTCTAATTATTCCTAAATATCAGTTTTTGAATCATTGCAGTAAGAGAGGACTTAGAGAATTTTATCCACTCTTTTGTGGTTATACTATATATAGTTAGTTACCCACTAACAACACAAGGTTGGTATGGCAGGGTAGGGAAAAGAATTCTCCCTCTACTCTTCTGAGTTCTTAGCTGATATCCTTGTAATAAAAGACAGATTAACAAGAGAAAAACGAACAGAAGTTTATCAGCTGTATAACTCATGTGTAATTAGGAGATGCCCAAGGAAAAATGAATAAAATCCTGAGGTGGCATAGAATTAAGGATTAAATACTTACCAGGAGATAGTCATGGAGCCCCTTTAGAGAAGTGTAAATGATTTTTAGGAAGGATGAATGGACTCTCAGAAGTATAGGTAGGTGGTATGCTAGCTTATGGCGAAGTTTGTCTGGACGTGGTATTAACTTCAAGTCTTCTCTCTTGTGCTAAGAGTCAATCTTCCCTGGTTGATGGAACTCCTGGAAAAGGGATTTATGGACAACTGAGCTCCTTTTGGAAGATTTATGTTTAAACAGAAAAGAGAGTTCAGAGAGAGTGTCTCCCTGCATTTGTGATTTTCCAAGCGTCTATAACTTAAGACAATTAATGCACCCAAACAACGTATCTTGGGATAGCTTGTCCTGAACCAAAGTCATATTTTGGGATGGCATATTCTTCAATCTTTTAGTATTTATTACAATAATTCACAAGGACCAATGAGAAGAAAGTGAAACAAGATCAAGGCAAAGTGATGGAGCAAAATATACAAAGAAGGAGGATTTGGTAATACTTGGAAACAGATTGGGTGCTGAGGGTAAAGAAGAGCAATTGCCAAGGGTGTCAGCTAGACCTCTGGTGAAGGTAATGCTGTGCATCCAACTGAGTCATAGAATGCAGAAGGAAGAGGATAGATGAGGAATTCAATTTGGAAGTGTTCAGACTAAGTTCTGTGGGATATCCAGCACTGATGCACAAATGTTTGGTAGGAAGTAGACTGTATGTTTGGAGTTCAGGAGTGATGTCAGAACTCCAGGTAGAAATTTTGGGCAACATCAGCATAGAATTGAGTGGTTGCAGAAGCTGTGGATACACCTATGGATTTCTTATATTCTCAAACTGATTTCTATAATATATAATTTTGAAGGGAAGTGCTAAGTGAATTTAAATGGAACCCTGTTTTATTGGGTAGTGTGCATGGGAGTTGCAATCTATGTTTGTGGACCTGGTGGAATGACTTATGGATGGGTGGATGATAGGTGAATGAAGAATGTAGGTTCATGAAAATCAATAGATGTTCTCCTCTTTTAGTTTACATGATGATTTGCTTCAGTTTTTGCTCTGGATAGAAAAAAATAGGACAACCTCAAAGAAGGAAAAAGGCAACATTTGGATGCAATACACAGAGAACCTTATTCCTGCTTTTAAAAATCAATGAGCCTTTCATTTTTTAAGCCAACTAATTGCAGACCATTTGATGTATATTATCCTCATTTGGTGTTGATGCCCTAGCAGTGACTGACCAACTGCTGTCTTTGTAGCAAATCCAGATGGAGAGGACCAGCTGAGTGACAGACTGGCTACTGTTCAGCAAGCAAACATATGATTTGGCATATGACTTCCCTTGAGTAAATGTGAGCCCTTACTCTACATTTCCTGCCAGTGACCAAGTGGTTTCAAAAGAGAGAGATGAGATACCAGACGTTGGCTTGTAACATGCATATGTTATATAAATGGCCATAGTATGGACCCAGAGGCTGCAGAATGGATCATGATTCCTTAATAATCAATCACATCATCAGCAAGGCAATATACAGGGCAGAGCGGGAGCAAACCCTCTATTACCAATGATGGATAATTTTTACCTTCCCTGGGAAAGATAGTCTTGACCCTTCATGAATCATTGAAGAAATGCTTGAAATGCACAGTTGTGGCCCAAAATGGCCAAAATGTTTTCACACCTCATTACAGGCACCAAATGGTTTGGGCAATGCTGAGTGAATTGCAAATCCATTTTGCAGTTCAGGAAGGTCATTAGGACTCAGATTCATTATCTACTAAGCCTTTTCTTTGCTTTCCATTTATTACTCTCCTTTGAGGAAATGGAACTGTAAGAGTGGAGCAGAGACCTCAATTCATTCAACCTTGACACATTATTCGTGTCTACAATTTCACCATAAATTTGGAGAGGGAGAGACAGGAATTGCAAATGCAGGGATTTAAATCCCCCTGTGCTACATTTGTCAAGATGAGCAGATTGTAAACTGCCTCTTGCAAATTTGATATGAGTTTGGGCATCAAGCTAATAATTCCGAACGACAGACTCATTCATTTGTATGGTGTTTCTTTCTAGAAGTTTCTGAAATTATATAGTTATTATATATCCCAAAGGTGTTCAGGTTTAGTAGGAAGATTAGGGTGGCTATTTGTCTAGGAAAGTTGGAGCTCTTTTCCAATGAGATGGAAAGACAAATTTTTCAGTTTACATGATCACAGTTTTACACACTATGCATTTAGAATACTTGCTTGGGCTTTTCTGAGGAAAGTAAGGAGAGATTTGTACAGTCATCAAAATTATTTTAGAAGCTTGCAGAAACATTCATTGCAAATAACCCAAGTCATTTAGATGTTCTCATCACATTTCTGGCTCTTCTACTGAGAAATAACTATGTATTTTATATTTTAAATATCTCACAGGACCCTTACCTCATTTACCAAAGCAATTTTCTTTTACTTCTTGATTTAATTTTTAAGAAATTAGGTTCATAATTCATCCATTATTACCTTTTCACTATAAAAAATTTAAATATTGCATAAATATTACAAAAGGCACTGAATATTCCTCCGCATTCTTTCACATTTCCTTAACTCCCTGGTCACAAACCCTATTAATCGCTTTTTGTGTATCCTTCCCGATCTTCTTGTATGTGCATGTGTAGGGTGTATATGTCTGTAGTATTTGTGTGTGTGTGTATGTGCACATGTGTGTTATTTTTAGATAAATATACTGTAAGTATCACATTGCAACTTTCTTTTTTCCCTCAACCATACATCTTAGAGCTCTGTTAGTATAAAGATCTATTTCATTTTGCTATGGACTGAATGTTTGTGTCCTCCCTGAAATGCGTATTTGAAGCCTAATTCCTGATGTGATGGTACTTGGCAATAGAGATTTTGGAAAGTAGTTAGGTCATGAGGGTGGAGTTTTCATAAATGGGACCAGTGCTCTTAGAAGAAAAGGCACAAGACAGTGTGTTTTTCCTTTCTCTTTTCTTCTCTCAGCCATGTGAGCACGCAACAAGAACACAGCCATCTGTGTATCAGGAAGTGGACCCTTAACATTGGGTCTGCTGGCATCTCAATATTGGACTTACCTGCCTCCAACTGGAGAAATAAATGTTGCTTAAGCCTCCTAAGTTATAGCAATCTAAGCTGATTAAAACGCATGTGTTTTAACTATTGTATAATATCCCATAGTATTGATAAGCCACAGTTATGTATTTAGGTGGTTCTAAGTTTCGTTATAGTCTGCCTCTACCTGATGAAGAATCGGGAAAAATCCTGAATAGGATAAACTTTTCTGAGTAAAAAATGTTAATTTCATTCATTCTAATGGAAAAATGTGCATGCAATGCTAAGTCTCCTGAACCACACCTATTTGAGCTACACCACCAAATATTATTAGAATGGACACAATTACATCTATAGTTAACACTTCATAATAAATTTAACTAGCCATTGCCCCATTATTAATTACCTTAAAATATGTTTGTATCCATGATCTCATGCAGCATTTACAGATTGTACACTTAAGACTTTGAATATTTATTCATTCAACAAATAATTATTTAGTATCTATTATGTGCCAAGCACTACTTTGGGGGCTGGGAATATGGTAATAGAAGGATAAGGCTTTCTGAGTTGTTTAGAACAGCCCTTCCCACTTAGCTGTTTAGAACAGGCCTTCCCAAAGTGTGCCACTTTGTTATGCAAATTATTTTGAGCAGAGGTCAATTGAGGTCCTGCTGGCTCATGAGAAAATTTTAGTCCCTTAACTACCTAGAAGAATGAAAATTGGCGTTATTACCCAAAATTAGGGTTATCATCAGAAGTAACCTTTCTATTGGAAAAAACTATCTGTATGGCAGGGGAAACATCTAATTACAGAGCATCTGGTCTTCGTCATTTGAGTCACTCTCTCCTCATCATATGAGTCTCCTTCCTCTCTCCTTGAAACCCCAGGTCCTTATGTCATTCCTTAACCCAGGATCTATTCCTCCATTTTGCCCCACTGACTTTGAAATTAACATGTCTTTGTGGATTCCCCATCATAGACATGTAATTACATTTTTTTCCCTACTAATCTACCTGATCTTAATTTGATTATTTGACCAATTTGAGAAGAATCCAGAGGGATAAGAAGAAATTTTTCCTCTTTCCAGACATAACCAAAAATCCTGTCTCATGGAATTTTCATTTTAGTACAAAAGACATATAATAGACAAATAAGGAAGATATAAAAAGTGTTAAATAGGAATAAACCCTCAGAAGAAAAACAAAACAAAACAAAACAGGGAAAGGGAATATAAAATGATAGGAAGGTTGCAATTTAACACAAGAGACCTCACTAAGAAGGGGGCAATTGAGGGCCTCCCTGGTGGTGTAAGGGGTTAAGATGCAACCTATGAAGCTATCTGCAGCCACTGTAGCACAAGTTCGATCCAAGGCCAGAGAGCTACTCAAATGGCACAGCAGACATCTCCTGACTCGCCTGCTGCTCCCCTCAGCAGTGTATTTCAGTCAGTCTGCCTGTTCTGTTCCCCCCTCTGTCTCTGGTGAATCCTCTCACCCCTCTCCCCACTGCAGTGGCCTGTACCCTAGTTCTTGTATGCATAAATAAATGAATCTTAAAAAAAAGAAGGGGACAATTGAATAAAGACTTGAAAGAAGTGAGGGAGGGAGCTGTGAAGCTGTTTGGATGAGAAGTATCTCTTGCATCCCTAAGATGCCCTCTAGAACCAAATGATTTTTTTCTGACAGAAACAGCCAGAGTCTTTCTGCCCTGCAGGTCATCTTTTGGTTTCTTACCTTTAACACCTTTTCTGGCTGTGGGATTTTCCTTTGTCAAAGGGCAATCCTAGCTTCCAGTGAGAAGTAGGTTTCTCAACATGAAGTTTATAGCATGGAGGAGAATGGGACAAGCAGACCACCACTTTCCCTCAGGATAGGAGACTCTGGAGGGGAAAATGTGGTTAGCGTTTGGACAGGGAGATTTGTGGAGCAATTTGTCTCTGCCTGAGGCTACAGGATAGAGAGAGGTAAGCCCAGGTAGCAACTGGCAGGGAACTTAATCCAAGTGAAAATGAGCAACTTTTCTTTTTTAGGGCTGATATCTGCTTGACTCTGTTTAGCATTTTATGTACTGGCTGGGTATAAGTCCTAGCCTTTCAAGGAATTGTTGGCTAAGCTTAAGCAAATTATCATCTGTGGGCTTACTTTTCATTTGCAAAATGGGTATAAGAATAGCAGCAAGTGTATTCAGTCAGAGGGCTTCTAGAAAGACAAATACCAGCTGGTGTCACTTATATGAGGAATACAGAGAAAACAAGGAGTCAGACAAGACCAAAACCAAAAACTAACCCTTGAAAGCTGACTATAGAACTGAGGCACACAGAGGGGAATGGGGAGAGAGAGGGGTTAGCACAAAGTAGGAAGGGAGCACCATGGACCATGGTGGTGGACTGGGTGCTTTGTGGATGGAATTTCTATGGTATTGTAAGGGCAGGACTGGACATGGTGCAGGTTTTCTGATCCCACGCAGACCGGGTAAAGGAGGAGTCAGAGTCCTCAGTAGTTTTGCAGGTTTTTTATTTGGGGTTCACCAGGCATATGGCAGGCAGGGGTGCTGGGAGGCTGGCAGGCCTCCCAGCCCCCAGCAAGTCTTCACTCTATCTGGGCTCTCTAGTGTTCGTTCTGCTGCTTCTCGGCTTCTCTTTCGGCTTCTGCTGCTGCTACTGCTGCTGCTGCCAGCGTCCCCGCGACGCCGCCCTTAAAAAGCACAGTCTTAACTCAGCTGAATCCCATCTACCTATGCCCACACCCTACTCCAGGTGCCCGCCATCAGGCATGCATTCAGGACAAGGATCCATCATCTATCCTGATGGTGGAAGGGCAGAAAAGCCTGACATCTTCCTTACTCTACAGGTATCAACATCTGAGGGGGGGTTCCTAAACCCCCAAAATACAAACAGTGAGGTAAGCCAGTGGCAAAAAATCTAATTTTTTATCTCAATAAAAAAAATAATAACAACTCAGGCCTTCCTGGTGGTGCAGGGGTTAAAGTTCCAGCGCTATAAAGCTATGGCCAGCCACCATGGCATGAGTTCGATCCCCAGCCGGGAAGCTGACCCACCTGGTGTAGCAGACCTCTCCTGTCTAGCCTGCTGCTCCCCTCAGCAATGTATTTCAATAGATCTGCCTGTTCTGTTCCCCACGCTGTCTCTGGTGAATCCTCTCAATGCCCCCACACCTCTGGCCTACACCCCAGTTCTTGTATGCATAAATTATATCTGTAAAAAATAACAACTCTCTCATGAGGTTGACATTAGAGATTAAATGAGATCAGAGAGGCAAAGTGTCTGGCACATAGTAAGTGCTCCTTACATGGTAAATGCTTAATAAATTAAGTACTTTAATACATAAGTATTTGTAAAGCAGGAAGGGCCACTGAGCAGGTTTTCTATGATCCAGCAGACCGGGTAAAGGAGGAGTCAGAGTCCTCAATGGGTTTTGCAGGCTTTTTTTGGGATTTACCCGGTACACAGCAGGCAGGGGTGCAGGGGGGCCTGGAGGCTGGCAGGCCTCCTAGCCCCCAGCAAATCCTCACTCTATCTGGGCTCTCTGGTGATCTCGGCTTCCCTTCGGCTTCTTCTCAGCTTCTCTCTTGGCTTCTCTTTCGGCTTCTGCTGGCGTCTCCGTGACGCCGCCCTTAAAAGTCCAGTCTTAGCCCAGGTGAATCCCATCTACCTATGCCCACACCCTACTCCAGGTGCCCACCATCAGGCATGCATTCAGGACAAGGATCCATCATCTATCCTGATGGCGGGAGGGCAGAAAAGCCTGACATTTTTCCTTACCCTACGGTATTTCACCATGATCCTCCTCTTCCTCTTCACAATCATGACCAACCACCATCATTTCTTGAGCTTAATAGGAACAGAACCAAGTTCAGGGGCAAGAGGCATTTTTTCAGTAGAGCTTTAAAACATTTATCAGTATCCCACAGTGCTTGGTACTGAAGGTTCAGCTCAAAGCTGCCTGGACAAGCTGGTAATCTCTAAGTCAAGGAAAGCATAAAACCTTACATTCCAGGCAGGGAGCAGAGGGTTAAGGATTTGGGGGAAGGGCAATCTACAAATGGGCATCCCTGGCACCAAATAGGGGAGAGGGAGGAAATGGAGACATTTTAGGAATATCAAAGCACCTGAGAGACAGGATGCTGTGGCTATGATGACCAGGGACTCTTGCTCCCTCCAAGAGTCTGTGAAGGTTAAGAGGCCAGTGCTGATACCACCCTGAGGTCCAGTATCCTGGCATGGCTTCACTCTGGGTCTCTTTAATTGTTGCTTGTTTTCAGTTGCATGAAACAACCAAAGCTGATGACTAAATCTTTCATTTACAAATCCATCCCACAGTCTAAAGGGAGCTAAACATATGTGCTCAGATGTCTCTAAAAATAACACCCTATGTTTCTCTTTGGTTGGGATGCTCTGTACAATATTTTCAAATGCTAGCTAGTCAGGTCACACTGACCTGGGTTTGAATCCTGGCTTTGTTTTCCTAGTTATGTAACACTAGTTAAGTTATGTAACTTCTCTGGGTCGCAGTGTTCTCATTTGTGCAGTAGAGATTGTAATAATATCTACCCAATAGGGTGATTATGGAGATTCAATGGGATAACGCATGGAAGACACTCAGGACAGTGCCCAGCACATAAAAAATACTCATTAGTTTTTATTGTTGAAATCTCTTGGGTGGATTGCTTTCTGATGAGATAAATGGGGAAAGAAGAGTATACATGTAGAGAAAGAGGAGAGATAAGGAAAAAGACAGGATGCTTAAAGCTGATCTGGAAGAGAGGCACTTACTGCTTGTCAAAAAGAAAAAAATTCCTGCAAGAGAATAAGGATAAAGATGGCAGGGACTCAAAGTCAGAGACTTGGCTTTGTTTTTTGCCAACTTCATCCATCTGGCCTTGGCTTCTACATTGACTTTTCCCTCCAAATGGCAGCTCTAGAAATCTAGCGGTAAAATCCACGGCAGGGAGATAGACCATCTCTGAATCTCTGTAAACTTCTGTGCTCAATGAAGGCATATAAGAAATGTACATGTTATTCTTTTGCAATATAGAAGTCCTTTGAGACAAATAGAAGAGACAGGCTTGTCAAGTGAGTCAGCAGTGACCACAGCGGATATAATCCAATTGCTTTTTGGCAGACAGCTCATGCAGAAAAAAATACTCTCCCATCCAGACAAAGGTAAATGTAGCTTAAATCCCAACACAGAATCTGATGCTCCATAATCAGCTTCTATTCCCACTCTGTAGTGACCCTAAAACACAGAAACATCATCAATAATTCTTGCTGTTGGGTTGTAATAATTTAATCACTGCAAAAGATAAAGTGCTCAGAGGGTACAATAACTCAGAAAAATTTCAGGATGGTAAGGGGGAAAAAAAGGAATAGATTGGTGTCTTCCCCAGACTTGTTAGTAGCAGATATTGTATAGAACATCTATTATAAAGTGCACATACAGACAATGAACATAAATCTGAATAAGTTATGAGATACCTAGCAACATAAAATAATTTAGTTAGCCACATGATTTTTCTTTTCTGAAGAATGGCTGGTCTGAATCCACGCCTGTGGCATTTTGAATTCTAATCAACCATAAAACCAAGGCAAAATATCCGTTCCAAGATGGATTTTCAACATGATCTCTTACTATGTGTCTTTACACACAATAATTTAGGAAACCAAGTTGAAGCCTGGCCTGGGTCTGAATATCAGAATGTAGGGAATGCTTAAGAAGAAGTTCAGAGGGCAAATTTTATAATACAAAAAGTTAGCTTGATCCTAAAGAATAACTGATTTTATAAAATTAAATGTGTTATGATTTACCCCATCTGTTCAGCATATGCATATACAGAGAATAGTATGTATTTTATAGTATAATATATATTTTATATAGTATATTCTTTAGTAGAAAATATGTATTTTATTGTATAGAATATATAGAATAGCATTTTATATGCATACTATATGGAATCATTTTTGTTTTATAATATAATATATATTTTATAGTATAATCATATGATATATATCACAGTATATATATTCTATGCTTATTTTTAGGAAAGAGGAGAAATGTTTATTTTCACATTTCTTCCCTGAGATATTCTCACTGCCACTGCCATTCTGGGATGGCTATGACTGCAGTCTTTCTGCTTTTATTTCTAACTCAAGGGCAGGATGCCAACTTGCACAGAAGATTTTGTCCCAGCTGTAGGGGCACCTGGGAGCAGTTGACTTCTGTAAAGCCTGGGCAACCTGTTCATTTCTGGGTTCAGGCCTCTAGTCTATGTTTAGCACCCTTTTTTAGCCTGCCCAGTGCTGGGGCTTCTTCATCCCCGGGGCTCTGCCATGGAGGACGGCTCCTAAGGCTGCTGTGTACCTGCGCTCACCCCGCCTTGGCCTCGGCTAGTCACACCGTTCATTTAACCATGAGCTTCATGTGCAGCCTGATGTGAGGCCCAGAGAGAAGAGCCTTCTGTTCTCAGTGGGGTGGAATATTTAAGCTTGGTCTCTTTGGTAAGCTTTGGGACTCAATTTTGCCCTTCAGAGCTGTATGTATCAATACTAAAAGCAATTTTTCTTGGACACATTTTGCTTTGAATTTGAAATATGCTTTTGATGTTTTTACTTAATAAGGCACAGAACTACATTCATTATTTAGACTAGGGCTTATTTTGCATGTGATGTAAGAAAAAACCTGGCACACTTGTTCAGGGTAATTGCATGGAGTAAAATGAACCCAATTTATGTAAAGGATAATTGAAGGAATATAAAACTTCCAAAGTAAGCCTGCTAAATCATTCATTCAGGAACTGATTGACATTTGCCCAGATCTGGATCTGTGCTTTGCCAGGTTTTAAAGCAAAGCAAGGAAGCAATTATTTAAAAGTGGTGGTGAAAGGCAGTATTAAAAGAAAGCAATTCTGAAGGGTGGATATATTTTCAGTCTTTATTCTCTCTTAAATAACATAATTCATAGGCCATAAAGCTAAGCCCCAGGAATCATCTCTCAGCCTAAATTTTCAATGGCAACCTTCTATTTAAAGATATGTAAATACAATAGAAATAATGTCAATCACTTTTTGAAGAGTAATTATATCCTTTATTATTATTTTTTGGGGACCAGATTTCTGTTTTCTTTTAAGATTAAAAATTTTTCTGTCTACCAAATGGGTGCAATTAGGCTTAAAATTTAAGTCTGGGAATCTAGCTCCTTGAAAATATTTGTTTCTCTTTTACATTTCGGTTAACATCTATAAATCCATCTAATGCTAAAAATCTGCTGTAAAGAAATTATAAATCTAAGTTCTTTCCTCTGCTCTCTCTATAACAGTATAAAATTTATGAACAGGTAAATGCAACATTTTCATCAGTTACTTGTTCTCTAGACTTAATCACAGAAACACTTTAGGCAATCAAAAAGCAAGTAGAAAAAAAGCATCTTTAATTGATTCCTCAGAGAACTTTTCTTTCCAGGGTGTAAATAAATTGCTCTTATGTTTTCTATTTGGCTGTTTCAGGAGATACACAAATGAAATTCAGGATACAGACAAGTTTGAAATGCTAATAAGAAGTAGGATGGTATTAAAATGTCCCTTCTTTGCATATATGGAATCAAGGCAGTTGGTTCTAGCAGAGGAATAAAAGCAAAGGTGAAAGGGATTTTCATCTTTGAAAAACTACAGATTTCATGTGCCCTGGAGAGTGCCACTGGGTAAGGCGTGTGCCAGAGAGCAAGGGACGTCCATGGGGCTCTGAAATAGAGTCCTTACACGGTCCCCTCACCTGCAAGGAAGAGCAGAGCTCAGGAGTAGCACCCATGGGCAATGCTGCTCCCCATTTCAGGGTCTTCTATCTGCGCAACCCAAAGATCAATATAACAAACTGATCAATTTACACATCGGCATTTTCGGTCCTTTAGAAGCAGTGATAGTATTTGTGACCAGTGGGAGTTATCCGTGTATTCATGGAACAGCTTGACTCAACTTTAAAGACGCACACTTAAAAAAATGCAGTCCTGGGTGTCTAATGGTTAAACCCCTTTACTTTTCTATTTGAATACTTCCAAGCTTTTTAAGTATGCTAGTAATGTACTTATGGTCATTAGAATTTTAAACTAAATACTCTTTAGTACCACTTTTCATATATATTTTCACCCCATATATAAATTTAGGATGAAAAAAGTTCAAGGAGTGAACTTTTGAAAATGAAAAATTGAAGAGTAGAACATTGAAAAAACCCACCAAATTTATCTTATTATTCACATTTTTTAAGGTTAGAAACTTTATTAATATTTTAAAAGCATATTAAAAATTATTTTAAACATTTTCAGAATATGTGTCTTTACTAGGGCGAGACAATGTTTCTCTATTGTGAACATTCAATAGGGGCTCAAAGCATGTTTATTTTGAAAATGAATGCCTAAAGAATAACTTAGTTTCCTCTTTAACCATGATGTGTAAAATCTATAAGTCCATGACATGTACGTAACAAAACTAAATTCACTATGACAATTGACTTACAGTATTACTATAAGAATGGGAAATGTACAGGTGGACATTTAAAGGATTAAAAAAAGGTTTAGGTCCTGCCCATGAATTCCTAAATAGAGTGTGCTTGACCATGAAAATGGAAGTGGATATTTGTGAATGATTTTCAGTTTACAGGTAATTAATATGAAATTATATATGTTTA
Source organism: Talpa europaea (assembly GCF_964194135.1). Taxonomy (NCBI): domain Eukaryota; kingdom Metazoa; phylum Chordata; class Mammalia; order Eulipotyphla; family Talpidae; genus Talpa; species Talpa europaea. The sequence continues at coordinate 122,475,510 of NC_140071.1, forward strand.
AATTAACACAAAGAAAACACAATTATTTGTAAAAACAACCATATACATTAACAGTAATGATACTCTCTTTACACTTGGATTCTCAGTACTTGTCTGTGCAAAATTGCTGGTAGTGTCATCAATGGGCATCTGTGACCTGGAGGGTAGAAACATCTCCTTCAATGGTACATGTCAAAGCAGCAGAGCCTGCGACAACTTCCGTTCCATGGAGTCTGGCCAGGTCACGGCTGTGCTTTTGAACAGCTGGTCTGGATGTGTGAGACCTGCAGAATAGGCAGCAGCAGCTGCAAGGCATCCTGCACATATGTGGTGCTATTGCAGCCCTAAGAGAGAGCAGAAATGTGGAAAATTAGAAATTGAAGGGTAGATATTGAAAAAATCACCTTATTTTCGTAGTACAATCCTGACAAGTTTTCCAACTCGTTAATGTTCCCTCTCCCCAAACCTCACATTTTATATTGTTTTTGTAATGTTGCTGCTTAAAGCAAATGTAAACACACTCCTTTGGATAGAGTGTGTCCAGCTCTGAATTATCTATACTTACAGAAAAAGAAATTCACTCAAAATGAGGAATGACATCCTATAGGCTTTTAGGCTGCACACATGTATATATATTTATGTCCCAATCAGTCTAGTCTTACCTACCCTCTTCCAGGATTAACTCCACTGCCCTGAAGTAACACAAACTTCTGGTATGAAGAGGCTCTAGCTTGTCCTAACCTATAGATAGACAAATCTAGAGATGAAAAAAACAAGAAGGGTCTCCATCAAGCTAACTGAGGATATTATTGTGCAATTATTCATGGCAAATCCTTGAGCACTGTCATCCTTCCATGCATGTTGGCCTTTCCAACTTGATTTGGATATCTAATACTGCTATTCATGTTCTGTGTTGCCCTTACGGACTGTATCAGACAGAGGGGGTTGTAAAGTTGAGGGTAACTAAAACCTAGGAGAACTTGTGCTGTGGGAATGTATAAACATTTGGCCTCATATTCTTCATGACTTAGGTAAATTCATCCGCTAATGCCCTTCTGGATGGCCACAGAAGAGATATTTTTTGTTCCTTATTCTGCCTCTGACTGCGTGGATTTCTTCTTAGCTTTGGCTGTCCCCTAGGATCTTCCCCTAAGCTCCTTGTCCCTCTGGTCTACTCCAGCCCAGTATGTGGCTACACCCTGAATAATAACACTGGGGGCCACCATTTTGTTATTATTGTATCTCGGTTGTTTTCCTTAACAGTAAGGCACAATTCCTTAAAAAAAAAAATTGCCATAAATATATAGGAAATCCTCCCTAACATGGAAGTTTGGTCATTTCCAATTCTTGCAATTGACAGCTACTTCAGACCAGCAGAACACTATTAGATAGGCATTGCCCATGTTCAAACTTAGTTTCTTGACACCCTGAGTAACACCCTGATGGCTTCAGAGGGGTGCCCTGTGGCTACAGATGTGCTTGTTTCTTAGAGCCTGGGCCCTAAAGGAAGGTTTTCCCCTACCAACTACTGGTAGAACACAGTGTCTATGACTCAATAATGGGAAAGCTTCTTGAGTGTCTTTTCTTTTTTGTCCTGCTTCTGGCAGAACCATAGCAGCACTGGGGCAGCTTCCTATCCATTCTACCAAGTCTTGAGGTGAGGACAGGCCATGGAGTGAGAGGCCACAGAGATGGGATCCTCTGGTCACAGGAAGAGTAGAGGCTGAACTTCCTACCTGTCATTTTTATCAATCTGGAGTTCAGACCCAGCTAATGTGAAGGTTATTGTGAATGGAGGCAAGTGCCCATTTTTATAAAAATCACCATTGAGAAGAATCCCTCATTGCAGCCAATAATCATTGTATTAAATCTGGTGTCAAACATGGTGGCAAGTTTGAAACCGTGACAGAAGTAATGTGACTGCATAGCATTTGTCTGTATAATCAGGAATTCTTGAGATTAAGTATTGTTCTTTTACCTGAGGATTTATAGCTGGTTGAGCTGTACTAATCTAGTAAAAAGAAAAGACTGTTGATGATAAGATTTAGAATTGCAATAAGACCTGCTGCCTGGGAGAAAGACAAAAAAATATAGCTCTAACATTTGCTTTGATTCAGAAGCATGTTCTCTCCAAGGTCCACTTACCTCTAACAATACCCTATCGATCATGGGGTTAAGGACCTCAGCCTTCTTGTTGGCCTGTGGATCAAAAGGATGAAGTTGACAGATTAGACACACATACTACAAGACTTGCTACATAAAATATGATATGCTAGCTTTGTTGAGGAGTCTTTTTAGAGAGGAAGGAGAGTGTGTTGAAGAACCCACAGCTAGTATGCCAAGCAATCATGGCCTTCAAAATGAGGAGGAACAAGCCACCATATGTGGGCAGAAGGTAGCAGTATCTGCATCCCCACTTTGGGGAAGTGAAATCCCTAGGTTGCTGTGATTGAAGGCACAGTTTCAATACACTCTCATAAAAAAAGTCAAGTCACAAGATTTGTTCCTTACAGATCCCAGAAATGGAAGGGGGGGAATATATATGAGCCAAAAGAAGAGTAGTCCCCTGTTCCAGGTCCAAGAAGGAGAATGACAGTTGGGTAGCAAGCACCTATTACTTAAAAGGTGTTTGGGTCAGTGGTCACTAACTTTTCCTGGGATCACCTTTCAGTGATTATTTTGAAAGGTGCCCCAGGAAAAGCAAAGCAGTTACTGTGATGAGAATCCTGAACTCAGATCCTTTCTGAATGTCTAGACTCTGGGTATAAGGAAAGTTGTCATACTGTAAAATGTCTTAGCAACTTAAATGTCATTTTCTCATCGCAGAAAGGAGAAATGACACTCTTACTACAGACCAGCTTTTGTATTTGGTGCTTCCCCTATGTAATCTCATTTGATTTGGATAGAAATCATAGGAGGGAGGGAGGTACGAGTTAATTTGTTGACGGTCACATCTCTAGAAATTTTAACTCAGACCTTTTAAATTAAAGCTTGCTAAGTCTTGACCACTATCTTACACACCATTCACAAAAATTAATTCAAAATGGATTAAAGACTCGAATATAAGACCTGAAATCAGAAAATATATAGAGGAAAACAGGCAATAAGTTCGCTGACAAAAGCTTTGTTGATTTGTCTCCAGCAGCAAGGAAAACAAAAGCAAAAATAAACAAATGTGACCATTTGATGGTGATGTATTGTATACAGATGTTGAACCATAATGCTGTGCACCTGAAACCCCTATAAAGCTATAAGCCAATGTTACTTCAATAAAAATACAAACAAAGAAACAAAGCAAGCTTGTAGTAGGTCTGGGATTAGGGTGAGGTGAATGAGGTTGAGTTTTATAGGGTCAGATCTTTCTTTTACTTAAAAATTTGTAATTGTGTTCATCATAATTTTTTTGCATTTACATTTAAAAAATATTGCATTAAATAAGTCTCTATGAGTAGGTAGATTGTGATAAGATCACCCCCCCACACATACACATACACACACACACACCACTGAGTGTGTTGTTCATGAAAATTCTCTACCATTAAGTTTATCATGAACACGGCTGTTCTCTATTCATCATAGTCAAAAGGTGGAAGTAACCCACATGTCTATTGACAGATGAACGGATAAACAAATTGTGGTACAGACATCAAATGAATAATTTCAGCCTTAAAAAAAGAAGGAAATTCTGACTTGTTACAACATAAATGAACTTTGAGAACATTTGTTAAGTGAAACAAGCCAATCATAAAAATAAAGAAAAATACTGTGTAAGTCCACTTATAGGAGGCCCTTGGAGTAGTGAAATTCATTCAGATGGAAATGAAGAGGATGATGGCTGGGACTGGAGAAGGCGCGATGAAGAGCAGCTGTTTAGTGAATATAGACTTTCTGATTTAGAAGATGAGCAGGTTCTGGAGATTGGTTGCTCAACAATGTCAATATACTTAACATTACCAAGCTGTACACTGGAAGATGGTTGAGGTGGTAAATTTAACATTTTATATATTTTACTACAATAAAAAGTAATTAATATTTGAAAATTGCATTAAAATATCTGTCTAGATAGATGCACAAATAGTTTGTCATTTTTTTTTTGTGGGTGAGTTAAATATGTACTGTCTTCCCCTACCTTAGTCACAGTCCTGACCTATAAGTAGTCTTTTTTCTTGCTTTAAATGCAAACATGGATACATCGTTATAGGCTGTCTCTAGATCAGCAGCAGAATTAAAACACACTTAAATATAAGTTGTTAACAGATCTGTAGAGTCCCTTGCTTGCAAAACAAGAATATATGCAAAACCCAGAATACAGAGTCTGATATAAAGTCGGTGTTCAAAAAGTGAGAGGCTGTATTAGTATCATCATCTTTATTATTTCCACTACTGGTCTATCAATCAAATGTATTATCTCTAATGGCCTATGTACTCTTAGACAATAAATAATTAAAGGCGCTAGAAAGAGAGAGGGCAATGTTAATAGACTGGTTTCCCGCACTATGCCCAGAAGACTTTATGGTAAACAAAAGTATATAAATGAAATATATGCATCCAAAGAAACCCACTTTCATTGACATCATTGAGGTCAAAGTAATGTTTTACTGGGGAAACCATAATGGAGTCTTGGGAAAAACCTTTTTAAAAACCCAGTCATTTTAGTAAGTAACATGGAAATCCATTACGGTATTTGCTTTCATGTTTATCTGATTATCAATAACCTCTAAAATATAATCAAAATGAGAACAATAAAATGACATTGGTTTTCAGAATCAATGAGATGTGCAGGCAATTTAAATAGAGTCTGGAGAGCAATAGACATTCATTAACTTCAAGTTATGAATAATGGCTGTTTTAGGGAACAGAAACAACGATTTGATGTAAATGATTCATCACAGCACAAGATGAAGGGTATTGTTGTGCTGAGATCACATTTCAGTAAACTCTACTTAGATTTAGCTTTGCTTTTTTCAAAATGATAATGTGTGTCTTCTTGATTTTGTGTTCCCAAACATTTGTATATATGTACACATGATGTGTGTCTTATAATATGTATATCTATATATTATACATACCTATATCTAATTCACTACACTCCCATCTGCTACAGCTTTGCTATTCAAAATGTAGACTGTGGATCCAGAGAATTTTATCACCTGGAAACTTGTTAGAAATGCAGAATCATCTCACAGACCCACTGAATCAGAATCTGCATTTTAACAAGTTCTCTGAGCGAGTTGCTTACACACCAAGGTTTGAGAAGTGCTGTGTTGGATCTAGTACAACATGTTAAAAAGGAATGGAAAGCAATACCATAACCATTATCCAGAAATGTAAAAAAAATTTAACATGAATCATATGAAATAAACATACAGATGAGCAGACACACATCTCCATTACTAGGTAACCTTAGAGAAGTGAGCAGTTGACTATCTAATGTGTCTAATGGGGAGATTGATTGACACACCTGGGGGAAATCAGTCCTGGGCCTCAGCTTCCTCTCCTAGTGAACTGTGTAGACAGAGTGAGAAGAGGGTGTTGGGAAGCCTTGGGAAGCTGAGTCACTCAAACCATTCCATCCTGACTAAGACCTCACACCTCTCTATGAACCTGACCATTACACTAAAGTCCATGGGCATGTTCCCTTAGACAATGCTGAAAATACAGTGCATTTAAGGGAGCCTATTGTGTCAATGAACTTCCACATTCCTCTTCACTCTCCTGCTGATGGGGAAGCTTTACTTATTGCTGCAGGTATAAAATTTGATGTTTTACAAAATAGAAGCAAACCATACTCCTTGAGAGCTGAACAAAGAGGAGACAAGTAGCTCCCTCCCATTAGCTGAGTCATTTATAGAACTACAAGACCCATGTATCTGTGGATGGTCAGATTCACAATTATTTCCACTTTTTTTTTTAAAGATTTATCTATTTATGCATACAAGAACTGGGGTGCAGGTCAGAGGTGCGAGGGGTGAAAGGATTCACCAGAGACAGAGTGGGGAATAGAACAGGAAGACTGACTGAAATATACTGCTGAGGGGAGCAGCTGGCAAGACAGCAAGACAGGAGAGGTCTCCTGCGCCATGTGGGTAGCTCCCTGGCTGGCCAGGGTTCGAACTCATGCTGCAGAGGCTGTGAATAACTTCACATTGCTGTGCTTAACCGCTTACGCCACCAGGGAGGTCCCATTTCCTCTTCTTTTGAGAAGTGCCCTTGGCCTGGGGTGGAGGGAGGTGCACCCTAGCAGTCAGGCAGGTCTACAAGATGTGACCCCCTTCCCAGTCACTGCTGAGAGATACCAAGTTAGCTATCTAACTCACACTGATGAGACTTTCAAATCTCTACCCAGAAATTTGAATGAAGAGACAAAAGAGGTCTGGGAATTGGTATAGCTGAGTCACTTTAATAGGAACACTTTCAAAAGCTGCTTATATTCCTCCACTGTCTTTATTTACTTCCTTTATCTGACACTCATCCACTGTCAGTAGCCAGGAAATTTGGCACAGCCTCTATGGAAAACAGCATGGAGATACCTTATGCTTCCAAAATACCAACAATAACATAAGGCAACATTATTTCAATTAAAAAAAGGTGAAAAAGTCATCAATCTTATCATCTTACCCCAACAGTGGTTAAAGAATTCATAAACTTCTTCGATAAGGAGGTCACTTCATTGCACATTGCAGTAGTTAATCTGAAATGAGAAAAAGAAGAGGTTGTCAATAACATACAATAATTTGACTGTCAAGACAATGACTGCTTTTTGATACAATGTTCATGTAAAGGAACAGCACACGCGTAGAAATGTTTTCCTCTGCATTCTTCTGTGACTCACAATCAGTTTAATTTAATCCTTTCTCTGCAGGCTTAATTAAAGAATAATCATTTAGCTCACACTACCTCTTTTTAGAATCAAAAGTGTGTGCAGGAAAATACCAGGCTTGAGCTTCACATCTATAGGGAGGGGGATAGGATACCTCCAAGAGACTTTGCTCCAACTTTTTGATCATTTTTAAAAAAGATTTATTTGCTTATTTAGACAAGAACCGGGGTACAAGGCCAGATGCGCGGGAGGGTGAGAGAATTCACCAGAGACAGAGCAGGGAACAGAACAGGCAGACTGACGAAATACACTGCTGAGGGGAGCAGCAGGCACAACAGGAGAGGTCTGCTGCGCCATGTGGGACCCTCTCTGGCCTGCCAGGATCGAACCGGCACTGCTGCAGACAGCTTCACAGCACTTCTGCTCAACCGCCTGTGCCACCAGGGGAGGCCCTTTTTGATCATTTTAAAATAATAATGAATATTCACTGAGGTCTCCGTTAAGTACTGTTGTATGTGTGCACAGATTTAATTCGCATAGTGACCTTAGGGGTTACATTGTTACTCCCACTTTATAGATGAAAAGTGGACATTGAAGAAGGTTAAGTAACTTGCTTAGGACAAGCAGCAGTGATAGAGGAGCTGGAATCCAACTCTTGATTTTTTGATAACGTGTTTTCATTAGATACATCAAAATAAAAGATCCTGTAGAATAAGTATTTAAGACATATAAAAACTCTTAAGCTTATTCCAGCTATTATTGCACTTCTAGGGCTTTCTCCCAAGAAAACAATGCCAGACACACAAATACTTAACCACTACAATGTTTGTCATAACATTACAGGGGATGAAAAAAATCTGAAAGCCGTCCAACTACCTAACACTGCTGGTACTGTCTGTTTTTACAATCGGTGTATATGACTTGTATGAATAGCGATTAAAATGTTATTAGAAAAACAAGAACTCCAAATTAAGTATCATAAAAATTAAAAGATTGGTGAAGTCAGTAGAGGTAAAACTTTATTTTGATAAATAGGGATTCTATTTAAGGCACATTTTTGGGTTTGTTGAGCTCTATCTTTCTATCCATCCATCCTTCCATCTGTTCAAAACTTCTCTGCAGAAGGGTAACAAATAAGATCAGGAGATAGCACAGGTCATTCTGTCAATGTTTATGGGTGGGTAGGTGGAGAGTTACTTATTACCAAATGCAAAATCTTATCACCATTTGCTTGGTGCAGAAGGTCAGAACAAGGAGGGTTGGAAATTAGAAAGGAGCTAAAAGTAAAAGTCCTGCTAGCCATACTGAGGGACTTCTGAAATTCAGCTCTTCTCTTTTAAATAAATACCAGAGATATAAAATAAAACCTAGATGCTTTCCTCAATATTTTAGACTTCTCCTATTTTGTCCTTCTCTTTTTATTCTATACATTGAGGTAAAAACATAATTATTTCTGGGCATATTAAAAGCAGGAGCATGTGGTTCCTGTATTTTTGGTTTTCACATACTTATGTGACAATCTATGCTAGTTGACAAATCCTTACAAGTAAGGAAAAATGCCACTAGTAGTAGAAAGACACTGATACTGACTTTTTGGAAGGTTCTGCTACTAAAATCTTGTTCCCCAACCTACAAAGCCAAATGCAGAAAGAAGAGTAGTTAGCTAAAAAAATGAGTGAATGTGTTGTGATGTGTATATGCATATATTTTTATGGGCTCTTATTTTTGGTTCCTATATCTATGTAACAATGAGAGAGTATTTGGGCTTGTGCAATTTTCTATAACATAACATACATCAGACACATAAAAGTTAATGGTGTATTTTTCAGCTCCATGTTAACTATCTTAATGAAAATCCATACCAACTACTTTCATGTATATAAATTTTTCACTAGATTAAATTATAATAGATCCTACTTATTGAAGAACATGTGACAGTACATATGCATGCACATGTAGTATGTGTGTAAGCTTACAGCAGCAACCATGAGACCCAGAATTCAGAACATGCAGAGCTAGTATAAGTCTCTAGGAACAATGGGGTGGGGATGAGATGGGAGGTGTTTGCTTATTTTTGTGAAGTAAGCTGAGAAGTTGTATTAAGGTGACCTTTCTCTATTCATGTAGTATATTGAAAATATAATTACCCTCAAAAGTCAGTTAGCTCTAAATGATTTAGTCTGCCTTTCCCTAAATCCCTTCATAAATAATTCCTGGAATGTCTAGTTAATGAATATTTTTCTTGCTAACATGGGTAAGTTCTTAGGAGAGTTCTTATTTCTTAAGATACCACAGAACAATGAATTAGTTGATTTGAAGTTTAAATTTTTAGTAGTTTAACGTGTGTGTGTGTGTGAATGGCACATATATATGAAATTGCAAAAATAAGAATTCAAAGTAGCAATTACTTAATTAGAACTTTTGCCTGGTCCTGAGCTGATTTTTCCTCTTCTTGTCCATGAAGAATTAATTCAGCTACTTTATGAAGCTGTTCGATACAGCGTGCTGTGACTTCTGCCAAACTTTCGATGGATAGCATGCAGATATCCTGAGAGAAATACATGCATGTAAGAAAATAACTCAATAAACAGATGTTTAAGAAATAACAACTTGATTGAGGTATAACTAACACACAAAAAGCTGTAAATACTTAATGTACCCAACTTGATAACTCTGGAGGTAAGTATGTCCCTGTGACACCATCACCACATCAAACCCATAAACTTATCCACAACGTCCAAAATTTTAGCAGATACGTTTTTTAAAACTCTGGGATATTTAAAAAAAATTAAATAATCCATGGAGAAAAAACAAATATAACCTGAAAAAGTTTACCCAAAGGTTTGTCTAAGAGTTTCCTAAGTGGAAATGGAAGCACCACTGGGCCCCAAGGGACTTGGAAAGTGTCCTTTACACCCCAGCCCTCCCCCTCTCAGAGTGAGGCCAGGCACACCACAGTAGGTACTCAAGAACTAGTACTAGAGGGAGGCTGAATGAATAGACATCAATACCCATTTTTCTTTTGAGTAACCTAATTTTAAGTTAGTTTCTCTAAAATTAAAATTCAATGTAAAATGAAATTATTGCAAACTCATTTTTGAACATAGGCAGGATATAAATCATGCACACATAAATGTATTAAACTACAGAATAAAAGCTGCAGCAATGAAATTTTTTTGAAAAAGCTTCAATTACCTCATTAGTTATGGGGTATAAAGACATTTTATAGTTACAAATTTGCATATAAGATGGAATTTTACCCTAAAGATAAATCAACTATATTCTTAAAGAACTTTTTTCTTTTAAATTATAATTACAAAGCTATGGAGAAAAACTACAATATCCATGTTGTCACAAATTGTCTTGGCATAGAGAAATTTTAGTGTTTATTGCATTAATACTCATATTTCTATCGTGTGGAACAGGTTACAAATGAAAATGAATGGCCTCTCTTTACTTAAAATTAGGCTGCTAATAAAGTTAACATAGTATTACTGCTTTTTAGGTGGACAATCTAAAATGAATTTTACCTCAACCGTCTTAATTCGTTCTTCCTTTTTGTCTTCTTCGGGGTTTTGGGGTGTCTCTTCTTTTTCTTCCATCTTAGTTTTTTCCTCTGACTCTTCTGCCACATCTACTGACATTGTGGTTTGATCTTCTTCTACCCAGTCATGAGCTTTTTTCATGGCCTGCAAAGGCCCCCACACAGTGTCATGCATTTACCGAGACTCGGAAATTCCAGCTCCAAGACTAAAGTCAAGATGGCCTAAACCTTCCAGAGTGGTTTTCTGTACACTGAAGAAGTGATGGAGCAATTCCTTAGCTTCCATAAAAACACCCTGTTGCTTTCTGGCAAATATAAAGTAAGGAAAAGGGACAGAATAGGAAGAGAAGTATGTAGAGAACACTGTAGGACTGGAGCACTTTTTAAAAATCTTTCTAAGATGCTATTCAGCTATGGATAAAAATGATCACCATCTGGAAAGATGGATAGTATATTTTTCACTTTTAATGATCAACAATAAAAGAGTAACAGACCTTGATATATACAGATATAGGTTAGAAAATTAGCAGGTTCACCACTAAAGCAAATTTCCTCATCTGATAGAACACATGACGCTCTTGATGTTTCATGACCCTCGTAATGGATCAATGGGCAGATGAAGGATGGTTGTGCTCTGGTCTGTTCAGGCCAGATCGTCCACCCTCGAGGGGAAGACAGAAGCGTGCTGGGAAGGCCTGGCATGCAGGTCACCTAGCGCCTGTCTGGAGTGCAGTTTGAGCAACCTGGGCCTAAAAATTTATGGCTAAGCTGAACAAGTCGAAATCACCTTCCTGTCAGTTACCCCTGAATGTTGAAAGGGCAGACTTGCCCAGCTTTCAGGTTTTTTTTAAGATTTATTTATTTATGCATATAAGTACTGGGGTACAGGCCAGAGGTGCAGGGGGTGAGAGGATTCACCAGAGACAGAGTGAGGAACAGAACAGGCAGACTAAGTGAAATACACTGCTGAGGGGAGCAGCAGGCAAGTCAGGAGAGGTCTGCAGTGCCATGTGGGTAGCTCCCTGGCTGGCCGGGGATCGAACTCGTGCTTCAGAGGCTGCAGATAGCTTTACAGTGCTGTGCTTAACCCCTTGAGCTTTCAGTATTATAGTTTCAGCTGTTTGCTTAAGTGACAACTGTTTCTGAACTTGGTTCTTGTGCTGAAGCTTACATGTCAAAGTTTAACAAGTCAGGTGTGTGACAAGTTAATGACATGAAGATTTGGGGAGACAAAACCAACAGAGCTATCCTTGGTGTGTCCTCTTTTAGGGACCAAGGTTTACCTGACTGTGTAAATAAACCCGTGGGATCTAGGAGCACACCCCTCCCCTGAGCAGTGGCAGGTGCCGCACAGAGATGAATAAGGCAATTTCCCACTGTGTTCAAGTTACTGACCCACCAGAATCCGTGACCTCTATCACAGGTAAAGAAATTACTCATCTCTCCACCTCACCGCCTCATTCTGCCCTTTCCTCATCCACTCTGATAAGTGTGTCAACTACTGCTTGCTAAAAAAAGAAGGGGAAAAGAGAGAGAATGGGGAAAATAAACATGGTTTTAATTTAATTAATGACCCGTGTCCTCATTAAGGAACTCCGAAGCAAGACCTGTATAAACTGGCAAAACAGGTGGTGAAACCCAGATTCTAGTTACAGGCAATGTTCTTAGATTGGAGGGATGGGACAGGGGCACGTGGTCCACCCGGCTAATGTGCTTCTCTCTGGCTAATCCTGGCATGTCATTTTCATGCAGGGAGGGGACATGTAATGTGAAAAAGCCCCTTGGTGATTCTGCCTTCCAAGACCCTCCCGATTGCGCAGATCACCACTGTTCTAATAAAAATTCTATTTTGAGAAGGGACTCGTTTAAGGTCATAAGGTAATTATTAGTGAAGCTGCAACTAAAATGCAGGCCTCCTGACCCTGTCTAGCATGTTCTCTACCATCACAGTCATTATATTGCCTCTTCGAATCTTAATTACTGACCTTAGACTCCCCTTTCCCCAAGTGCCATTTGGGGGTTGGGGTTTTTCCATTTCCGGTGTGGACCTCTGGAATTTTACAACAGAGACCTTTGATTTTTAAATAACAAAAACTCAGACTCAGATGGTGCTGACCTTATTGAGTTTGTCAGGCGTGGCCGCAACATGTAATTCGAAGAGAAGTTCTGTAAGCATGCTGGCGAATTCTTCTCCTTTTTCTTCTAAGCCTAGAAATAGAAAATGACAGGAGTAGGAAGCATGATTTATTTTTTATCCTTCAGAATGTGGCAGCTCACCCAACCCAATCACCCCCGGTCAGTGGGAGCTGCAGGAGCCTGCCCCCCAACTCCTGGGCAGGGATGAGCTTTGCTCAATCTAAGCATAGTGGGGAGGCAACAGGCCCTGCTGGGCGAGGGGTTTGGAGTCCTGCAGCTCACACTCTAGAAGGGGCAACCCCAGGTGGAACTGAAGGCCACCAGGGACAGGAAGGGGCTCACCCATTTTGTTTATAGCTATAGTGGTCAGCAGCTAGTACTTGAAAGAATGATTGATTGAATGCATGAATGACCTTCCCCAGGCCTGACAGACCAGGGACCACATGGTATTTATGATTCGAGAATGTTATGTTCAGCACTGCGGCCCTAATGATACCCTGGGAGCCTTTCACATCGCAGAGCCACAGTGCTGAGCCAGCAGAATGAGTCCCGATGGGTCGTGCGCTAGCTGATGTAACCACATTATATCTCTGGAGAATTTTCCTAAGGTTTCCTAGGATCCTAGGACACCTATCTGGTCCTACCATATGTCTTAATGATAGGTCTTCCGTCCAGACTGGAAGCTACTTAAGGACAGAGACGGTATTTATTTTGCTCATTCCTGAATCTAAGTAAGTATCTAACAGTGCCTGGGACATATTAGGTGCTAACAGAAATATTTGTTGGTTAATTTATTAATAAATTATGTAATATGTAAGAACATGGTAATTTATGTAGTGATACATTATATATAACATACCAATAAAAAAATAATATCATTGGTGGACAAGAAGAGAAGAGATCTTTTAAAGTTCTAATCTTCTTTTTCTGATTTGTACTTGTAAGTTTAGGTCATTTTTAAAGTTTCTGATAAGCACCAAAGAATTGGCTCCACAATGGTTTACCACCAGTTTTTTTTTTTTTAACTGGAGGGGAGGCACACATGCGTCATTAATCTGACCAGATGATCTCAAAACCCTCTGAGAAGAAAATATTTTGTCTATCCCTAGGTGAAGGCAGTGGCTTCAGAGAAGACCAAGCCATGTGAGAAAACTGTATCTAATCCTCTATCTACCCAGGCTCTTTCTCTTTATAGATCAGAGTTAATCAGCAGCTTACGCAGACAGTCAAGGTAACTTCTGGGTCTTTGTTCAAAACTTTTGGCTTAATCAGTTTATCAAGCTTTGTATTTTTTTCACAGTGGAGACAAGCTCATAAACAGAACAATTAAGACATGCATGTCTATGGGGCCTCCCCGGTGGCGCAGCGGTTGAGCGCTGGGTTGCGAAGCTGCCCGCGGCCTCTGCAGCGCCGGTTCGATCCCCGGCTGCTCCCCGGCCACCGGAGGAGGGTCCCACATGGTGCGCAGACCTCTCCTGCCGCCCGCTGCTCTTCGTCCTTCTGCCTGCTCTGCTCCCCGCTCTGGCTCTGGTGAGTTCTCTCACCCTCCTGCGCTTCTGACTGTACCCAGTGCTTGTATAAACAAAACAAACAAACAAATAAATAAATAAACATGCCTCTATTAAAAAAAAAAAAGACATGCATGTCTGATGATAAGTTTTATAGAGAAGTATAAACCAAGGAAGGGGTCTAGGGATGAATGGGGCTGGGGATTTTAAGTGGGAGGGTGGTTGAGGAGGTGCGCTTCCATAATAACCTGAAGGAAGAGAGGGATGAACCACACCAGGTGGGGAGCTGGATGGGGGTGGCAGAAGAAGAGCCTTCCAGGCAGAGACAACGTCCAGGAAGGGCTGTCCCTTGGTTCAGGGATAACAAGGAGGTCAGGTCCCCACCTCAGGGGAAGGGAGGTGTGTGCCTTGGGGGCAGGGAAAGAGATGGCTGGTTCTCTGGCCTAGACCCCACTTCTTGTATGCATAAATAAATAAAATAAATCTTTAAAAAGATGATGCTGACACAATCAAAGCATCAGAACCCAGAGCTAAGTGCTCTGGAGGAGGATGTTTTTACACCTAGTACAGTTTTCAGAAGGGTGATCAGAGGCTTCTGGAAGGAAGTGATGCCTGAAGGATCTTTAAGAATGACAAGGCATAGTTCTGAGCCTGAAGGGAGAGTTAGGTTGGAAAGGCAGGGGGAGAGAGATTCCATCCAAAGTGAGATTCTCCCTCTCCGCAGGCAGAGGTCTTGATCTCATCCTCTCTGGGTGGGTGAAAATAAGAGGAACAGAGACACTCGAACAGCACTGACAAGGTCTCATTTCCAAACTGTGGGTCTTTCTCACTCTGCATAAAGCAGTGTTGGGGCAGAAAGAGTCCTGAGCTGGGCTGGGAGAGTGTAGGCTCCAACCCAGTCCCTGCATTTACTGTTCCTATGACGTGGGCCAGGTCGCGGGGCACCTTAGCTTCCACTTGTCTGTAAATTTAGGACTCACCCATCTCCTCTTTAGCATTGTTGTCAGGACCAAATAATACAACAAAGGTGAAAGTATTTTGCAAACACTAAATTTTTATGTAACTGTATTGTTAAGTGCAGCAAAGACAAAAGCAGAAGGAGATGAATAGTATTTGGGAGTAATTAGCACTAAATTAGAATACAAGTACTTTGGGCTGCTCCTCCAGCTTTTAAATGTGCATTCATTCTACAGAGCAAGGAAACACACTAATAACTTTTGGCAAATATTTTAGGGGGGAAAATCATAGAGAAAAATGGAAGTAGATAGAAATTGATGATCAAAAAGGGGCAACAAAGAATATCTACTTTACAACTCTTAGTTTGTACAAATTGCCAACTGGATCTTCACCATGGCAGTAAAAATAAGAAATAGCCATTGAAAGCCTCTTCACAACAGAGGCAAACCAAAGTAGAGAACCATAGAAATCTGATAAAATCACAGAGCTAGACAAGCATGCAAATCATTAGCTAACATTATTAAATGCAGAGGAGCCTGATATTAAAGTTAACAAAAAATGACAGTTTATTACATTTTCTGAGACTATCAAATAAATTATTTAGTTATCAGGAGACTTTTAGAAGTACAAGTGCTTATGAGAAAAAAATCTGATGAAAATGCTTTGGTTTCTTCCAGAATTATACCCCTGGATTGTGTGCTCAGTCCCCTTGAGAAGATTCCTCTCTACAGCTTCTGGGTAATCTTGCCACCTTCCTGGAGCTGCAAACCTTCATCACAACTAGATTGATTTAACGACAACCCCACTATCCTTTCTCTTTGTTCTTCTTTAAGTGTCTGAAGGAGATCATTTATTAAATTAATTTAAAATGAAGAGCATTTTGATAACCTAGAGATGCCCTTTGGGAAAATGGATATATCAGGGGAGGAAATAAGGGTTTATGACTTCAGGAGAGATTAATTTGCCATTTCTTAAGTAATATGTTCAGCACTTCAGGTTTTTTTTGGGGTCATATTCAAAGATATCAACTTCCTGAAGCTTTATCTATAGTGAGACTGGAACACATCACATGTTGTAACATATTCTATTCAATAGCATTGAGTCAAATTTTCTCTCCAAGAAATAGCACTGGTTGGGGATGCAAAGCTATCTTCTTCACTTGTACTGGTAGCAACATCTTTGATGTTAGGGGGACTTTAGGGTCCTCTTTGCATCCTCTCTGAACCAAGGTCTACCTTTTGGTGGTTGTTAAGTCTAGAAAAGAGGCATCTACATTAGTTCATCTTGGCTCCACAACCTAGCTGCATGATCTTTCACATTAAGGTCTTAGTTTCTTCATTATAAACAAAGACAAAGCTAACATCCTTTGTGACTTTTGTAGAAATGATATATTTCAGACTGTGTGCTCAAAAACATCCCTCAACTGCCTCATTGATATTGGTCTCTTGCTATGCTTCAGTATAATTGATTCATTTATTTTGATGCAATGAGCATAAATTTCATTAAACTGAAGGCACAAAAGGTCAGGATGTGGGGCTAAAGAGGAGATGATATTTAAGTGACAGTCTGCAAATGCTTAAAATAATTTTGCCTTGAGCATAGAGACTGAAGCATTTGAGCTCTTGTGTTCCAGCTTTGATTAAAGGTATATAACACGCTGGGCACAGAGACACTTCAGTGAGTCGACGGCCTGAGTGCACATTATCACGACCCCGTGTGTGGGTAATAACAAGTGCAATCATAAATAAAAGCTACCATTTATTGTACCTTTATGATTTTCTTGCCATTGTATTAGCACTTTAAATAATAATAGCAGCAATTCTGTGTGCCAGCCACTGCATGATGTGTTTTTACTTGTATTATCTAATTTGAACCTCACACTTGCCCTTGGGAATAAACATTGCTTCCTTGTTACAGGTACAGATACTGAGTTTCAGAAGGTTATATAATTTGTTCTAGGTGACACAGCAGATGTTGAAAATATTTCAAATGGGACTTTTCAGATAACCCTAGAAGAGGCTACTTTGTGTGTTTGTGGCTGTTGACCTTTCAACAGAACCTCCATAAGACAACTGTGGTGGTGGTGCTTGGTAACGACATCAGTAAGAAATCACTTTCTGTGTACACAGCAAATGTTTTGCTCAATTTTGTTCCCTATGGATGTCTAAGGGAATCTTTAAGCTGTTCCAACAGTTTCCCCTCTCAAGGAAACCTCCCATCTCACATTGCAGGTTCTGGTCTCCTTGGAGTCATTGCCTGGCTGGGATGTTATCAGGAGTGTGCACCTGGCTGGTTCAGTGATTGACAGGCTGACACATCATGTGTGCCCCAGTGCACTGTGGGAAAACAGAACAGCCTAGGGGAGAACTGCACTTTTTAGGTGAAGTATAGGCCATTTACAAATAAACTCTAACTACTACTACACATATTATATATAGTATATATATTATATACTATATATAATAGTATATATAATATATAATACAGTATAATTATTATAATTATAATATAATTATAATTCTAAATATAATTATATTAAAATAAAAATATAATATTTTATATTATATTATATATTATATAAATATATAATATACATTATATTATATATTATATTAAAATATTTTTATATTTTATAATATTTATAAAAATATAAACATAATCATAATATAATTATTATAATTATATTGTATAATATATATAATAGTATATATATTATATACTACTACATATATTTATTATATATATGTAGCAGTAAAATATATATATAAAAGTACATATACTATATATATATATATATATATATATATTAAAAGGAAGAGGAAAGATATGAAAAGAAGTCCATTAAAAGATCTTTCCAGGGCCTCCCTGGTGGCGCACGGGGTTAAGCACCACACTGTGAAGCAAGCCACAGCCTCTGCAGCACGAGTTCAATCCCTGGCCAAGGGAGTAGCACACATGGCACAGCAGGCCTCTCCTGACTCGCCCGCTGCTCCCCTCAGCAGTGTACTTCAGTCACTCTGCCTGTTCTGTTCCCCATTCTGTCTCTGGTGAATCCTCTCACCCCCTGCAATTCTGGGCTGTACCCCAGCTTTTGTATGCATAAATAAATAAATCTTTAAAAAATAAAAAGATCTGTCCACTATCAAAGGTTCCTCAAAACACTAAAAATGGATCTACCACATGACCCAGTAATTCCACTCCTAGGAACTTACCCAAAGGACACAAAAACACTGGAAAGGAACCCTGCACTCCTGGGTTTACTGCAGCACTATTTACAGTAGTTAAGATATGGAAACAACCAAAATGCCCCCAAACAGATGAATGGATCAAAAAGTTGTATATACATGCAATAGAATACCACTCAGCAATCAAAAAAGGTAAACTCATGCCATTTGTGGCAACATGGATGGAGCTGGAAGAGATTATTCTAAATGAAGTAAGTCAGAAGGAAAAAGATGATTATCAGATGATTTCACTTATATGTAGAATATAGAGAAACCAAACAAAGGGTCAGGAAAAAATACAAAACCTGCAAGCTGACCACAGATCCAAGGCATATAGCAGGGGAGGGAGAGGACTCAAAATAGGGAAGGGAAGAGCACAAGGGACTATGGCGATGGATCATTTGCTGTGGTGGTGGGAAAACTATGGGGATTACACCTGATTGGAGAAATCAAATACTGTACAAAAATGAACAATGATGTAAGAAAATAAACAAATAAATTTAATTATAAATAAAAAAGACCTGTCCACCATCAGCATCAATCACATTCAACAACTTCCACATGCAGATAAAAAAATTAGACATTGGAACATATACTTGAGTCACCAAGACCTGTTTACTGCATGCACTCCTTGTTCATTTAATCACACAGATTTATTGTGCACCTTGGGTGTGCCAGGGGTTGCACTGGACACAGAAGAAATAAAGACTCCTGTTAGGAGATCCCACCCAGCAAAGGGAGGATTATAAATCAATGTGGTCATCTCCTGCAATAAGAGCAGATGGACGAAGTGTTCTGAAAGTGGGGAGGAGAAGGACTTTAGTGAAATAATTCCACCTTGTTCAGTGTCCTGTGTTTGTTAGCAGCTGTTTCTTAAGAATTATGTTAACAGTTTGTTATTTATGCATTATTTTCCTCTACCTTGTTCTTCTTTATTCTCTTCATTCTCTAATTCTTTGGATGCAAAGATGTCTTTAATGGAAATGAGGTCATTTTTTAAGATTTCCAGCTTCTCTCCATCAAGTGATGCTAAAAATGACTGAACCTGAAAAAAGAAATAGGTCAACATAACTGTCATCTTTTCTCCTCATTAATAAAGTTTAAGCACAGCTATCCCCATAACGTGAGGCTTTCCCAGGAGAGGTGATTGGTGGTGTAGGAGCGCATGCTGGGTGGGTGTTGGATTTACTACCTATTAACTACATTTTTTGGGGTATGTTACATAAGTTTCCTGGGTCTCAGCTTCTCATTTTAAAAATGAGATCCAGACTTCATTGTGATCCTTTGTGGGGTGCATGAAATACCGACTTTGAAGTACACTGTATGAGTGCACAGAGCAGACGTTAAATAAACAATGTGGTAGCTCTTACATTATAGTGGTTAAAGGCACATCTTAGTGTCAAACCTGGATGAAACTATCAGGTCCTCACTCATGATGTGACCTTGGGTTGTCTTCAAGGTTAAATGAAATAATGTACTTAAAAGTACTTTAAGAGGGGGCCTCCCTGGTGGCGCAGGGGTTAAGTCTCAGCACTATCAAGTTATTGCCAACCACTGTGGACCCTGGCCAGGGAGCTACCCACATGGCACAGCAGACCTCTCCTGCCTCACGGGCTGCTCCCCTCAGCAGTGTATTTCAGTACATCTGCCTGGTCAGCTTCCTACTCTGTTTCTGGTGAATCCTCTCATCCCCCACACCTCTGATCTACACCCCAGTTCTTGTATGAATAAATAAATAAATCTTTAAAAAAAGTACTTTAAGAGATGTTTATAATGTTAGTTTATAATAATTACATATATATTTACATATGTATGTACATGTAAACTAACAAATAAATAAGGCTATACATACACAGTAGTCCAAATTTTATCCACAGGGGACACATTCCAAGACCCAAATGAATGCCTGAAAACTGTGACTAGCACCAAATCCTACTGACCCCATGTTATTTTCTATACATACATGCTACGATAAAGGTTAATTTGCAAACTAGGCACAGTAAGAGATTAAGCAATAACTAATAATAAAATGAGCAATTATAAGAATATATTGTAGTAAAAGTTATGGGGATGTGGTCTTTCTCAAGATATCTTATTGTACAGTACATTTTAGGACCATGGTTGACTGCCGGGAAGTGACACTGTGGATATGGGAGTGAATGTGCAGCTAGACAAGTACGTGTGCTTGTTAGATGTGAGTTTTGTATACAAGAGCTACAAAAATGTACCAGACACATCTTCTGCCTCAAAATATTGTAATCAAGAGGAGGGAGACCCAAGTCAACCCATAACAGCGATGGCAGCTGAGATTGGAAAGTGAGTGGGGGCATCACGGAAAGAGCTGCCAGTCCCAAGGGGAGGTGAGAATGCATGCAGGAGACTACACAGAGATGGTTCCAGAACCGAAGTCCTCTCTGCTCATTGCCTCAGAGCCCCTTTTATGAAAGTATCTTTTGTAAACTTTCAAACATTGTTCATACAGACAACCAGCTATCCTGTGAATCTGAAGATTGATATGAATTTGCAAAATGATCAAAGTGCATGGAGAGTCATATAAAAAATGAAGTATGATGATAATGTCATCAAGTTTATATATTTTTCCTTCTGCAAGTCAAACCCTTGCTCTGGAGGTGAGCCACAGAGGAGCTGTAACCTCCTTTGGAATGTGCTTGAATATTCATGATGGTGGTGGATTCCCACATCAGGAGATGTGAGCACGCTGGCTGCCAGAACCCATTTCCTACAAGTTGTTAATGCCCATTACTAGGGTGAAATGCAGCTGGTGCCAAGGCTCTTGGAGGAAGCTCTGCAGGAAGTCATCAACAGAAAACCCATTAGGCAAGGAGTTCAGCGGGTGGAAGCAGAGGCACCCTGGCGAGGCTGCCCCACTCCTTCTTGCCCTGACCTTGTCAGAGTCTTCATTTCAGCTCCTGTACTCATGTTAGGGCTTAGGGCCTCGAGAGGCACAGATCATACTCCTGTGCTTCATATTATGTGTTGTGTGCATGCTTCTCAAAGAGTTTACAAGAGTGCTAGAGCATAATGCAGCGTTATATATATACATCCATTGAACATTCTGGTTCCCCTTGTCTTCTGGAGGGTAGCCATCACCTGGGAGTGAAATTCATTGGGGTTTTATGTTTTTGGTATCTCCAGGAAAGTTTCCTTTTAGCCAAGGAGTGTTTTGTCAGCCTTTTCCTATTACAACACCTCTTTTGCTTCCTCCTAGTTCCATTAAGCCACAGTGATGTGCATTGCATCTCTATTTCAACTCAATAACAAAAAAGGAAATAAACACTGAAACACATAACTTATAAGCTGGGGTGAGTGAGAGGGTGTCTCCATCCTACTAGGTTCTTGGTATGTGGCAGAGGACCTCCTTTTCCACTAGGTGGGCATCAAGATGGTCTTAACCTCCTCAAAGGCCAATTGTAAGAGAACAGGGCTTAGAGTAAGTAAAAGAAATCTCTTTCCTTTCTAAACTCATGTCCAAGTTCAGCTTCCTGTCTGAGGACCTGCATCTGCACAGTGATTGTCACTGGCATGGCCCAGAGCCCAGCCAGACATTCACCTAAAGAAACTGTTTATATAATCAAATGAGTTAATAGTTAGAGTGCTTAGTGACGTTACAGGCTCCATACATGTTTAGTGAACACAAGCGCACACACACACCATATAGATCCTTTCACAAAAGAAAAAATCACCAAGCCTTGCTGATGTCTGCTGTTCATGTTTTGCTTTCGTGGGGTCACAGTGGGGAAGTGTGAATGTGCAGGGCATTGTTCAGGCTTCTGTTCTGGAGCAATCCCAAATGGAATGTTAACTCCTAGAAAGTAACCCTGGTCCCTTGTGGCCCAGGCATTCTAACAAGTGATGAATAACTGTCTGACCCATAGAACCAAACATGTTAAACTCTTGCAATCTGGAAGACATATCAACTTTCATTGCATCAGAATGAAGATATGGCCTGGCAGGGCGTCTTTGATCTGGGCATCACATTTTCAGGGGAGACACAGGGCCAGGGGCCTGACAGCCAGTGTTTTGAGCAACCTTTTGCACCAGGAGTTGGGGTTAGTGGATTCTTATGCTGGCCCCTTGGGGCCATGGAAAGGCACTAGGTTGGCTCAGGACAGAGGAAAAATAATATAGAGTAAGAGGGAGTCAGGAGGTTATACAGTATTTGTGACTCATAATAATGAGTCTGTAAAAATGACGTATTTTAACGACATATTTTCCAGTTTCTTTCATGTTTAAGAAAACACATCAATGAACATGTTATTTCAAAGGACCGGTGCAGCCATACCTTGTTTTCACTTTCATTGGACAGAATTTCCAGGGCCTCCAGGTGTGACAAACCTTGATACTCATCGAACAGGGTCCCATAGTGTACAGTTCTCTCGGCTGTGAGTTGCTGAGCCAGCCTCTGCTTCTCTTTCTCCTTGGCTTCCCTTAGCATCTGCAGAAACACACGTTTTTACACTCAAAATATGCTTAGAAGTCCCATTTCCTGTGTAAGACGTAGGGCAAATGAGGATTGACTTTGTATTTGGGAAGAAGGGTAGGTTTTAGTCACCTTGGAGTTTCTAAAATATGACTATTTTGGTTGATTCTACCAGCAATTTTTACATAATATTCCATGTTGAATTTTCCACATTCATTACATATATGACAAAACAAAGCAAAATTCTATTGTTGGGAAAAGGATTGGAAAGAATCAGAAAAACTTAACAGTGGTTTCCACCACTGTGTTTTGTGTGTGTGATTAATTTTCTTATTTCTAAAATGTTCAAACTTTCTACAATGAGCAAATGTTATGTATATTGGGGAAGTTTAATCTATTCGGACAGGATTAATTACACTTTCAGCTCCTAGGTAGGCTGCAAACAGAATTAAGCTGCTCTCATTTTTTAATCTGAGTTACATTAATTAAAAAATTTTGTATATGGTTACTAAACATCTTTGATGAAAAAATTAATAAAATATAAGCTCATAATGTATTCCTCACCAGCTACTTAATATAAATAATACTATTAGCTTATCAATCCTTAGATTGGTCTCTGGAAAGTATTACTGTAAACTGGATTTCTCTCCATGTTGGTAATTTTTCTCTACTTATTTTTTATTGTTATATATTAATTAAAAAAACAACAAAATGAACGCAAGTCCATTAGTCACTCCAATTTCCTACACTTGCTTTCTCTGATTCTGAGAATCTATTATTTGATTCCTCATCAAGTTTATGGGGGCATTAAGTTTATAGGGTCCTTTAATATTTGTAGAGAGCACCATAAACACTGTGGTCACTACAAGGTCACAAGGAAAGTTCATGGACAACAGATTGTGGTTTTTATTATGTGTCAATAAAACAGTTATTGTCATTTTCCTTTTAGGTTCCTGAGGTTGTTAGCCAAAAATCCATTTGTACAAGCTTTCCAACTTTTAGCAGTGGACTGAACACAGATGTGAAAAAAATGAATGCAGGCATGATTAGATCATGAAGACAGAGTGCTCATGACTGGGATTAGTGCCTTCCTACTAAAGGTTGAGAGCCTCTTCACCCCTATCTGCCACGCAAGGACAGAGCGAGAAGACAGCCTGACTTTTCAGCCTCCAGACCCTGAGAAATAAATGTTTACAAGCTACCCAGTCTATGGTATTCTGTTATAGCAACCTGAATCAAGAATGGAATCAAGAAATTACTCAAGGAATACAGCGAGGTACAAAAGGGTGTAATAATTGGGTTGAAAAAGTATATAATACATATATACAGGCATCTATATTTATATCTCTCTGAGAGTATCCATAACAAGCTGTTAATAGTGGTAGTTTTCCATGAAGAACTAAGTGGCTGGGGAAAAAGTTGTATTAGAAACTCAATATTTACTCTCAATTATTTTGTATTATTTGAACTTGAATATTGTGTTTTAATATAACTTTTGGAAAACATAAACACTAATTTGTTTTATTTGACCAAAAGCAAACTTTGCAAAAGCATATAATCCAACCTGAGACAAGGAGACAGTTCTCTCCATGAGAGTCTTGGTTCGTCTAAAGCCTGGATCACTTTCTGCGAGGACATTCATGGTTTTCTTGCCAATGAATTCCAAAGCATCTAGACCACCTGATAAGACGCTTTTACCCTGCAGATGAGAAAATTGCATGAGATTAGACTTTTACATTTTGCTGTCTCATAGCAGTCAGCAACTCCTAGATGGAACTATCTTCAAATATAAAAATTAATATAAAGTCACAATTTTTCTCATCAGATTTATTATCCATTTAATCCTATTTTCTTTTCATTGGAAGAGCATATGTCATATAATTTGTAAGACATAAATTATTATTAAAAAATGATGCTTAGGAAAAACCAAGGCATATTTAGGATTAATTTTACTGGCTCTGTGTGTATTGATATGTATCTAAGACATAAGAGTAATAGGTGACCCAACTGCTGTTTTTATTTGAAAAAAATCTTAACCCAAGTAACAGAATTATTTGGAGTTGTCTACTGAATTGTCAGATACTCTTGCCAATTTAGGGAATTCTTCAATCGTGGGGTCTGGAGTGTAGGTGCCTCAGGCTGTTTCAGAAGGCTCTTGCAGACTTTCAGAAACTAGCAATAATGGCCTATAATTAGTATATTCATGGAATAAGACAGGTTGATTTCCATATACTACTGGCTTTGGAAACTGTTCTATTATACAGTTATCTAACTGCAAATCCCTTTGTCAGCTATTGTTTTCCTTTTTTAAAAAAAGATTAAAACAACCAAGATTTACTCACAAACTGTTCTTACAAACAGAACTGCTTACACTTCTTCGCAACTTCGGTAAATGCACTCCGCTGAACAGCTGCAATTACAATCTACACACATCTGTGCTTTTCCCCACTTTATGTGAATTTACATGTACTGTATTTTATTATTTATGTGCATTTTCTAATCTTCATAATGATCACTTCAATAGCAATGTTTGATTTCACTGGAATTCATTCATTTATTGCCATTTCTACCTTGGACATTTAGACTTTCCTTTTCTATTTGGGAGCCACTCAATAATGACAAAATAGAACAGATTTTAAAATACATGTCCTTTTGGAGGACTATGGGACATCAGCAATTCACATGATTGCATAATTTGATTTATTTTCTCCTAAAATCTCATGGGGAATTTCTTCAGGAGAGAATAAAATGGAAGGAGAAAGGACACAGGGACTTTCCAATCAGGGCAAACCTGGTTGGGTGAGGGGGGTGGTGGTTTTAGAGCTTGGGGAAAGGTTGAAGAGGACATAGAAAGGTGCGTAAGCATGCTGCAGACAAGCTCCAATACTCCACACTGCAGCCCAGGGAGACCCTGAATTCATTTCTTAAGCCAGATATATCCATTCCCAGCACTTCTAACTTCGCCATAATTGTATTTGACTTATAGTGCTATTTGCCTGAAACATGTTTACTGCTCCTCCTTAACTCTACTTAGTCTAGAAACACTCAAGGAGCAAGGAGTGGAGTAGTTATGTTCTATTTCTGGCAGGCCCTGGCCCCAAAAGTCTGGGTAGAATACCCTCATCTAAGTGTCCACAGCTCACCTTCTCAGATTGCGTTGGATTTGCTCTTTGAGTTGTCTCTGTCTCAGGACACTGTGTCCTCTTGCTGGTCAATATATACTGAGCACCTGGCCTATCTCCTGTTGCACAGGAAGGGCTAATCACCTCTTTCCTAATTTGGGAATGAATAAACTGTACATGAACTGTATTTCTGGAAAAACCAGTAAGTTGGCTTTATATAGCAGAAAATAACCTTTCTTCCTAACTATGGAGATCAGCTATTTGGCTCATCTTTGTTAGGATGCCTCCCCCTTTTTTCAGTATTCATCAGTGTTTTGTTGCCAATAATGAGCTTCTTTAAGAGGCAGGCAAGGACTGCAGGGGCTGGGAGATATAAGCTGTTATTCAAGGAATGGGGAGAGGGAGCAATGGGAGGTAGTTTGGGGAAAAGAATCAGAAACATCTCTGGACGTTTGTTCTTGAATCCTTACCAGGACTTTTTTTTCATTTGAATGGCTTTATACTTTTTCAAATTGACGATTAAGTGACATAGAACCATTTAAGAAAAAAAGCTGCCCCAGCTGTAAGAAAGCGTCCTCTCTACCTTCCGCCAGAGGCTGTCCTTGTAGCAATTGTTGAAAGGACACGGTCACATCAGACTGAAAAAAAAAAATCCCTTCTAAGCAGCTCTGTTCTTTTAAACATAAAATGCATTTCATTTTGCCCTATTATTTTGGTTCCAAGGTTACGCCTACTCGGCAGGAGAAAGCATAACTAAACCATAATCCAAAGTTATGAGCAAGGCCATCCTTTCTCTGGTGCATGTAGGTCACTGGTAAATAGAAATATCAAAAGGAGGTGCTAGGAGACACAGGGAGAACAGAGGGGCCCGCTAATGACTTACCGTGTTTTGAACCGCGTTGCTGATGGCTGACAGCACACCCCGAGACCCTGATGAAGGGGAAGTGGGTGGGTTTTCTGCAGAGTTCTGATCCGTGGGTGCATCTGCTGCTGAAGAGGAAGACAGCCTTTAGAGTTCATTTTGCTGATCTGAACTCGAAAATCTATTTGTGCACATAGTGTAATAATGTCCAAGTCCAAGAAATACCTCTCCCACTCCCCAAATAAATACATCACTCACTTTGAGGGACTCCATTCTCTGTGTCAGGCTGGGTCTCTTCAGGAGAGGCAGAATTTACACCATGAATCCGTAGGGTGGCCCCTGCTTTTTCCTTGACTGCTGTCAGCCCGTGACCTGTCAGGAAATATGAATATGGCTCACAGATACAAGAAAAATCCACAGTCTGCAAACGCTACAGTTGATCTCCCAGAGCCATTATGAGCTTGGGGACATATCCTTACTGGAAGAAAGTGTAGACTTTGCAATCCCTCAGCTAGAGGTTCCAATCTGAGCTCAGCTTTGTCACTGCTTATTGGGGTGACCTTGGAGAAGTTTCCCAACTTCTCAGTGACTCAGTTTCTTCATTGGTTGTTCTGAGGGGCAGATGAGATAAATGTATATAAAGTGCTTGCAGATGCTTTATTATTCCCTTTTGCCTCTCACACTATCTAGCACCTGGAATTCCAAACCAAAAATATTCTCTGTGAATAGTGTACTTATCTTCTTTACTCTTTTCTAAGAATGTAGGTATTCAGTGTTCATTTGTCTATTTCTAGTAGGCCTAACCCTCTGCAAGAACTCAATTACTATGTGTTGAATTAAAATAATGGCGCCTAAACACGCTCTTTCAAAATGTTAGTCATTCCTTAAGCACAGAGATCACATCTGGAGCTGAGCTGTCAAAATCCAAAGGCGAGTCAGTGGGCAAACCAGGAAGAGCACCACCAGCTCCGCCAGGCGTCTCGGCAGCAACAGCCACATCACAAGCTGTGAGAATGGCCAGCCGGCTTGAAGGACACTGGTTTTATTCCCTGCAAGCAGGGACAGTATTTATCCCTCCTCAGCCCTGCACAGTAGGTGCTCAATAACAATTTGGTAAATATACAGTGGGTGTTCAATAACGATTTGGTAAATACAGAGCTGACATTTTCATCTCTACCCGCCCCCGGGCCCAAAACAACTGTTCGCTTGAAAGAGAAATAGTCTTGTCTACGTTTTTTTTCTGGGACTTTTTTTCCCTCCTTAGATGAACTATACAGCTTTTCTCAGAGTTCCCAAACTGAACAGCAACAAAAATGAATAGTTTACTGAAGATTCTAAGTGACTTAGCTCTTGAAGGAAAAACAGTACAGGATGCCATCATCATGTTACAGGGCAACCCCAAAGTGAAATGGGTTGGCCTGACTGTGGGTCCTCACCTGGGTGCTTCAAAGGGATTTAATGAGACTCAACTACAGGCCAACACAAAAAGGTTAATAAAGGATTTATTTACAAAAAAAGGAGAAATGAAGAAAGGATAACCCAGGAAGAAAGAGAGAAAATTGGTGAATGCATTTTACCAGTTCCCCTGGGCTGGGACCCTAATGGTATACTGGAAAACAGTGAAAAAACACCCCCACCAAGGCCCATGTGTCTGGTTATCAACCAAGCCTGGCTGCTTTACCTCCACCCTCAGTTCCCAGCAATTTCCCCTTTGCTGGTGGTGACATTATGGGATTTGTAGTCCTTGGTGTCTTTGTTCTCTTTGGTCTGGGGTGGGGATGGGGTCTATAAAACCTGTTTGTGGAGTTTTTTCAGGACACCCTTTACCCAAACAATCACAGCACTCAATGCCCCTTGGCACCCTGGAGAACTTGTGTAACCTCAGGTTGGTAAGGCCCAAGGCAGCAATAAGGCAGTAATATTAATAAGTGAAGGAAAAGTCCCAAGTGTCAGAGGATGAGAAGGTCACTTAGCTGCAGAAGGCACTGTTAAAATGACCAATTATCCTCCTGAATAGGAAAAAAATAGGGGAGGATGTGGAGAAAAAGGAACCCTCTTACACTGCTGGTGGGAATGCAAACTGGTCAGCTACTATGGAAATGCTAGAAATGGATCTACCATATGACCCAGTGATTCCACTCCTGGGAATCCACCCAAAGGACACAAAAACCCTAATTCAAAGGGAAACCTGCACTCCTGTGCTTACTGCAGCACTATTTACAATAGCTAAGATATGGAGACAACCCAAATGCCCCCAAGCAGACAAATGGATCAAGAAGATGTGTTATATAGACACAATGGAATACTACTCAGTGATCAAAAAAGATGAAGTCATGCCATTTTTTTTTTAAATAGAGGCATGTTTTATTTATTTATTTGTTTGTTTATTTGTTCGTTTTGTTTATACAAGCACTGGGTACAGTCAGAAGCGCGGGAGGGCGAGAGAATTCACCAGAGCCAGAGTGGGGAGCAGAACAGGCAGAAGGACCGAAGTACACTGCTGAGGGGAGCAGTGGGCGGCAGGAGAGGTCTGTGCGTCATGTGGGACCCTCCTCTGGTGGCCGGGGGGCAGCCGGGGATTGAACTGGCGCCACAGAGGCCGTGGGCAGCTTCGCAACCCAGCGCTCAACCGCTGCGCCACCGGGGAGGCCCGAAGTCATGCCGTTTGCAGCAACATGGATGGTGCTGGAAGGGATTGTGCTCAGTGAAATGATTTAGAAGGAAAAAGAAAAATAACGGATGGGCTCACTCAGGGGGAATATACAGACACCAAACAAAGGATCAGGAAAAAGACAAAACTTGCAGGCAAACCATAGATCTGAGGTATCCAGCAGGGGAAGGGGAGAGAGAGGAGTCAGAACAGGGGCGGGAAGAGCACAAGGGACTGTGGTGATGGTCACAGGTGCTGAGGTGGCGGGAGAATTATGGGAACTACACATGAGGGGAGAAAGCTAACACTGTACAAAAATGAACAATGATGTAAGAAATTAAAAAAAAATATGTATAAGAAAAAAGTAGATGAATCACAGGCCCAAGTAGTATTTTAACAATTGTAACTTCATTTATCAGAACAATTTTAATATAATCAGGGCAGGGGTCTTTACTAAACAGATAGGACTAATTATATCCAATGGGAATCACCTGACATGATACACTGTCTAAAAAGCCCTGAGACATTATTGCAATGTTTACATTAATAACATACAGAAATATGTTTATATTTATGTATAGATCATTAGACACAATTGAAATTCATTATTGAGTAGGCCATAGTTATAAGAATGGCTGAAATGCAACAATTTCCAACAAAATGGAGGGAATTTGAGAGAAACGTGTAGCAAAGCCAGTCAGAATGATAAAAACAAATATTGGAAACTTAAATAGCAGGTAATTCGATAACGTGAAACACTTTCAAAAACCAGTGGACGTTAATGAACATCTTGTGGGCTCTTGAGATTAAAAGGGAGGGGGAGATTAAAAGGGAAGGGAAGGGCCTCCCCGGTGGCACAGCGGTTGAGCGCTGGGTTTCGAAGCTGCCCGCAGACTGCAGCGCAGTTTCGATCCCCAGCTGCTCCCCGGCCAAGTATTATGAGGCCATAGAACAACTGGACTGTCACATATTCCTTCGGGAGTAAAAGACATTACAAAACACTTAGAAAAACTGGTATTACTTATAAAGTTAAAAAAAAAAAAACCTTACAAATTGTGTAAAAAATCAATATAAACTCATTGAATTACTTGGAAAAAAAAAAAAAAAAGGCACTATTGGGCCTCCCTGGTGATGCAGGGGTTAAGTCTCAGCATGATGAAGCCATCCCCAGTCATGAGTTCGATCCCCTGGCCAGGAAGCTGACCCTTATGGCACAGCAGACCTCTCCTGACTCACCCACTGCTCCCCTCAGCAGTGTATTTCAGTAGATCTGCCTGTTCTGCTCCCCACTCTGTCTCTGGTGAATCTTCTCACACACACTCCCTCCCCTGCACCTCTGGCCTACACCCCAGTTCTTGTATACATAAATAAAATAAATCTTTAAAATTAAAAAAAAGATGGACTATTACTGTTAAACCTAAGACTTGAGTCCTCTGTAGTTTCCAATGAATTCCAAGCATTTCCTTGAAAACTCACTGGCATTTCAGTAATACAGTTAAGTTATAGGATCTAATAATCCAACTTATTTACATACTGAGCCCATGTTCCTTGCCATCTTTTAAAAACACATTTTTTTAATCCAAAAGGAAATAATGCACATATAAAATGTCAACTTATGATTATTCCCTGGATTTCTGAGAACTGACAACAAAGAATCCACGAGTTTCAGGCAGCTGGGAGGAGACCTCTCCTCCATTTTCTTTCATTTAGCCAAACAAGAGAGGGGACTGCACACCCTTCCTTGAGAGCTTCAGGCCTTAAGAAATACAGTTTCCTCCCTCACTTCTATCCTCTGTAGGTTAGGGCCACATTTGATTCTTTTCTCAGCTAAGAACAGCTTCTCACCATCTTAGAACACAAGTGATCATGGATGATTGTATAAGTTGTCCTTTGAAAAATCACTCAGTTTTTGGAAGGAAATTTCATTTAAATGCACATATAAATGGAATGTGTCTATGTAACAGATATTACAAAAGGCTGTTACTCCAAACACATACACCACCACCAGCAACAGCAGCAACAGCTTTACTGAGGTGTAGCTGGTATCGAAGAGTTGCATATATTTAAGGTTCTTTCAAAGTATATTTGCAGATTGAAAATTCTTTTTTCTGAATTCTTTTGTTAGGTGACGCCAAGGTGAAATTATACCTTTATTACATTCTACTAGAAATACAAAGCCAGGGCTTTTCATAGCTAAGGTATAGACACCGTGTCACACCCTACTTTGAAGAGTAACTTATAAAACTTTACTTAGTGTGACATCTAGTGCTCAGAACAAGGAAGTAATAATAGAGTCACATGGCGCTGGAAGGGATCATGCTCAGCGAAATAAGCCAGAAAGAAAAAGAAAAATACCGGATGGTCTCACTCATAGCAGGAATCTAGAAAACTTAAATAAGGGACCAGGAAAATGAATAACTATAAGAAAGTGAAAATCAAAATCAACAGAAAACTATGAACCAGAGACACTCTATGGGGGTTGGGGGGCGGGGAGGGGAGGGATTGGGGTCAAAATAAGGGGGTTGCAATTGTATGGGGAATATAAAAATAAAATTTATTAAAAAAATAGAGTCACAGTCCACTTTTGACAGGGAGTTACACATTCCCAGGGATGCTGGTTGGGTACCAGTGCCAGAGACAATGAACGTGTAAGAATAATACTTCAGGTTTTAGTTCATGGATTGATTTTCATTACAAATCCTAAGTGTCCTCGAAGGAATTAAGCCCCTCCAAATTGCCTGGTTCTAAAGATGGAATATTCAGGGGCCTCCCTGGTGGTACAGGGGTTAAAGTCTCAGCGCTATCAAGCCAGCCACTGCAGCATGAGTTTGATCTCCGGCCAGGGAGATGATCCACATGGCACAGCAGACCTCTCCTGTCTTACCCACTGCTCCCCTCAGCAGTGTGTTTCAGTAGATCCACCTGTTCTCCTCCCCACTCTGTCTCTCACTCTCTGTACCTCTGGCCTACACCCCAGTTCTTGTATGCATAAATAAATAAAGATAAAACTTAAAAAAACAAAAAATAAAGATGGAATATTCTCTCCTCCGTGACTTATTGCAGTAAAAAATGGTGAGGATTGCAAAGAAGGTAAGAAAGTTGTGTGACTATTTTGAAGCTGCATCTGTTTAAAACAATGTTACGTAAAATTGCCAGGTGTTTATTTACCAACGATACTTTAAATGGGAAATGTCCTAAGTTTAGGAGCCAGGAAGGTATTTGGTTCCATGATTTAACAGCAGTGTGATCTTGCTGAGTTACTTCTTCGAGTTTCTGCTGTTGGGACTTCTTGGAAAGAAGGATTATAACATATACCTTCCAGGGTTTGTAAGATCACTGAGAATATGTGAAACTCTTGGTACGGTCAACACATATTAAGCATTTCCCCAGGCATGGGGGAATTTTCCATTTAATCTTCTCAACAACCTTTTGAGGTAGGGATATTATTATACTCATTTTACAACTGAGTTAACCAGAGCCCCGGTGACATTAAATCTCTTATCTAAGTCCCCAAGCCAGTAAGTGGCAGAGATGACACTGAAGTGAGTCCTTCTGACTCTAGAACACAAATACTCAATCCCTATGTACATTAATAAAATTTTATATGTCATTTATAATGGACTAAATGCATTTTGGTAGCACTTCTATAACTCCTTGGAAATCAAATGCTTGCTCAGGAGCATCCTCATTTCTAAAACACTGGTTTATACTAAAATTAGCCTGACTTACCTTGCCTTGACCAAATAGCAAGGTGAAGGTCATCTCTGCAGTGAAATCTGGCTCTGACACTGCCCCTCCCATCAATGTCTTAGGTGGACATAGCTTGCTGTTTTGGGGATCATCACTTTGTTATGCAGGCAGAGATCCTAAGACACTATGCAGTGCTATCTTACACCTCCAGGCTAATTTTCTTTTCTAAAGGGGCTGCAGTTTCACCAGACCTCCTTGTGAGTTCCACCAAGATCAAAACCCCCTGGAAGGGAGGTCACCTTCTTTGTTTTTGGCAGGAGGGTCTCTCTGACTAAGTGACAACTCAGGGAAGCAGCAGCAGTTCTATACAGCACCCTGGATGACTGGGTATCTCTGTATGTACATTTTATAGGTCCCCTATGCTAAAGAACCCCCCAAGTAAGGTATTAGGAGGGTTTACCCTCTTTTAGATTGCTTTACTTTTTAATATGACATTTTCTTTTCATGTCATTTTTCTTTTTCAAATGGATATATAAAAAAGGCTGACTCTGTGCACCAAGGAAGGATGTTTCTGAAGAATCATCCCAACATATAAGCTCCCTGTGGCATAGACTGAGGTCTCGAGGTGACTGCAATCAACTCTTCCCTTTGGTCAGCTCTGCTTATTAATCCTTCACTTTCTTTCAAAGTTTGCTGCTCCTTAGAGGACTTCATGGTAAAACTCCAGCACTCTAATCTCTGCCTCAGTATCTCCCAGCGCATCTGAGGTAGCATCCTGATCTACCCCTTTCACTTTCATGGTCTTCTGTATTATTTCATAGAATGGGTTACACATTCTAACCTTCTCTTTGGATGGGTCCCTAGGTTGTTTCAAGTTTTTTGTATATTCCAACTCTTTTACCTCTTTCTGAACTTTGTTCAATATTATCTCAGCGAGGTCTACCTTTTGCCATTCTTTAATTTCTCTTTGAATTCCCTCCCTCCCTTTTACACCCTTGTGTCTAGGGCTGACTTTCAATAGATTATAGTGGGGGAGCTGTTCTGCTCAGTATGAAATCCTGATCTCCACCCCTTTTAAAACATTAACTTGACCCCATGGCAACAACAAAACAAAAATCTGGGACAAGGACACAAGCACTAAATAAAGAAGAAACAGAGAAAAACAACATAGAAACTCATCAAAATATAATGGCAGATAGAAACACCAGGAAAAAGAAAAAAAGGGAAATAAAGAACAATTAGGAAACGAAAGGTCAAATAATCACCCTACGTGTAAATAAGCTGAACACATCAATCAAAACACAGAGGGACTTCAGAGATTGAAAACCAAAACACAACTAACTACATGCCACCTAGAGGGAATCTCAATCAAGAGACTTAATCTATAAAAACAGACTTAAAGCGAAAGGGTGGAAAATGGTACCCAAGCCAACAGGAGATTAAAAACCTTAACCTACACTTCCCATCTCTCTTATCCTGATCCACTGTATATTTTTCCACAGATGTGCTACTTTCTAGCCTCTGTGTAATTCTCCTACTTGTGGTGTGCGTTGTTTATCACTGCTTCCTTCCTTCCCCTAGTGTGTGATCTGCATGAGTGTCTTGCCCACTCACCCTAGTGTCTTGTTCGCGCACCACTTTACCTCAAGTGCCTTGAACAGTGCCTGGCATTTAAGTATCTGTTGAGTGAATTCCATATTGAACATGTTTGTATATACACATTTATGAACTTCTGCAAAGGTTTCACAGTGGAACTGCTGGACTAGAGAGTATGTGTATTTATTTATTTATTTATTTATTTATTTTTATAAATTTTTTTTTTAAAGATTTATTTATTTATTTATACAAGCACTGGGTATAGTCAGAAGCACAGGAGGGTGAGAGAATTCACCACAGCCAGAGCGGGAGCAGAGCAGGCAGAAGGACCGAAGTACACTGCTGAGGGGAGCAGCGGGCAGCAGGAGAGGTCTGCGCGCCATGTGGGACCCCTACCCGGTGGCTGGGGATTGAACTGGTGCTGCAGAGGCTGCGGGCAGCTTCGCAACCCAGCACTCAACCGCTGCGCCACTGGGGAGGCCCGAGTATGTGTATTTAACATTTTTGAGATAGTGCTAACTGTGATCTGAAAGTTATTCCAATTCACTCTTCTTTGGTAAGTTTTCAAGATATAGAACAACTGAAAAATTCTAACTGCATTTCAGACTCTTCTATCAATGAATTCAGGATATATAAAAAGTTGCAAAGAGCAATTGCTTAGAAAATGGATAATGTTGCTGCACGGGACAAAAGCAAACTGCAATGGAACAAAGAGGAGCCAATCTGCCCTCCCTCTCCATCATGATGTTTGGGGTCCACTCTGGAATCAGGCACTCACTTCTCTTTAACTTCAAAATTGACAAGAAGCCTTATTGAGCTGATTGTGTTTGCCAAGATGTCAAACAAATATTCATTAACTCCTAGGCCTTATTTACAGCGTGTAAAGGATTGTGGCTAAATCCTGAGCATTAAACCTGTTATCTTTTGTATCATGAGCTTTACGAATTTACACCTTCTCAGCAATGTCACCTTCAAAAATGAATCCCTGTGATATCGATAGCGACTTGGAGAGTTAAGAATTCTCACTGTAGCGCCATTTTGACGAGCACGTCAGTCTCTGTAATAAACGCTGTTATTATTTCTGACAGCACTGGTAGAAAAGTTTTACTAAAATGTGCAAAAGAAAAAAAATTGTATGACTCAGGAGAAGATGTGGGAGTGGAACAATGATAATTCTAAAAGGTTTATATACAGATAAGATTCACCTCCCCCTCTGCAGGTACACTTGGGTAAGGCGTTCAGACTCACAAAAATGTCAAAACTAGAATTCTAAATATTTAGGCCTTTTTGAGACCTAGAAATAAATTATTCTATTTTACAATGGAGCTTTTACTTTGATGTATATTTATATCTTTCATTTTGATTACTGGTTTATGCCTCAGTTTAGCAATATCTTTTAGGAATAAGTTAGGTTTCTTAGATGCGGGAAGTAGAATCTGCTTCTAATAATATCACTTTGATATTACCAGCAAAATCATTTTTAATACATTTTTCTTGCTCACTCTGGTTTTTGCCCAGATTTTATTTTATTTTTTTATTTTTTAAAAATTTATTTATTTATTTATTTATACAAGCACTGGGTACAGTCAGAAGCGCGGGAGGGTGAGAGAATTCACCAGAGCCAGAGCGGGGAACAGAACAGGCAGACTGATGAAATACACTGCTGAGGGGAGCAGTGGGCACGGCAGGAAAGGTGTGCGCGCCATGTGGGACCCTCACCGGGGATCGAACCGGTGCTGCAGAGGCTGCGGGTAGCTTTGCAGCCCAGCGCTCAACTGCTGTGCCACAAGGGGAGCCCCATGTCCAGATTTTAAAGAATGAGCACTTTCATCACATTTTATGAACTTGTCCAAAGGGCTAAGGTGGCAGGGGATCAAGTTTTCTTACATGTGATGATAGGGCAGCTATGGGTAAAACCAATGTAAGAGTTATGGTCTCCAAAAATAACTGTTGGCCAGGAAATGTTTGATTTCATATAAGCATTGGGATGGTCACTTTTGCCTTAACCATACACTTCTCTGCCCTGTGATCATCAGCTGCTGAAAATTCATGGGTGCATATTATGCCTGTACACACAGTAGGTGTGCCTAGCTTACCTCTTTCAACTACATAAGAGCAGATCAATATAGCCCACTGGCTGGCACAGCACCGGTGTTCACAGGAGGTTGAATCCTATTCCAACCCCCTGATTCAGACTGTGAGTCTGTCTTTGGCACCTCTCTATCTGTGGGACACTTGTGATTCCCATTTCCTTCTGGAAGTCAGGCTTCACACCACCACTCCCCATATCCAGTCCTGGAAAACCATGGCTTCAACCTCCCCTTTTGCTACATGTTTTAGTTCTTATCAGGTCTACAGAGAAACTTATCTAGTTTAAAAGTATCTATTGCTATTATTTTAGCTACTATTACTATGCAAAGTCACAGCTATTTTTCACCAGAAATCTCCAAAATATGTCTGAGGAGAAACCTAGGGATGGTATTCAGTTATATCACTGCTACCTTCATTGGGGCAGTGACAAATTAGTCTCTACTTTTTAAAAGATAGTTCCAGTTTGTCAAAGGATTCTGAAAATGAGCTTCAAGATTTTTTTGCTCTCTTCCGAGTGCCCTTAGGCCACTGTAGATGCAAGTAAGAGCAAATGCCAAGGTTTGAACACTTTTCAAAATTTTAGCAGGTAGCTAGAGTCCTAAAAAATCAGTAAGTATCTGGAAGTGGAGGTGTAACTGATGAGGATTTTAAGTAGGAAAGGAAAGTGTTGTAGAGAGATGCCCCCCAAGATTCTCACCTCCTGAGGTATATATAAATCCTGTATGAGTCTCTCCCCTTTGAGTGTGGGCAGGATTGTGAAAATGATAAGCAGGTTGACCTGCTCCCATGAGTAGGTTCTGTTAAATGGTAAAGATGAAGGGATTTTTCATTTTTGTTATTTGAAATATTTTATTTGTAATTTCACCAGACATTTTGGAACATCAGAACACACACATTTTCAGTATCTAATTTAGTTGTAATTGCAAATGAGTCCTATTTGTTTTCAGGGTTGGTTTTATTTCATTAAGTCAGAATGACTTATTTTATATTTACATGTGGAAATTAATAGGGGAAGGGATTTTTCAGATGTAATTAAGGTCCTTCATCAGTTGAATTTGAGCTAACCAAAAGACATCATCCTGGATATGCCTGCGATAGGAGACTAAAAATCGACGGGACCCTTCCTATAGGGAGACATTTGAAGCAAGGGAGATGATCAGGCTGGCTTTGATGAGCGCCCTGAGGACAGTCTCCAGGGGTTGAGAGTGACCCCTTCTCAGTAACCAGGCAGAAAATAGAGATCCAGGCCTGCAACTACAAGGAAATAAAGTCTGCCAACACCTTGAATAATTTTGAAAGATGACTCAAAATATCGGGTGAGACACTCTCATTTCAGCCTGATACAATACTGAGCAGAGGACACAGCTCTCCTGTACCTGAACTCCTGACCCACAGGGACTCTGAGATAATCCACGTATGTTGTTTTAAGCTTCTAAATGCATGGTAATTTATTACCCAGCAGTAGAAACTAATGTAAGAGGGCCTATTGAGCTTCATCCTCCTATTTCATGGGGCAATGTTCAAATGTCAGTCCCAGAGAACCTATTTCCACCAACCGTAGAAAGGGCCAGTAGTGACTAGCACGATGGCCATGTTGGTTGAGGGACTGTTTGTTAGCTCTCAGGCCTCTTCTGCATCAATTACTACACAGAGCAAAGCTAGCACCACCACAAGTTTTAAGTGGTTATGACATTAATAAGTTACAAATTTATCACCTTCGTGGTGTCTAACAGGGAAATTTCAAGAGCAACACGAAACACAAGCATAAGCTAGAGATTAAGACACTGATTTCAGATCAAGTTGAAAGAAGAGTGCCTGCCACTGTGGGTGTGCCCTGCACAGAAATCACATCCTGCCTTTTAATCAGTAAAAGCAGCAGCATCTACTGGTTAGACTTGAACCCAGGGGCCTTGGAGCAGAGTCCACTGGGCCCAGGCTGCACCAGGCTGCATATGTGCAAAGGTCAGATTTCAACAGGATACCAAAGACTGGATGATACATTCAACAGCAAACTGTCTGCTGGGGAATGGAAACCTTTGTAAGTGTCTGGCAAAGCACAAGTCACATAATGAGGAGTAGCCACTGGCTAATGGGAAAAAACAGCAGAGACCAACCAGGGGCAAAGTAGTGACAGGCAGGTGTACCTGGAGGTGTGTCAAAGAAACCAACCAACCAACCAAGCAAAACCCACCTGCAGCTGCTACCTGAAGGCAACTGATTTCTGTATTTGCTACAGAAGGAACTTACACTTAAAATTTCAATGAGTGTAAATCCTCTGTCTGTGATAGAACTTTCTTTAGCACTGAATTTATAAGCCAGGACAGTTCTGGAGATGATAACATCCAGAAGCATCCAGAACACTTGCCTGTTTTGTGACATAAACCATGTAGAGAGCTGTATAATTTGGTGACCATACTATTTACTGTTTCATGACTTACTCCTTTCAAAAACTTTAATATTTCAGATTTTTAGCTTTTGGCTCAGAAAGCATGCCAGTCCGAAGTACTGCCCATGGCAAATTCCATTTGAGAGCCACTAGGTTCAAACAGTTTTCCTTAAAAGCAGAATGGCTTTAGAGACTTGTTATTTTCAGGAAGGGACTCTGTCCTGTTCAGAAAAATAAAAGAGGCTCCTTTAATTTGGTTAAGTTTGCCATCTGCATGTATAGTATCCATGGCATCCCGAGCTCCTTCATTTAGCAACAGAGTAAGACCTGCTCCAAGGATCTTGCAGAGAGGCCAGCACTGTTTGACCACTGTTCACTGCTTGCCAGAGCGCTCTTCATATCTGACAGACATGGAATTAGGGGAATGCAATCTACCCATTCTCCAGGCAGTGCAAATTCTATCAAATTAGACATCTGGCCTTTCAATCACTGTTCGTGACCACTGTCCACGGAAGTGGCTAGAGAACACCAGGCCTTCTTATCCTCCTGGTTTTAGGAATAAGAATGAATTGAATCAATACATGGCCTGTCCCAGGATCTTCTTGGCCATGGACTATCCTCTGAGAATACCTGAGTTAGAGGATCTGAAAACTATGTTACCTGTGGCTTCCCTTGTCCTGTTTCTCACTCTGCACCTTGAAGGTGAAATTATCTTAGGTGATGTTGTACCTTCAGTCTTCAGGGAGAGTGGATATAACAAATAATCACATGAGGGTGTTTTGACAAGCCTGCACCAATGAGGACTTTGTCCATGATATATCTCTTTGTATGAAAACCAATACATGTGGCTTCATCAAAACTTTAATATCAAGAAATTTTATTAACTTAGGTAAAATAAAGTTTGTTTTGTCATTCAACGAGAAATACGTAATTTGCAGATAGCCAGAAGTTCAGAGTTAAGATCAATGCTTATTACAGTAACTCTATTAGCCTTGGAATATATATATATATATAATATATAATATATTACATTTATAATATGTCATTCCTGCCTGCATATTTTTTATTTTATTTCAATGTCCTGTTGTTGAAGTGTCTTTGATAGATACGTTTTAAAACATTCAAGTTGGATGATAAGCACAACGCTTTAAGAAGATACTGCAAAAGCCCAAATCTTATATTTTAAGAAGCAATGTAATATTGTAGGGTAAAGAAAATGTCAGGCTTTTCTGCCCTTCCGCCATCAGGATAGATGATGGATCCTTGTCCTGAATGCATGCCTGATGGCGGGCACCTGGAATAGGGTGTGGGCATAGGTAGATGGGATTCAGCTGAGCTAAGACTTGCTTTTAAGGGCGGCGTCACGGGGACGCCAAGAGCAGCAGTAGAAGCCGAAGCCGAAGCCGAAGCCGAAGCCTAAAGAGAAGCCGAGAAGCAGCAGAACGAACTCCAGAGAGCTCAGATAGAGTGAAGACTTGCTGGGGGCTGGGAGGCCCCAGCCCCCAGCCCCAGCCCCCAGCCAGCACCCCTGCCTGCCATATGCCTGGTGAACCCCAATAAAAAACCTGCAAAACCACTGAGGACTCTGACTCCTCCTTTACCCGGTCTGCATGGGATCAGAAAACCTGCCCTGTGGCCAGTCCTGCTCTTACAAATATAGTGGTTAATAGTCATACTACTTGGTTCAAATGCAGCTACTTCTGACTTTGGTAAGGTCTTAGGCTCTGTGAATTAGCTTCCTTATCTCTAAAATGGAAAAAATAAGAGTACCTCCTTACCGGGTTATTTTGAGGAATGAACATGTTAATATACATGAAGGAAACACTTAGAATAGTAATCACAGAAAATAATTTGCTTCTATTATCCCATGGGCTAGTGTTAAACTGTCAGTCCATGGTATGATTGAAATGTCATATCCTATTAGGCTTCTGAACTTCATCCATTCAAATGCAACATATAATGCTTACCTACTGTGGCAGATGCTGATGAGATCAGTGATTTGCCCCACGAGCCCCAGCCTGCCCAGCCCCCACCACGTGGAGGGGAATCCACAGCCTCAGCCTGCAGAAAAACAGATTAGCCAAAGGTCAGTGATACAGTTTATCCTTGAATGGAAAAACACTCATTGGTTTAAAACAAAGAGAAGGTTTAAGAAAAATCACCAACCACCATATCTCACTGGCTTAGAGTTTATAAGGGCCATAAAAAAAAAATTACACCAACCTATATTACAATGTGTACTTTGGAACCAAATTCATTAGTAGTGGTGTTGGTTTTGAGGGCTTGGTATGAAATGAGAAGGGAGTAGGATCTCACTTCTCAATTTCCCATTATTTGGAAGACAGGTGAAAGACTCTGGGACAAGGAGAGATTTACTATGTACTAGGGCACAAGAGTGACTTGAAAAATTAAAAAAAAAACACCTTGACTCTGGCAATTTTTACAGAAATAAACAAATGTGCTCCTCAAAGTAGAGTTAACTGGGAAATCTCTAGGGTAGTAGGAAGAACTTTGGCACGGACAATAGGCAGAGTCTAGAAATGCATGGATAAGCCTGGAGCTGGGTATCAGCAAAAGAAGGCTTTTGAGGTATTCATTCCATTTACAGTAACTCCTCTTTTCTCTTTCTCACTGTCCCTGGGCTTGCTAGGTATTTGGATTGGCAATGAGAGAATCTGGCTCAACTTGACATGGTTGCTTGGATAGAGATGAAACTCAAGCAATATGGGGCAACCATCTTATATCCTCTTTGCAGACTAAGACTGAAGAGAAAGCAGACTGTGCAGAATGAAGGCGAAATGCTCAGAGAGGCTGCTGGGATTCCTAATCGCTTATCAGCCTCTGGTTCCTATTCCTCCTCAGGGCTCTGCTGCATTTTTATCATTTTTGGGTTCCTTGAATTTCCCACACAGTGATTGAGTGATACTGAGTTATACTCTTTCTCTCCCCCACTATCTTTCAAATATTTTGTTCACTGATGTATATCCAGAACTTAGGAGACTTTGACTTTGGTAAGGTCTTATATATGACATATAATCAGTGCTTGATAAGTTTTTTGTTGTTGAATAAAAGGCTGAAAGTCATCCATTTTCTTAGGTGTGCAATAGTATCTGTAAAAATAGTCTTGCAAACAATGTGTCTTGGATCAAAGTGTGGTACCACAACTTTTCCCTTATTACCCAGGAATATATATTAGAAAATGAGGCAACAGGCCTCCCTGGTGGCGCAGCGGTTGAACGCTGGGTTGCGAATCTCCCCGCAGCCTCTGCAGCGACGGTTCGATCCCCAGCCACCGGGTGAGGGTCCCACATGGCGCACAGACCTCTCCTGCCGCCCGCTGCTCCCCTTGGCAGTGTGTTTCGTCAGTCTGCCTGTTCTGTTCCCCGCTCTGGCTCTGGTTAATTCTCTCACCCTCCTGCGCTTCTGACTGTACCAGTGCTTGTATAAATAAATCTTAAAAAATAAAATTAAAAAAATTAAAAAAAAAAAAAGAAAATGAGGCAAGAACACATTAGCGGCTGTAGGATTAGGAATTGAGTTCTTTCATTCCCTGCCTCCGCCCCCCAAAAAGAGAGAGGAGTTAGGGAAGTGAAAAATTTCTACAGAATATGTAGCTTCTGTAGCTTTTGACCCAAGGCTGGCCCATCAGTCATTCCCAACTTTCCTCCCTTGATAGGGTGGCCACATGGAATAGTTTTGACTAATGAGATATAAGTGGGGAATTTTTTGCATTCATGATAGATTATCATCTATCTTATAGGTGTTTCCAATTTATGGTTGTCTACAACTCTTCCCCCCACCCTTTTTCCTGCCCTGAATGTGGACATGTGAAACAGAAGCAGCCATTTTTGCTTCCATGGGAGAAAAGCTAGGGAATCACAGAGTCTTGGTTCTGGTACTTCTGAGCTACTAAACCAGTGTGAGTAACTACCTATGTCCATTCTTTCTTAAGTTAGAAATAATAAATAGCTGTTTTGTAACCTATTAAATGTTAGATTTTAGTTACTTGCATCCAAATACATTCCTGACTGATTTACTGAGTAACTATCATATACCATGTGCCAGTGTAGACTAGTGGTCAAGAAAAAAGGTAAGGGAATTAAATTACTTGGATTTGACTCCAGGTTCTACCATTAATTTTTTATTTTTATTTTTTAATTTTTTAAAAATTATTTTTTTATAATTTTTTTTAAGATTTATTTTTATTTATTTATACATGCACTGGGTACAGTCAGAAGTGCGGGAGGGTGAGAGAATTCACCAGAGCCAGAGCGGGGAGCAGAGTAGGCAGACTGAAGTACACTGCTGAGGGGAGCAGCGGGCAGCAGGAGAGGCCTGCGCACCATGTGGGACCCTCCTCCGGTGGCCGGGGAGCAGCAGGGGATCGAACCAGCGCTGCAGAGGCTGCGGGCAGCTTCACAACCCAGCGCTCAACCGCTGGGCCACCAGGGAGGCCCCTACCATTAATTTTTTTAAAGATTTATTTTATTTATGCATACAAGAACTGGGGTGTAGGCCAGAGGTGCAGGGGGTGAGAGGATTCACCAGAGACAGAATGGGAAACAGAACAGGCAGATCTGCTGAAATACACTGCTGAGGGGAGCAGAGGTGAGACAGGAGAGGTCTGCTGCGCCATGTGGGTGGGTTAGCTCCCTGGCGGGGTGGCCAGGAATCAAACTCCACCTGATAGAACTCCTGGGGCAGTGGCTGCCTATAGCTTGATAGCGCTGAGATTTTAACCCCTGCAGCACCAGGGAGGCCCCAGGCTCTACCATTTTGGGCAACAAGTTAACTCAAGTCTTTAAAGCTATCATTTACTCATTAGAAAATTCAAGTTATAGTAATATAAGAGCCAATACTCTCACAGGGTTATTGTGAAGATTAAAAGAAACAATTCTTATAAAATTTTGAGCATAGTAATTCCTCCATAAATGTTTACTAGCAATACTACTACTAGTAATAATAAACTATATTTAACACTAAAAAGCAAAAAGCTTTGAAAGTTGGCTGACATTACCTTTTTTCTCTGGAAACAATGAGAATATTGTTAACATGAATGGAAATACTTATGATTCATGACTGTCTGCTTTCATTTTTGGTGTCTATATTGATTTACTTCACTTTGGCAATGGAAGCCAGGAGCAATTTTACACCATCATGAAGACAGATGTAAGTTTGTGATTAATATCATTCTTTCATGGGACAAATCACTACCTATGTGATTAGGGAGAGTTAATACACTTAGGAGTGACAGCTTCAGACTCAAATTTACAATACTTAATATACTCTGACAGCTGGTAATTGACTAGCAAATGGAAATAAATGTTAAATGAGTCTAGAACTT
Organism: Talpa europaea; assembly: GCF_964194135.1. NCBI lineage: Eukaryota > Metazoa > Chordata > Mammalia > Eulipotyphla > Talpidae > Talpa > Talpa europaea. The sequence continues at coordinate 122,519,860 of NC_140071.1, forward strand.
TTTGCAGTATCATGACTACTGCAATTGCTTTATTAATAAAGCTCCTTTGACATTGAGCTGTAACCTCTTGATCTGCTACGAAGAATATTTGTCATCAGTGGCAAATACTCCAATGGTTAAATGTGCACACTTAATATAAAAACCATACAAACTACATGTTCAACATGAATTATAAATGTCTCCACGAGTATTGTTTCCACTTTCCATGACTTTAATGTCAAACACTATGAGACTGTAAAGTAGGCAACATAGTTCTACTTAGATCTACCATGATCAAATATGATCATTTTAAAGTTTTTTCTCAACCTCATCCCATGTTAGCCCCACTTCAACAGATAGCTTCATATCTTAATTCATAGAGAAAACAAAAGTCATCGGATGAGAATCCTCTCAACTTCCTGCCCCTTCCAATAAACTCTCAGGAGAATGGTCTCATTTTGTAACAATAAATCATACTTAGATTGGTCACGAGGGATAGCCAAACTTCAAGATTTATGTTAAACAACAAGACATCATTTAAATATCTATTACTGTTGTGTGGTCCTAAGAATGTGAATGAATGCAACCTTCCATCCAGTTCAAAGGTCATTAAATAGAAAAGATATTTTTATATATAGTATCCTATTTACTGGTCTTTATCATTAAACAGAACATATATTTACTTATTGTAGGCTTATTTTAGTTCAAGGGCATCATTAGAAAAAAATATACAAATCTTAGAATTCCATCTAATTCAAAGTTCTTTAACATTTAGTTGGAAAATACATGTAGCAGTCATAAGATCAAAGGTCAACTTGGTTGTCTTATTTCCTTAAGTAGATCAAGAATCAGTACTGTGTACAATTTTCATGTAGGAATGTGTGCAATGGGACCTTAAGGTCAAATCCTTTTAGGTTTTGTAACTCATGACACAGCTGCTCCAAAGAAAGGGTTGGTATATAAATTGCTCTGGATACCTGAAACTACATCAAAATACTTGCTTGAAAATGGCCTGTTATTTCCAGGTAATTTTGTTCCTTTGTGAATATGCATCATTTTAACTTTGGGAAGACTTAAAATAGAAAGTAAAAAAAAAACTTAGAGCATCAAAGTTATGCTATTAATATTTTTGTGACTATTTGGTCTTTTCTGTACTACTAATGCTTAATGAACTTGACTACAGTGACAAATGTTGAATAATTAAATTATTAGACTTCTGATTTTAAGTGAAATCTTCCTAAATTTATGCATATTATTATAACATGTAAGAAGATTTTATATTCATTCTATACATTTAATAGATTTACTACAATTCTTATTTAAATAGATTTGTAACAAAATTTTTAAAGATTTAGCAAGGCTTTGTTTAAGTAGATATATTACATACTTCAAAAGGAAATAGAATATATTAAATTTATAGATGCAGTTCAAAAACATTTGAATGTGTTTAAGTTGGTAAAAAGCCCCTGAAAGTGACTGCTCAATTTTGCTAGGCTTCTAAATAGAATAAGATTTGTGAGATGAATGTAAAGCCTTGGAGGAACTGAATTTCTAAATTTGTAACCTTCATAACTGGGACACCAATTCTTTAAACCAAATGAAAAGTTTAACTAGTCCTTTTTATGCAAACAACATATGTACACCGAACTCTATCAAAAACCATTAATCTAAACTCAAAACTAATTTATTGCATCCCCATTCATAGCTACATAATTATTTCCTCTCTTCTATCATTATGGAAGCAATGTCTTCCCCTGAGTTAAATGACCACGTCCACCTGACTGCCTCCGAGTCTGGGAGCCTGGTCTTTCTTCCTTCTGTCTTAGCTTTCCAACTTTTCTCTTTCTATTGGGTACTGTCCATGTTTAATCATGCTCATCCTTCATCTTAAAATCAATAAATGAAAATCACAATAACCAAACATTTCCTTCAAACATCTGTTTCTGGTCCCTCTCTTTCTTCTTCAGCTCTCAGAAAAGGATCTTCCATATCCACCCTGCACCCCTTCACTTTTCCACTGACCACAGTAACTCTCTCATGGCTACCGCCTCATGAAACATTCCTCATCAAGGTCACAATGGCTTCCTTGTAGTAAAAGCCATGGATACATATTAGTCATTTTATTTCTTGACCTGTCAGAGCATCTGAAGCTGAACCACTTTTGCACACTTAAAATATTCTTATGACTTGCATGCCCTATCATCTGACTCTTACTCCCTCCCCCTTTCTTCTGTGAGTTATGATTTTATTTTAGCATGCCTATTACAAAATTATGTGGCTCCTTAGATTAAGCTACAATCCAAATGTTTCCCGCATTGCTATAAAATATACATAGTTCAGGGTGGTCCTTAGCTGGCATCCTAATCAGAGGCAGCTATAACAAGCACTTCCATTATCTGTACCTGTATTAACACCTGATACTTTCTTTCTTTTTTTTTTTTTTCTGCCTCCCCAAGTCTCAGCTGTACTCCCTGCTTCTTCCTGCATCTTTTTAAAGGCACAGATTACAGCTTCTGATATCAGAGAAGAGTGTATATAAAGTCGATTTGAACTTTTTTTTAATTAAACTTATTTATTGTTTTCTTAACATATTTGATTTCTCTCCTCAGGGATAGTCCCTGTAGTACCCGTGATCCATCACCATAGTCCCTTGTGCTCGTTTCTCCTGTTTTGACCCCTCTCCCCCAATTCCCCTAACTCCCCTCTGTAAGCCTCAGATCTATAGTCAGGTTGCAAGTTTTAACTTTTCCCTAACCCTTTTGTTGAAATTTTTTTTTTTTTAAGATTTATTTATTTCTGCATACAAGAACTGGGGTACAGGCCAGAGTTGCACCTGATACTTTCTAATTAGCATATTGAATTGCAGAAATGAGTTTTATTTATTTATTTATTTTTAAAAGAGGCATGTATTTTTATTTATTTATTTGTTTGTTTTGTTTATTTGTTTGTTTATACAAGCTCTGGGTATAGTCAGAAGCGCTGGAGGGTGAGAGAATTCACCAGAGCCAGAGTGGGGAGCAGAGCAGGCAGAAGGACCGAAGTACACTGCTGAGGGGAGCAGCGGGCGGCAGGAGAGGTCTGCGCGCCATGTGGGACCCTCCTCCGGTGGCCGGGGAGCAGCCGGGGATCGAACCGGTGCCTCGGAGGCCGCGGGCAGCTTTGCAACCCAGCGTTCAACCGCTGCGCCACCGGGGAGGCCCGCAGAAATGAGTTTTAACTGATAAAAACATTGTTCTGTTATCTAGCATTCTGGCTATCTGAAGGGGGTGAAAGATGGTGAAATTAAAGAAAGGCCCTCAAGATTTTGGATGGGAACTATTTTTCAGACTATCTTCCTACCTTTACATATGAATAAAGTATTAGGAAGAATTTTGCTCTGTGCTAAATGGTTATCTATCCAGTTCTGAACTCTGGGGAATTCTGGTTTCTTGCCAGATATAAGGGGGGAAAAAATCTTACCTCTAAAGTTCTGCACATTTGTCTTGAGTGAATCTTTCACTCAGGGTGGTGGCCAAAGTGACTGAAAGGACGGAGCAATGGGACATTTGTAAATTCCCATGAGGAATAGTTCTCATGAACTATGTTTAACTCTCTTACTAATTATACTTAATTTTAACAGTGTAGTACAATGTGATTTGATATTTGATTTCATTTATAGGATATGACGGTGAGATTATGGAGAGAAGAGATAGCTCAAAGCTTCCTCTACTAAGTTTTTCAAAAGCAGACATTTTGCCATAGAAACTTTTTAAAAGGGGTGATGAGATTCATTTAGGCTTAGATACATCTGTAATCAAACAGGTTTTTGAGTCTGCCTGTTTTCCTATAGAACTTGCCATTCTTTGAGGGACCTTTATTTAAGAGCCAAATAACCAACTTGTAAACGAACTTTTGATTCAAGATGTTTTAAAATTCATTCTCTTATTGATCGACAGAAAAAAAAATTGTTTTCATCACTGCAAAAAAATTTCTAGTAAGAGGCCAACAATGGGCAAAAAACAGAGCAAATGAATGAACAGTGCTGGAGGGTGAGGCACAACATTGACTACTGCTAATACTTATTAAGATAAAAAGGACAGATTGCCACGAGAGTTGGTAGAATCCCCTTTTCTGCTAATCCTTTAAAAAAGACTAAATTTGAATCTATTTAGAAGAGTTTGAATTTAACCTGGGTGAAAGACAAGCTCCCTGCTCTAGGTCCTTCCAGTCAGCAGTATCTGCTTTCTGTCCTTTGTGGAAACTGCTCACGGGCTGCTCTCACACCTGGTTCTGTCTGGGCTCCTGATGCAGGACCACACACATAGACCCAGAGCCACAGGCTCAATTCTATATCCAGGATTTGCACTCCCACCCAGACACTTCTGTGATGCTTCCTGATGAGGAAATGCTCACCTTTTCACAGTCTTGAGGTGCTATCAGTGTTATGTCAGTTGTCTCTATCCCTGTAGCATTGAGGAGGTTTATAAAGTGCTTTCAAAAGCAGATTCATTCAATTTGCTCAAACATTTTAAGAAGGCAGATATGTATGGGAATGCTGACATTTGATTGTGGAACCTTCATGAACAATCTTGTTAGAATTATTAGAAACCTGAAATTGGATTGTATATGTCCATATGTGCTCCATTGGGGGAACATATACTTTTTTTTAAAAATGATTTTATTTATTTATGCATACAAGAACTGGGTGTAAGCCAGAGGTGGGGATTATGTGAGAGAATTCATCTGAGACAAAGTGGGGAACAGAATTGGCAGATCTACTGAAATACACTGCTGAGAGGAGCAGTGGGCGAGACAGGAGAGGTCTGCTGCGCCATGTGGGTTAGCTCCCTGGCTGGGGATCAAACTCATGCCGCAGTGGCTGGTGATAGTTTGATAGCACTGAGGCTTTACCCTCTGTACTGCCAGGGAGGCCCCTCAGATGTATTTTTCTTAATATATAAAAAATTGTGAAGAGTAGCATTTAAAATAAAAATTGAAAACTAACGTTTCCCAAAATAGAAAGACAGCATTGAGCCTCTGGCATGAGAAAGTTATGACTCAAATGCTCACTCTGCCATTTCCCTATTTGGATGGACTGTGTGACATAATCTCTAGGTCCATCTCTTTACCAACAGCACCAAATTGCAAACCCAAAGCTTACAAATGGCTCATATTTATTTTCTGTGTGTTCTGTGGCTATTTTTTTAAAAAGATTTATGCATGAAAAGGTATCTTATTGGCCAAAAAAATGAAAGGATGAAAGGAGGTGACTGCTCTGCTCCAGGCCTGCCTTCTTGAGTGATGGTACAGGATGATGGAATCATCTCTTCCTTCGGCCAGCCCTATTGATTCTGAAGAGTAAACTGTAGATCACCTCCTTGAAGGAGCTCTGCTGCATGCAGTAAGGGAAGAGAATCAAACAGGGTTTGGTTTTTGAAAAGCTTTTTGAAAAGCTTTCAATGCATTATTTTACTATCATAAAATTTTAGAGCCAGAAAGATAATGAAAGATCACTTATTGAAAAAATCATAAAAGGAAACCTGATGATTCTTTATTCAAATTCAAGTTTGTGAGTTGAGTATAAAGTTCACACTCCAGTGTGGGTGGGCCTCAGCCAATCAGCTGAAGGCTTGACTTGAACAAAAAGGCTAATCTGCCCTCTAATAAGAAAGAATTCCTCTATGTCTCGCTGTCTTTGCTCTGGGACATTGGTTTCTCCTGCCTTTGGACTGGAATCCAAATTGGAACTTAAACCCTTAGCTCTTGTGGTTCTCAAGCCTTTGAGCTTGGACTGGAATGATAATGGGGCTCTCTGGGGTCTCCAGCTTGGGACTTCTCGATCTCCATAATTGTGTGAGCCAATTCCTTATAATAAATGTATGTATACACATATATCCATCCATCCATCCATCCATCCATCCATCCATCCATCCATCATCATCTATTGGTTTTGTTTCTCTGGAGACTCAGACTACTATAGAACCTTGCATCAATTTTTTTTTTAATGTTCTTCCAGGTGTTGATATATTTAGCTAGAGTTAAGAACCTTCTAACTGGTTTTTACTCCCTTTAGGGGCCCATGAAAGGCTCTTTGAGCTGTTGGAACTCATATACAAACTTTGGGGTACATGTTTACCATATCTGATCCTAATTCCCAGCTGGTCCTCAAACCCATCAATGACATTCTTCCCAAATGACTGTTGACTTTTATTTAAACATTTCCAGTGATGGGAAACACTCTCCTCCCAGAGAAAGCCCCTTTCATCTTACAACAGTTTCGTCAAACCTCTGGAGGAAACTGAGGCACGGAATCTAGCTTTTGAATAAAGAATCACATAACTTTAGAACATACTGATGGTCTTCACGTGCAAAATAAAGGAAAATGAGGAAAAAACAGAGGCATAGAGGGATGCTGTATCTTGTCCAACCTCGTGGAGTTAATGATAGACTGGCCAATGAAAGTCCAGGCCTTGGTTGCCCGTTTGGTACCCTTCCCTTACTGCATATAGCAGAGCTCTTTCAAGGAGGTGATCTACGGTTTACCCTTCAGGTTCAATAGGGCTGGAGCTGGCCAAAAGAAGAGACCCTGATTCCATCATTCTGTACCATCATTCAAGAAGGCAGGCCTGGAGCAGAGCAGTCATCTCCTTTCATACTGAGTACCTCCCTACTCCTGCCAGTCCCCACACAGGTGGAGGTGAGGATGTCAGGAAAACCCAGGAAGGACAGTGTATTGATGTGGCACAAGGCACCAGCTGGGAGACACCGGTCTATCTTATCCCCCAGGGAGACAGATGTAAACGCTGAAGGGAGAAGGCAACCATGAGCACTGCCTCTAGTCCCTGGAAGGTGGTATGTGATGATAAAGCAGTGATCAGAATGTTTACCATCTCCATAGTGGATCTGCAAAAATTCATTAAAATTTAAGTGGTATTAAAGAAAGACTGATTATTTAGGGTGGAACAGGCTTACTAATAATTGAACTCATTATATTTAATATTATAATATCTTCTGTTTGCTTAACATCCTACTGGGCTGTTTAATATCTCCAAGCCTGGTTGCTGTGTCTGTAAATTGAGGTTAATAACATCCAGCTTAGAATCTCAAAGAGCTTTTACATAACAGCCAGGAATCATGCACAGTGCCTAGAACACAGAACATGTCCAATAATTTGTGACTGTTATTATTAATACAATTATCAAATTGCTATAATGACTATAATCACCAATTATTCTCAGATATGTCTTTTTCATCACACAACACATTTCTGATGACAGTGGTGATGTTATGGAGATGGTGTTTTATATATATATATATAGTATATATATTCTAAACTCCCAATCACCATCTGAAGAACTTGTCACAAAGCTGTGCTGATGGTAGATATCAGCAGGAACTTAGGTTCAACTGAGTCGTATGAAACATTCTTACCAGCTCATTCTGTTCTTTCAGGGGTATTTCAGATCCAAGTTCTGCCTCTAGACTGACGGAATCAATGCACTCAGCAAGCACTTCTGTCACTTCTCCATTTTGGGGGTGCTCCACAGCACTGGTGTCTATGGGCTGCTCAGTGTCAGTAGTCTCTGTAGCCTCAACTGCATTTTCACGTACATCTCCTCCAGGGTCAGCTGGAATTGGTTCCTCAGAAACCACAGCTGAATCACAGTGGACCCCCACATCTTCAGGCAAAGAATCGATATTGGGCATTTGGGTAATTTCTGCTTTGTCTCCAGAGGCAAAGGTGTCACCAGCATCTTCAGACATTTTAATATCTGCCAATACAATTACAACAAATGCTTTACAGTTTAATCTGAATTGTTAAGCTTAATTCAAAGTCTGGAATAATTCAATTAAATCTGATAGGGGTACACTTTCTCCATCAATAAAACTTTATGTGATCTTGGGCCTCCCCGGTGGCGCAGCGGTTGAGCGCTGGGTTGCGAAGCTGCCCACGGCCTCTGCAGTGCTGGTTCGATCCCCGGCTGCTCCCCGGCCACCAGAGGAGGGTCCCACATGGCGCGCAGACCTCTCCTGCCACCCGCTGCTCCCCTCAGCAGTGTACTTCGGTCCTTCTGCCTGCTCTGCTCCCCGCTCTGGCTCTGGTGAATTCTCTCGCCCTCCCGCGCTTCTGACTGTACCCAGTGCATGTATAAACATACAAACAAACAAACAAATAAATAAATAAAACATGCCTCTATAAAAAAAACAAAAACAAAAACAAAAAAAACTTTATGTGATCTTGGGGTAGGCTGAAGAGAAGCTTCCAAAGATACCCATGTCTGGATCCCTGGAACGTGTGACTGTTACCTTAAGTGACAAAAGGGACTTTGCTGGTGTGATTAGGGACTTTGCTGGTGATCATCTTGGCAGGCCTAAATGAAATAACAAGTGTCTTCTGAGACAGAGGCACCGGGAGATTTGACGACAAAGAGGAAAAAGTGTGGTAAAAGAAACAGAGACTGAAGTGATGTACTTTGAAGATGCAGCAAGGAACCGCAAGCCAAGGAATATAGGTGGTCACTAGACTCTGAAAAAGTCAAAAAAACTTTTTTCCTTGCAGACTCCAGAAGGAATCAGCCTTGCCAACACCTTCACTTGAACCGAATGCAAGATCCTATATGAAACAGTAAGCCAACATATTTCCTTCTGGAGAGGAAATGTTCAACTGATCATTAGAAATACTTATCCAGAGGTAGAGTGGCTGCTAAAATGGCAATGAGACGCCATTGGACATGCTGGTGACCCAGTGGTAAGGATAAGCTCTCAGTGCAGATGCAAATCCTTCTGTCCTCAAATGGCCAATCTCCAAGATTACCTGGGTCTTTCTCTTGCTATGGTTTCTCCCAGGGTGGATCACATTCCTTTCTCATAGTTTTACACACCACTTCTGTGTTGTGAGTCTCAAATATCTATTTCCCATGCCATAGAGACATAAAATAAATTAGTGGTTTCTGGGGGCCAAGAGAACGGAAATAAGGAGCGATGGTAATGGGTATGGATTTCATTTTTGGATGCCACAGTTCTAAAACTAGCTCATGGTAATGGTTATATAACTATGACTATACTAATAACTGCTGAAGGACATACTTTAAAAGAGTGAATTTTGTAGTCTGAGAATTTTGTGTTATGTGACTTATATGCTAATATGCTAAGGATCTATGTAATATATAGTGTTTTATCTTAACATTGTAATAAAAAAAACCCTCTACCTCTGGATAAGTATTTCTAATGATCAGTTGAACAGTTCCTATCCAAGAGGAAATATGTTGGCTTACTGTTTGTCGAGGATCTCCCTTTTGACTTTTGTGCTTCTTTTTATAGCACCTAGATGTCCCCTATAACCCAGGTATAAAACCTCACTACTGCCATTGATTAAACTTTCATTCTCTCAAGAATCATTCCTTGGGTCCTATTAAATCCAGGACATAAATGTACCATCTCCTGTGACTAGATATGATGAGTTTTATAGATGAAGCAAAGGAGGCTCAGAAGTTCCACTTTTAATAAGTGGCAGATTTGAGATTTGAACCCATATCTGACTTTGAGATCTAACCACATGAGAACCTTATCTACAATGCCATCTACCTGTTCTTTTATATTCAACCAGTGCACAAATCCAAGAGACTGTTTACTCAGAATCTATGTCCATATTTTACTTCTAGTCTCACTGCCTCCACTGCAGATCTGGCTCTTGGGAAGGTTCCTATCAATGATTTTTATATTGGGGTCATCTTTCTACTGTTATTTTCCCATTCACTTCCCTATCCTTCCTTATTTGTCACTCACTGCTCTGTTAATAAATCATCAGGATTCCTTATGAATCCTGGATTCCTCATCACTATTGAGATGAGGCCATGCACTTCAAATGGCATCCGGGGCCTTGGCACTCTGGCCTCACCAAGCTGATCTCCCCTGTGCCCTTCCAGAGCCTTAGATGAGACTATTTGAGAATCACTATAGTGTCTGGCATTCACAAAAGATACTCAGGTGGTTGTTGGTTCAATGTTGACTTTTTACACATTTAAGTCCTAGTAAAAACAACCACTTTCTCCATTTTTTCCCCCTAACTTCATGTAATTTTCTTTTCCTACACACTGAGAATGCTTTCTGTCGGTCTCACCTGGAACATTACAATCCTCTTTGATTAGGGTCCCTAGATTGTTTTCCTATTATACTACAAATTCTATGAAGATGAGTGTCTTCTTGCTTTGTTTTTATATTCTCATATTTAATAAAATTTTATAAAATTTAACATGGTTTCTTGGACATAATGGGAAGCTCAGCAAGTATGTGTGTTGAGTTATATTACTATTTGCATGGAGATTGTAAATTAAAAAATATTTGAAATGAAAGCAAATGAAAGCAAAATTACTCCCCCACCTCCCTCATTCACTGTTCAGGAGCTATCTTACAACAAGTGGTTCCAAAATGACTCATATCGTCTTTTGTCCTTTCACCTCCCAGTTAACTGAGCTTGAATGCACCTTTCTAAATGAAAGTACTTGAATTTAGTGATAACATTCCTGAAAAGAAATCTACAGGTAGAAAAGGCAAAAAATGCATACTTCCTTTTAGCTGGTATATTAACTTTAGGATCTTCAAGACTGGAGATGGTCTGTTAATGAGATGGTCAGGACACTGTTCAGAAAAGGGGTAGTTGTTACTGTGGTTCATGGGAGGGGGTAGAATTGAGGTAGGGAACTTGAAAAGCTATTGTCATTTGGGTGCTTATAGAATCTTCGTGAAAACTTCTTGAGTCAGTACTGGCCTACAGCCTGCTGGCCAGATCCCCACCTGTCTTGATAATTACAATTTTATTAGGAAAGAGACACATTCATTTGTCTGATTCTTTAGCACAACAACAGGGAACTTATAGTTGTGACTAAGACCATATGGCCCACAAAGTTGCAAAACCCTAAATACTGACTGTCTAGCCCCATACAAAAAAAATACATGCTGACCCATGGCCTAGGACATTGCTTGACTGCCATAGCCTGGAGAGTTCTCTGTCTTAATTTATCCTTCACCTTGGTTCTAGGAACATAAAGAGAATGGGGCCATGAATAAATGATGCTTTGAGATCACTTTCATTTCTATTTTTCCTCAATAGCTAGTCATAAATACTGGCATTTCATTTCTTTGTGAGGTATTTTGAAATTCCTTAGTAACCTCGACTATTAAAAATTTCCAAATGATTTCACTTTTTATAGGGAGGAACATGACAATAAACCTAACTGTGAAAAATATTCACAGGCAAATAAAAAGCATCATTGTATATGATTTGCCTAAATATGTTGTGATACTGTTCGTAATCTAAAATATTTCAGCATATACCATGTGACATATATTTGGGTTAGTTGTGATTTATGCCCTGGAGGACAGCTGGTTAATAGCTGAAATGTCCTAAGCAGAAATATACTTTCCCCGGGTCTTTAGTTAGCATTTCAAAATCTGTAATTGAATGTCTTCATCTTGATAAACTATTACCCTCTCTGATAGGTACTGTAGGGAATGCTAATTAGCATAAAGGATATTAGAAATCCTTTTTCACTGGTAAAATGGAAGGTGCCTAAGATAGGCAGATTGGGGGGGGAAATAATGTAGAGGTAGGTGTCTTCTGCCCTTCCAGTACCAGGCATAAGATTACATTGAGTCTAACAGTTTACTGCCCATTGTTCTAGTTGATTGTGGGAGTACGTCAAAATCTGATTAGGGAACTAGCTGAGTTCTGCCTCTAAAATGGTCCAGAGGTCTGAAAGGACAGTCAACTAAGGCTTCAACAAGCTTTCAAGAACAAGCTGTGCTATAACCAAGCCCTATGCTAATATACATGTCAGTGCAAGGCAGAACTCCATCTGAGAACCTGGACTCATGGTGACTTCAGAAATACCCAAAAAGTCTGCTGTAAGGTAATGAACTGAGACTATTAAACAATATTTATGCACAACTTACACATTTCAGAAAAACTGTATCTTGACATCTGTGTAAGTCATACTATTCAGCCCACTTTTAACTTTACATTGTACACATCTCTAATCTTTATTTACTTTTACCTGTGCCAGATTTCCATTTTCCCTAAAGCAAATTCTCCCTACCCACTCCCTCCAGTCTCAAACTTTTTTTGTTTGCTCTGGCAGACCTTTATCTACTCTGGTTGTTAGTATGACAAGAGAACTCTAATCCTTTTTTGACTATGCCCTTTTATCTGAAATCATTAGAAACTGTGCTAAGTGCAAAGCTGTTTCTGAGCAGTGATGCTCAAGTCTACCAGGACTCAGCTGTGACATGCACTGAGTCTGCTGGGAAAGGCCCCAGTTCTACCTGGGTGCGCTAATGGGTGTTAGACTGGAAACCTCCCCTGCCTGATTTATGATTTAGAACATGGATCCCTGCAGCCATGTCCTGTGACTTTGAGGCAAGAGAGACTCAACCCACAGAAACAGGAAGGCTTCTTCAGTAAATTACAAGGAGGGGAAGGGTGGCATATAAAGAAGCCTTTGTAGGCTGGGAATAAGTTAGTTTTTCATGAGTAAATTCATTCATCACCTAAAATGCTCCCAGAACTACGCTAGGTATTGGAGCAGCAACAGCATGCCTCCAAAAATAAGTCTACAATGGAAGACATGTTTACTATCTTCAGAAAAAGAATAATCTGTTTTCATATTGGTTGGTAAAGGTCCAGGAAATGATTTCAGCTAAACTGAAATAGTTAAACGATGATGCAAAATGGCACATCAAGGAAGGGAAAGATGTGCCTGAACTAGGCTGGTCTCGGGTAAGGCAGGGCAGAGCCTGGAAATTGGCTTTGATATGATTATTCAGACGTGGTGGCACAGGAACACATGCAAATCATCATTCCTCACCGTCAGGAATGAAGTCTAGGTACTTAGAATGGACATCTGTGTGGTGGGCCAAGAGGCCACATAGAAGATTAGTGACCGGATGGGAAGAGCTGGGCTTTAGAACCACTGTCCCTTGGACAGTAAAGTAAGGCTGGACAAAATGATCTGGATACTTTGTTCCCAGACTGCATGCCTGGGAACAGTCCATGATGACAGAGGAAAATAAGGACAAGATAGCAAGTTTTTCATCAATCTAAATTTATTAAATGTAAAGGTCTACCTTTATCTTGTAAGTTTAGCCTTCATGCTTTTCTTGGTATTAAAATGTCTCATTTATAAAACAATGGTGTGGATTTTTTTAAAATGGCCTCACTTGGCAGCATAAGAATTTGGTAACACACAATCTGGGTGAAATCACTTTCCTTAATTAGAAAAAAATGGTGGTCAGTGAAGGACCAGGATCAAAAATTCTGGAAGGATGAGGATTAAAAACTCTCGAGCAGGTTGGAAGCATTCCTATGGAGCTTGTCAATGTCACTGCCAGGCCCGAGGTTCTAGTCTAGCCTCCACATGAAATATACACGGAACCTATTTGCTTCCCTGTTTAAAAGCTATTAGGTGTTTTGTTGTTGTTTTAATTGAGGTTACAGTGGTTTACAACATGAATATATTTTAGGAGTACAGGTTCACACCTCCTCAAATGTGTGAACACATCAGTGCACCCCACAAAGCACCAATAACCCTCCACCAGTCCACTGGATCCCCGCCACTCTACTTCCCGCAGGTCCATCAGGTCTGCAGTCAGAATTCCAGGGTTTGAAAAGGCATTAAGTATAAACACCTGTGCACAGTCTCTGCGGCCCCGGGTGTGCCGGCTTCAATCTCCCTACAGCTCTGAGCACACTGGCACTCCACTCCTGCCTCTCCAGGCTTCCCGCCTGGCAAACCTCCCCAGCTCCTTCCTTGCCTTTGCTTATGCTGCTTCCTCTTCTGGGCTGCCTGCCTCCAGATTTCTTTCTCATGCCTTATGCTTCTTTTTTACTCAGAACTTTCCCTTAACTTGCTCACTCCTTCAAAGAAGTTACTTCTCCCTCCTTTATGTTTTTGTAACAGTTTTATGAGCTTCTGTAGCATTTATTTCTATGTCATTCTCTTCTGCAGGATCATGATAGCTTGGTTTCTGACCCTTGACTGTTTACTGAACTAAAATATATTGTTTGATACTGATACGAGAGAAAAATTGTTTGACTCGAGCCCAGTCTTATAAATAAATTGCTGCTTTCAGGGTCTGAGTCCCTGGGGTTCAGGAAGGCTCCCTCCTAACCTCAAATTCTTTCTGCACTGGCTCACATGTGCCTCGGATTCCACCCTGAAAGTTCCATGCCTTCGCTTGGCGCTTACAATGTGAGTTTATCAGATTCCTGAGCTCAGGATTTGATGGAAAAAGGAGAGCGTGGAATGCATTTGGCCAGGCAGGAAAGAGGCTGCTAAGAGGCAAGCAAGGGACGCTGAAAGACAGCCTCAAGGAGAAAGCCTGTCTCCCTCTGCGTGTCCTCAGGAGGGCCGAGAGCTTCTGGAATTCAAGAGACAATGATTTTAGAAGCCACCTGCTTGGACTCTCCTTATGCTTAGGACGGGCACTGATGGCATCAACCGGGCACAGATACTGCCCTTCCCACCCGGGCAGAGGTGACTTTCTACTCCTAGAGAATGCAGTGACGAGCAGGCGCCGGTTCTGACATGGCTGGAAGTACTCACCAGACTCCGGGGGAGAAGACCGGACGTTTGGGTGGGTGGGGGGGGGGGAGTAGGAGCTGAGGACGCGAGCAGGACTCCACCCCGGGGCTGGGGCTGGGAGTCGAGGTGTTGCCAGTTCAGGGTGTGGGCCGGGGTACGAGAGACCCGCAGGGTGAGGGTCTGCAGGGGAGACGAGGCGCTCGGCGGAAGGTCAAGGCCTGAACTCGGTTTTCCGAGGGCAGGAGCAGGCGCACCCCCGGAGGCCTCTGCCTAGCGGGGACACGCACCCCCCGCGTCCCCCACTGCGGGGCCCCTGCAGCTGGCTTCTCGCTCGGACCCAGGACCCAGGGAAACTTCTGCAGACTTGCTTTGTGCCGCTCTGGGTGCCGGGCAGGCTCCGGGGCTCCCGCGGCCGAGGGGGCAGACCCCGAGCGCGGGCGTGTGGGTGTGTGCATGAGCGTGGACCCGGAGCGACACACACTCACACACACACACTCACACGCCCGCACCCACGCAGGGCCCTCGGCCGCGCGGCGCGTCCTCCCGGGGCCTCACCCCCCAGCCGGGAGCTCGGGTCCGGCGCCCGGCGCCGAGTCCCCGCCGACGGCTTCTCCCCGACGCGGCGGGCGGGAGTCGGGGGCCAGGAGAGGGCGCGACGGCAGGGGCTCCCCACCACCCCGCGGCGGCCGCGCCCGCACCCCCCGCCCGCCCGGGGAAGGGGATGGGGACCCGGCGCCCGGGGTTCTTACCGCTCGGGCGGTCGAGGGCGCGCGGGAGCGCCGGGCGGGTCCCGCCCCGCCACGTCGGCAGGGCTGGCGGGGACGCGGCCGGGGCGGGCCCGGAGGGGGCTCCGGGCGGCCCGGCCGAGCGCCCCGCCCCCAGGCCGGCCTCAGAGGGCCCCGCCCCCCCGTGCGCCCCGCCCCGCCCGGCCCGGGGCGCGGTGGAGGCGCCTGACACCCCCGCCTTGCAACTGGGAAGGTCCGGAGCTGCGCTTCGACCCTCTAGGAAACTTTGCTTTTTGGCTCTGTGCCCACCCGGAGGGCCGGAGGGGCGCCCACCCCACCCACTGGTTGCGGGGCTCGCAGCTCCTCCGGATCCCTGGTCTGCCTTTAAAGCGCCTGGCAAACCCCACAGACTGATGCACCGGGAAGGGGTCGCTCAAGTTCAGCAAGAGTTGCAAGCTCCGGATTCCGGAGTCGGCGTGGGACAGCTTCCCCGTCTCGTGTAGGGGGAGTTTAATCTGCTTTAAAAGCAACCAACCAGACAAACAAAAGTAATTTTTAGAAGGCCAGTTGGGAAATGTGAATCAAAATTCAATCCTGTAGCTTTAGCTCAGGAATTCCACATCAGCGAATCTGTTCTAAGGAAACGGTCAAATGCGCAAATAGGCATTTGCCAGGATGCTCAGTGTAGTTGCTTGTGCCAGGGAAAACCCGGAATCTCAATGCCTCACGGTGATGATTTGGTGAAGTAAATTATAGTAAACTTCAAACAGTCGTCATTAAAAATTGCAATTGTAGGGCCTCCCTGGTGGCGCAAGGGGTTAAGACGCAACCTCTGCAGCCTCTGCAGCACGAGTTCCAGCCCCCAGCCAGCCAGGGAGCTACCCACATGGTGCAGCAGACCGCTCGTGTCTGGCCCGCTGCTCCCCTCAGCAGTGTATTTCAGTCAGTCTGCCTGTTCTGTTCCCTGCTCTGTCTCTGGTGAATCCTCTCACCCCCACCCCATACTTCTGGCCTGCACCCCAGCTTTTGTATGCATAAATAAAATAAATCTTTTTTAAAAATTGCAATGGTACGTCCAATTTGTTGACATGGAAGGACGACAGGGTTCAGTGAAATATTAAGAGGGAAGCTCATAAAAGCGCATTTTTAAAACTAATTTCTGGGCCTCCCCTGGTGGCGCAGCGGTTGAGCACTGGGCTGCGAAGCTGCCCGCAGCCTCTGCAGCGCAGGTTCGATCCCCAGCTGCCTGCGAGGGTCCCACATGGCGCGCAGACCTCTCCTGCCGCCCGCTGCTCCTCTCAGCAGTGTACTTCGGTCCTTCTGCCTGCTCTGCTCCCCGCTCTGGCTCTGGTGAATTCTCTCACCTTCCTGCGCTTCTGACTGTACCCAGTGCTTATATAAATAAATAATAAAAAAAAAACTTAAAAAAAACAAACTAAATTCTTGTAAGTATATACATATATGGAGCTTTATATAACGGATAGGGAAAACACAAATTAAAAGACTGTCTTTCAAAATCACTTTCAAAAACCGTATTTCCCCCTGCTTTCTGCAATCGTGTTAACACTTGTATTTTAGGTGTAACAGGTGAGTTTTGGTCTACCATAGACCAGACACATTACTGCGGCTTCCTCAACTGTCCAGGGAAAGCGAGCACCTTTGCTACACCTGCCCTCCCTGCTGTGCTAAGTGGCAACAGCCCAAACAGACTTACCCTGTTATAGGGCAAGCTTCTGTTTTGCCTTTGACCCAAACCACACCCTTCCAATCAAAGACTACTAACCGAACAATTCTAGCAACAACGTTTTATTGGTGACTGAAAATTTTATGCCTTTTAACTCAAATCCAGGTGCTTCCAAATCCATCCAGTTTTTTCCCAAAAGTTTTAATTTTTATCCACTTAAAACATTTTGTTCATTAAAAAATTCTGAAGTATTTAGAAACAGAAAAGTAGAGAATATGGCAAATCTGTGGAAAAAAGATAGAGAATACTATAATAATCCTTAGCTTGAACTAAACTGTATGTTGAGAACTGACCATTGGATTTAGCAATGTCATTGGTCATTGGTGACCTTGATGAGAGTTATTTTTATGAAATGGTGTGTGGTGAAACCTGATAGGAGTGGGTTTGAGAGCCTGGGAGGCGAATCATGGAAGCCAAGGAATCAAGCAACTCTTTCGAGGAGTTTTCTTATAAAGAGGAGGAAAGAGAAGGTATTGGAAGTGTGATAGAGGAGGAGGTGTAAGATAGGAGAGTGGGAGAGAAATGGGTTAAGTAAGGAGAGGTGATCTTGCACTCTGTGTTAGGGCTGGGATGTAGTCATGAATTTCAGTGAGAAAGTCAGTTTGGGTGCGTATTTTCTCCAACTCCATCCAGGCTCAGTATCAGCCAGTGGGGAGTTGGACTTACCTTAGGATGAAGAGAGAGAGGAATCAAGTGGCTGAGGGTGAATGCAAAGTGATGATTAGAAGGATGGGTCATGACTGGCCAGCTCATTGCTCCACTGCAGTGACTGTGAGAGATAGTTGGCACTGGAGGGGAAGAGTTGGAGGTGGTAGCTGGAAAGTGGGTGCTGGCAATTGATATTATGAAGAGAATATTGAAGAACTAAGAAGCAAGAAGAATGGGAGAATCTCTATATAGTTAGAATTATGATGGGGAGGTGTTGGGCTTCAACAGTGAGTGGTGCTAAAATACTCAATGAAAGAGGGAGTGACGGAGCTCTGTGGATGATGGCAACTAGGAGGATTGTTTTCAAGTGTTGGCGGAAGAAGCTGCGATCTGGATGTGGCAGTGAGAGTCAAGGACACTTACAGTATGACCCCAGGTAGCTAAGTGTGAGGGATGTAGTTGAAAAAATAGGACCACAAGAGGGCGATGTGTTAAAGATAGAATTTAGGGTACAGAGTGTCCTGGTCCTCTACCCTTTATGGAGTTGGAATGGAATCTCCTCAAGAGCTTTTAAAATAAGCGCCATCCCAGACTATTTAACCCAGAATCTCTGGACACATAAGAGAGCTCTTGATTCCTCACATTCTGACCAACATTTAATATTATTTGATGCTTTAATTTTTGTCAATCTTGGGGATATACTGCTTGCTTAATTTGTATTTTCCCACATTTTAATGAGAACACATTACTTTTATGTTTGAGCTATTTTTATTTCCTTTCTTATTATCCTTCTGTTTATATCCTTTGCTAATCTGCTCCCCCCATTGGGCTTGTTAGTAATCTTCTTATTGATTTGAAGGAATTCTTTATATATTTTGGATTTTAATACTTTTGTAGCATATGTGTTGCAGACATTTTCTCCCAGATTAAGTAGTCTTTTGTTTCTAATTTGGAATAAGGTTATGATTTTAATGTCAATGTTTAATACTAAGGTATCAATTTTATTTCTTGTGGTTTGTGTATTGTATTCATAATTGTATTTTAATATAACTTGTTTGAAAGCTGTTGGTAGACATGACTATTGATTTTTGATGGAAGAAAGGCAGTTTTTAAAAAGGTAAAAATCATCAAAATAATGTTCCAGCTTTGTCAGTATATCTGCTGGCCTTAGGCTATGTACTTTTATTTATTCCACTATCATACTATATTATCAAAAAAACATAGTAATACATGTACACAGTAAAATAATTCAACAGGTCAAAAGACCATAAAATGGTGAGTAAAAACCTATCTCTTGGCTCTTCTACTAAAATAAAACAAGAAAAAAGATTTTTTTGTGCAAATATAAGTGGATAAATGTAGCTTCTCCTTTTAGCTTCCTGTGATTGCCATAATGAATTACCACAAAACAGATGAATTTGCACAATAGAAGCATATCCCCTCATGGTTCTGGAGGCCAGAAATCCAGAATCAAGGTGTTGGTAGGACAGCCAGATTCTGGTGGTTCCAGGTATCTTGGTTTGTGGCTGCCCAGGGCCAATCTCTGATTCTACTTTCCTTTTTTTTTAATTAAGGATTTTTAAAAATATATATATATATATATTTATTTATTTATTTATTTATTTATTTATACAAGCACTGGGTACAGTCAGAAGTGCGGGAGGGTGAGAGAATTCACCAGAGCCAGAGTGGGGAACAGAACATCTGCCTCTACTTTCCCATGGCCTGCTTCCCTCTCTCTGTGCCTCTCCTCTGTGTGTCTTATAAGGCACTTGGCATAATGCCCTGCCACTACCAGTCTGGAGAGAATGATGGTACTTATCTCACAATGCTTTTATGAGGGTTACATTAGTTCATATTTGTAAAGTACTCAGAACAATCCCTAGCAAGTAGATAACACATGGGCCCTCCCGGGTGGTGCAAGGGGTTAAGTCTCAGCACTATGAAGCAATCTGCAGCCACTGCAGCAGCAGTTCTCCCCTGCCAGGGATCCACCTGCATGGCGCAGCAGACCTCTCCTGCCTCACCCACTTCTCCCCTCAGCAGTGTATTTCAGTCAGTTGGCCTGTTCTTCTCCCCACTATATCCCTTTTAACTCTGGTGAATCCTCTCACCACCCCCACCCCCCACCTCTGGCCTATACCCCAGCTCTTGTATGCATAAATAATCCTTTAAAAAAAAAAAAAGATAACCCATGGAAACATCTGGCAGACCAGATTTGATGCAAATGATGTCACACTTCCCATGCTGTTCTGCACCTTGCTTTTCTTCATTCCACAGTATACCCTGATCTTTCCACTTCCACAAACGAAAATGTAGGCCTTGTGCAGGATTCCAATATTCCTTATTATAATGACTTCTCTTCTGTGTCAATCACTATTCCAGTCACTTTATAATCATTATCTTCCCTAAAAAGCACAAGTCTCATTTTATGGATGAGGAAATGGAGACTCAGTGAGGTTAGGCCACGTCCCCGAAGCCACACAGCTCATAGTAAGCTGCAGGGGAGTGGACTGTACCGTCTGTTTGTTTCACTTCTGTACTGTCTTCCCATTACCTGGTGCTGTGGGTTTTGTCTCCATAAAGACATTTCTCGGAATTATAATGTACCAACAAGAATGGTTTCCTTGTTCCCCAGCACCAGCATTATTTTGCAATACTCCGATGAGCATTTTTTGTAAGCCACTGTGCAACGTGACCCATCGGCATTGTGTGTTTCTTAAATACTTTAGTTCAGTGTTGCTTGAAATTCCCTTGATATCACAGATGACCCCTTTTTCCTCCACCTGTTTCACAAATCTGACTTGCTGGGGTCACCGAGACCCACTGCCCTCAGTCTCCTTTTGCTGGTCAGTTTTTGCTTGACCCTCCCATGCCTGAGAAGATTTCCTGTTAGGTTTGATGAGTAAGAACATACAATAAAAATCTGACTTTTACTTCCTTTCTGAAAGCAGACGTGATGATTAGGCAGGTGTTGCACTCTGTCATGGGCCCAACTGTAGGGTCTTAACTTGATTTTTGTACAAATAAGATAATGCCAGGCCATGAGGAATAAATCATCGAATGATTATTTAATTCATATGTTACATTCTTTACAGAACCTCAATTAAATCTTTGGAAAGTTTTAGAAATAGGGTACTCTGACTGCCTGAAGTATTTGGTTAACCACACGCCTTTTTTGGTAACCACCTCTGATGATATTCTGAAATTATTCTAAATGACTTTAAGAAGCTTGATTTTTTTCATTTGTCTTGCAGGATCACAGTGTTATCTATTATTCTAGAATTAAAAATTAAAACATCCAATAGTACCAAATGTTGGTCAGAACACCAGGAAAAGGATACAATTTCCTGAAGGTGTGGCCAAATATTTATCAGCTAATATACTTTCTTTGAAGGTTGAATTAAAAAAGAATCTTAGACTTTATTTCAAAGCATCTCATCCAGCTAAAATAATGTTCCAAAATTGATTGATAATGGTAGTTGAATTATTTTTATAAATGTTAAATAAGGCAATAAAGGAAAACAAAGTTCAGTAACTTAGCACACTGGTGACAATTTCATATTCAGATTTTAAAGGCTTTATAGATAAAGATTATCTAAAACATACTTCTTTTCATTACCACAAGCTGAAGACTCACATGAATTTAAATCTTTGATTATAGTTTAGTGTGTAGCCCAGAAAAAACTGCCGCCTCACATGATTTTGCACGTGACAGCTAAAAGGAAATTCGAAAGTATGAGTCATTCCAGTGAGGTCCAACAGATGGCGCGAAACTGTTTCTAAGGCACGGTTTTACTTATTTACCCTGCATTTAGAAATTATTTTTCTTCTGAGAAAGAAATCTTGGTAAGTAGGAAGGCTTTTGCGCCTTTTTCAAATTATGTAATGACTTCAAATAAGAAAGAAAATGGTAATAATCATATAGAAAATAGGTAACGATTCTTTGGAATTTTGCAAAAATTTGTAACATTTCCTTAATGTTGAAAATATCCTTTAGTTATAGGAGAAAGATAACAAGTAGGGTGTATTTATGGCATTCTTGAAAATGCATAAAGATAACTAACACTCGTAGTCAGAGTTAAGAAAAAATAATTAAACTGATGTTTTTTCTTCTGCTTTTATTTATTGTGTTTTCTTCCTTTCTCTGGTTCTTTGTTTTTAGTAATATTTATCAGTAAATCGGTAGTTTATGTCAGTGAGACGCCACATATCACATGGTATGTGTTTTTATAGTAGACATGAGTGTTTGATCTCCTGGATCACATGGGAGTAGAATTAAAAACAAATATGTCACTAATTTATAAGCATTTTGAAAGCAATGATAATTAGTTATTTTTAGCCCTAGCACCCAGCACAATGTTGGCACATAGCACATTCTGAGCGTCCGCTAAATGGAGGAAGTGACAGGCACCCGCCTGGAATGTGTCTTTCTCTCAGTCACTCACATAAACTAACAAATAAACAATGTTTCTCTTGCACATTTGTTGACTTTATTATGGAATCACACTTTCCTCATTCAATGGTTTTCTGTTCTTCCCTTTCTTGTAGTTTTAATTTTCATAGATTCTGTTCATCATTGTTTCTTTCTTAAAACAAGAGTTTCTTCCCCTTTTTTTCCCGCTCGTCATTCGCTGCATTAAAGAAAAGAAACGAACTTTCCTTTTCGCTTCTTCCTTCCTTAAAACTTTATCTTTTATCTCTTTTTTAAAAAAATTGCAGACTCTCTAATCTTTCCCTTTTTTTCCCTCCCCCACTACCTTTTTCTTCCTTAAATTTAAAAGATCCTGGCTTCTTTGTTAAGTGCACACCTTAGGAATAGCTTGGGGATATACAAATGCCCCTGGAAGAATAGTTGTGTTTTGGGAACCTGGGGCTTAAAGACAACTGACTAACTTTCTCATATGGTACGTGAATTTTATTCCCCTGAATACAAACACCACAGGCAATCTCTCAGTGGGTACTCACCCTGCATGTAAAGTAGTAGAATCATGTGGAAGAAGTACTCTCTCTCTCTCTCTCTATCTATATATATATATATGAACAATCCACATTATATGTGTTTCTTTAAAGGTAAAATATTCCTACATTAGTATATTTTAAGACAATGTTTTCAATGTTTAAAAGATGTTCAAAATTGAAAATTCTGGAAATATACAAAAGTATCAGAAAGAAAATTAAATTCATTTATGATTCAGAGATCCAGAGATAACCACTATTAGCATTTGGTATATTTCTTCCTGTTCTTTTACCCCATAGGTTTTGTGTATAAATATATTTTTAATTGTATCTTTACATATACACTACAATTGCACTTCTGCATTCTTTTGTTCACTTAACATCATATTCAGAGAATTCTGCCCCCCGGGGCAATATTTGAGGCAACATGTTATTCTATGTCATGGGCCTAATTGATTAAATTATTGTCTACACTAGACCTATGAGTTTTTCTATTTTTTATCATATTATGAGCATCCTCATCATCACTTTTAATGTATATTTTTTATACTTCTTTTAGAAGAAAATTCTGAGAAGTGAAAATGCTAAAATAAGGGTAAATATATTTTAATAAAACTTACATGAATGACCAAATTACTTTAGAAAGTTTGTATTTATTTTCATTTCTGACAGTAGTGAATAAGAGTTTGAATATTCTTGGGTCCCTTGTAAAATATTAATTGATCATTGTGGATGGGTTTATTTCTGGGTTCTTGATTCTGTTCCATTGGTGTATGTGCCTGTTTTGTGACTATACCACATTGTTTTGATTATGATAGTTTTATAACATAGTTTCTAGTCAGTACGTGTGATACCTCCATTTTTGTTCTGTCTGAGAATTGCTTTGACTACAAATTTTAGCACTGTTTTCCTGTATTTGTGAAAAATGTGACTGGAATTTTGATCAGTAGTTGTGGATAGAATGGATAGAATGTATAGATTTTTCATTATAGCTCTTTCACATCTCTAGCTAAATTTATTCCTAGGTATTTTGTTCTTTTTGATGAAAATATAAATGGGAGTATTTTATTTCTTTTCCAGATAGTTTGTTGTTAGTATATGGAAACACAATTGATCCTTGTATATTTGTTTTGTGTACTACAACTTTACTGAATTTATTATTCTAGTAGATTTTTGGTGGAGTCTTTGGATTTTCTACATGTTAAGGTCATCTGTAAATAGATTACTTACTTTTTTTCTAATTTGGATGCCTTTTATTTCTTTTTCTTACCTAATTGTTCTAGCTTAGACTTCCTATTTTCAATGGGAGTGGTGGGAGGGCCCTTTGCCCAGTTACTTCCTAATAGTGTACATCACTGACTAGGTTTAGAAATTTAGGAGAGTTGAAGGGTAGTGGTCCATCAAAGAAAGACTCAGTTTTCTGACCCACGTGCATCTTATACCCACTGAAGTAAAAGAAATATTCCTAATTACCTTGTTGTTTCCCATTTTTGGTGTGTAAATCATAAACAAATAGAGAGTAAAAGTTCTTCCTACTTTTTGTTAGAGAGTCTATTTTCTTGAGACATTGTTTGAATGTGCCAAGTTTTCCTTAACACACTCGTTATTTTTTCATGAATGGAGATGTTTTTGAATCCCACCAAAGAAAACATCTACCCTTTGTTTTCAGAGACAAAAGGAGTTTTTAAGTGTTTCTGTGTTTTCATGGATGTTTTGCTGAACTGTTGTGAGAGGCTGTATGGGAGGAAGAGTGAAGGACTTTTCACCATAGGTCCCCAGCCCGAAATGTTTACTCTTCCAAAGAATGAGTACCCTCTGGTTATGAACAGTGGATCCTTTTGTTAATAAAACTGAACAAGTAGTGAAACTCTGCTCTCAATTATTCCAGCTACAAGTGTCCTGCATAAGAAATGTTGACTGTTATCATCCCCTAGGGCCTCCTAGATACTTTTCTGTGTAGCTCAGATCCTTGATATGGTAGTGGGAGTCTTGCAGTTCCAAACCTTTGTCCCAGTCACACACATGGGCTCCTGTGTCTGCTCCACTTCAGGCAGGTAATCGCTTCTCATTCACTTAGCATCACTGTCCTGAACATCAGTGCCTGCTATCTATTGTAACACAGTGAGAATTGCAAGACCCTGGGGAAAACTGTTATCTTTGACATACAGCAGCTTTAGCCTGACATACCTTCTGACTTCTTCAATGTATGTTTTAATATTTCTCTATTTCTCCCCATCTTGTCAGTGTGTAAACTATAAGAACTTGATGTTTTCAGATTATCAAGTACTAAATCTTGTCTCTGGAATCCTTGTTGCTTCTGGTCCAAAGAGAGTTAGAAAAATACAGATCCATCTTTATGAGAATTGTGTCAAAAATTGAAATTCTTTGTCTAAAGAAAAACTCCAGAGCGTATGTTTTGTCTCAATGGCTTCTTTCTGAGGGGAAGTTGAATATTGAATATTTTATTATTCTATTATATGTATTATTATATTATTATTTTGAAAATTACAATGTAGTAATTCTGGAAATATTATAATTTGGCAATCAGTGCCCAGGAGCCTACCCCAGTCTTAAGACTGAGGGAAGTGAAACAAAGACAAACCCCTAAGTGTATCTCTCAGAGAGTTACCAGATCAGTGAAAACACACAACCTCAATTCTTTGATAATACGGTCTATATATATTGCCTCCTTCTGTGTCAGCAAACTGTCTAAGTTGGGAAAATATCACATTAAGCTATGAAACGAGAAGTGACTTTGATAGTAAATGAAGAACTCATTGAGATTTTGTGCTTAATGAATGGAGGTTGGGAACAATCACTTAATGTTTTTTCTTAAATTTTTAAAAATTGAAATAACATTGGTTTATAATCATCCAATCCTTATATGCCTTAATGTCTATTATATTTCTAGAATGTAAACTCATATTAAGAGGCTCTGAAGAATAACAACCCTTTGGGGGACAACTACTTCAACGTCATGACCAAAGGCAAAGAACCTATTATTAGAAACTTTCATCTGGTTTGCATTGTGAACTTAGTAGTTGGAATCATAATCCAGTTCTCTGATGAAAGTGAGTTTTCAGTAGACATGTCAAAAATAGAGCTTACTCATATTCCAAGAGACTTGTCACCCAAAACCAAAGTGTTGGATATGTCTCAGAACTACATATCTGAAATACACCTCTCTGACATCAGCTTTCTAACAGAACTGAAAGTTTTGAGACTTTCCCATAATAGAATCCAGTGCCTTGATTTTAGTGTTTTCAAGTTCAACCAGGATTTGGAATATTTGGATTTATCTTACAATCAATTACAGAAGATTTCGTGCCATCCAGTTATGAGTCTCAAGCATTTAGATCTCTCATTCAATGACTTTGATGTCCTGCCCATCTGTAAGGAATTTGGCAAGTTGACACAACTGAATTTCTTGGGATTAAGTGCTACAAAGTTAAAACAATTAGATATTCTGCCAATTGCTCACTTGAAGCTAGGCTACATCCTTCTGGATTTAGAAGGTTATTATGTGAAAGAAAATGAGGTGGAAAGTCTTCAAATCCCCAGCACAAAAACACTTCATCTTGTTTTTCCTCCAAATAGTTTATTCTCTTTGCAAGTGAACATATCAGTTAATATTACAGAGTGCTTACAACTGACTAATGTGAAATTGAATGAAGACAACTGTAAAGTTTTAATTAAATTTTTATCAGAAATTATTAGAGGTCCAAATTTACTAAATTTTACCCTCAGCCACATGGCAACAACTTGGAAATGTTTCATTGGAGTTCTTGAATTCTTTTGGCCCAGACCAGTAGAATACCTGAATATTTACAATTTAACAATTGTTGGAAGCATTAATAAAGAAGATTTTACTTATTCTAAAACAACATTGAAGGCACTGAAAATAGAACATATTACACACACAGTTTTTATTTTTTCAAAGACAGCATTATACAGAGCGTTTTCTGAGATGAACATTATGATGTTAACTCTATCAGATACAACTTTGATACACATGCTTTGTCCTCAGACACTAAGCACATTTAAGTTTTTGAACTTTACGAATAATGTTTTCACAGATATTATTTTTCAAGAGTGTTCCACTTTAGTTAAATTGGAGACACTTATTTTACAAAAGAATGATTTAGAAAATCTTTTTAAAATAGGTCTCATGACAACACATATGCCATCTTTGAAAATACTGGATGTTAGCTGGAATTCTCTGCAATATAATACACAAGATGGACTCTGCACTTGGGTTGGAAGTATAGTGGTATTAAATATGTCTTCAAATATGCTGACTGACTCTGTTTTCAGATGTTTACCTCCCAGGGTGAAGGTCCTTGATCTTCACAGCAACAGAATAAGGAGCATTCCAGAGGATGTCAATCATCTGGAAGCTTTGCGAGAACTCAATGTAGCTTTCAATTCTTTAACCAAGCTCCCTGGCTGTGGTGCTATGAGCAGCCTTTCTGTTCTGATCATTGAGTATAATTCAATCTCCAACCCACCTGGCGATTTCTTCCAGAACTGCCAGAAGATGAGGTCAATCAGAGCGGGGAACAACCCATTCCAATGCACATGTGAGCTAAGAGACTTTATCCAAAGTGTAGGCCAAGCACCCGGTGAGGTGGTGGAGGGTTGGCCTGATTCTTACGTGTGTGACTATCCAGAAAGCTCTAAGGGCACCCCACTGAAGGACTTCCATGTGTCTCCACTATCCTGCAACACAGCACTGCTGATTGTCACCATTGTGGTCACCATGCTGGTGTTGGCCATCACCGTGACCACTCTCTGCGTCTACTTTGACGTGCCCTGGTATCTCAGGATGGTGTGCCAGTGGACGCAGACCCGGCGCAGGGCTAGGAACATACCTTTAGAGGAGCTCCAAAGAACTGTCCAGTTCCATGCTTTTATTTCATACAGTGATCATGATTCTGCCTGGGTGAAGAATGAATTACTGCCGAATCTAGAAAAAGAAGATATACAGGTCTGTCTACATGAAAGGAACTTTATTCCTGGCAAGAGCATTGTGGAAAATATCATCAACTGCATTGAGAAAAGTTACAAGTCCATCTTTGTTTTGTCTCCCAACTTTGTGCAGAGTGAGTGGTGCCACTATGAGCTCTACTTTGCCCATCACAATCTCTTCCATGAAGGATCTAACAACTTAATCCTGATCTTGCTGGAACCCATCCCTCAGGACAATATTCCTAGCAAGTATCATAAGCTGAAGGCTCTCATGACACAGAGGACTTATTTGGAATGGCCCAAGGAGAAGAGCAAACATGGACTTTTTTGGGCTAACATCATAGCTGCTTTTAATGCAAAATTAACGCTAGTTACTGAAAACAATGATGAGAAAGATCCGACTTAGGCACTGTCAGAAGATTCTACTTAGACCTCGTCACTCACTTGCATTCTGATGAACACTGAACCAGTGTTTAGTTACTATCTGGATGGTGCCTTCCTATCTCCACACGTTCAGGAAAGATTAATAAAAAGTGTTTTTTCAATTTAAGGTTACAGATAACTGAATCTCTCTGGTTTAACTATACAAATTAATATTGTCTCTTTTGAGTAAATGCTCAGTCAGTCAAGGCCTTTTCCTCACCCTTCTCCTTTCCCAAGTGGATTCTGAGGAGTTAAATCTCAAATGGATTTTAAGGGAGTGCATGGCAGCAAGGAGTCCACCTCCAGACTGTGTCCACTGGTCGTTGGGGCCCTCCTCATGGACCTCTGGGTGAGCACTGTCATTCTGTCCAATTTGGGGGCTAGAAAAAATTACATCAGTTATGGAAAATAAAGAAATAAGCTTCTTCCTTTCACATCTGAGTAATAGTTTATTAAATTTTTGCTATGGCTACACAAATAATTAATGGAGACACACAACACAGCAATTTATGTATATAAAGGGAAATACAGATTTCAGTCAGAGGTTGTTGAGGCCAAAGACCTGGATTTATTCACTTCCCAAGGAAACTCAGAACCCAATTTATTTGTAACTGGTTATTTAATGAGACTTTCCTGATTTTCTCAGAATTTTGGGTAATGCCTCAACGCTGACAGAGACTGTAAATACAGTCACATTTTAAAGCTAAAATGTTAGTGACAACCAAGTTAGATATACTAAAATATAGCAAAGACTAGTAACTATCAGACAACATCATTGATTTCTAGAAGACTAGATTCAAAAAGGTGGTGAGAGAGTTGTTAAGTAGAGGTTCTAGACTTATGGGGAGACGGCGTTAGATTTTTTCAAAGGCAGATGAGGGCCTGTTCACAGAATAGAGAAATATTCTGACTCCCAGCCTGGAGTTTTGCCAAGTAGCAGGAATATGCAGATCCGGTGCAGCACGTGGGGTAGAAAGTGAGAGCTTCTGCAAGAATTTGATGGGCACACCCAGGATTTGGGGGTGCACTGAATGTTAGGAACACAGAGATTGGTAAATAAAACCTGGCAAATAAATATAAGTGCTTGGGTAATATTCGTTGAATGAATGGCTAAGTGCTTCCCACCTGGAGAATTTCAAAGGTGAGAGGCTAGATTGGGCAGCACTAAGAGGCAGGATGAAGAGAGAAGAGAAGCAGCGATTGCAACCTCCCTCCCATTATTGTGGGAGTGTGTGATTTCCTGTGGACCACCTTCATCATGGGCAGGCTGGCTGAGCTTGAGAGGACTTCAGCTAACTGGGCAGTTGTGCAAAGGAACGATAGTGGTAAGAGGTCAGGGGCTGGAGGAAGTGGTGTGTGGTGAGTACAGAGGGTGTTGGTGTGAGAGATGTGCCCCTTCATCAAGGTACTGTGCAAATGTGGGATCCACTTGAGGCATCCGAATAATGGTGTGTT
The DNA here is from genome assembly GCF_964194135.1 of Talpa europaea. Classification (NCBI taxonomy): domain Eukaryota; kingdom Metazoa; phylum Chordata; class Mammalia; order Eulipotyphla; family Talpidae; genus Talpa; species Talpa europaea. The sequence goes on from NC_140071.1 coordinate 122,549,319, forward strand.
TGTGAAAGAGCCAGTATCTGGACTTTTCCCTAATAATAGGCAGAGACATGGTAGCTGGTCAATTTATCCACTAGTAAACTGCAGGGAGATTGACTCCTCATTGCCTAATATGTCCTCCCTCGCAGTGGTCTGAGGACATCTAGATTATGAGGAAGAGAAGTTGGCGGGTAAAGAAACTGACCACCCTCCTTCTCCACTGCGCTGTGTAATAGGCCTGAGTGAGAGCCAAGCAGAATTTTGAATAACATGAGACTGATGAATTTACTAAATGTGTAAGATTGGATGGGTTTGGAGATTTTCGTGACCAAAATAGCAGTGCAGTTGTAACAGAGGCATCTCCAGGCAAGGGGGAGGTACCATGTTCTCTGCTCCCATTCAGCAGCAGCACCCTGGACTAGCTACTGAGAGCTAGGGGTTGGAGCTGAGCGGCCAGGTGCAATGGTGTAACTCAGACGGCAGGTGGGCTCAGGGGAGAGACATGAAGAGAAGATCTGGTTGGCTTCTGGGTTTTGGACTTAGACTGGGGATTTTGGGGACTTGGAGCAGACACTTGGAGGAGAGACATGTAGAGATACTTGGAAAAGATGTGGGTGAGAGACTTGTGGGCAGGTTGACCATGGGGAGGGTTGGGACAGCCTGCCTCATGGCCATTATCAGGAAGGCTGGAAGTCCAAGGTCATGGCATCTGCAGGGCTGGTTTCAGGAGAGGCCCCCTCCCTGCTTGCTGATGGCTGCTTTCTCACGGAGTCCTTCCATGACCTTTGTTCTGTGCACACACATCCCTGTGTCTCTTGCTCTTCTTATAAGGATATCAGTCCTGTTAGATTAGGGTCCCTCCTTAGGACCTCAATTTACCTTAATAATCCCCTTAAAGGCCTTATTTTCGAGTGCAGTCACATTCTAAGGTAATGGGGGCGGGAGGACACAAGGCTTCAACATAGGAATGTTGGAGGGCACACAATTCATCCATAACAGATGACTATGCAGATACTAAATTGAAAAATGTGACAGAGATTTTCAGTTATACCAATGTCCATTCTGAACCCCCAGCCTGAGCCTCCCCTGCAACTTGATGTAAATGTGGATTGAATCCTGGGTGGTGGGATGTAGCTGGAACTTTGTGCCACTCTGGGTCATGTCCCTCGGAAAGATGAACGTGGATTCCTTTGCTCTTTTCACATTGCCACTGAGTAAGGGATAAGAACTGGAGAAGCATCTAGAATACCTTCAACATTGTTAAAATGATTCCCTCTGACTGGGAGTTTACAAGAGGCCTCTTGAGGGCAATGGCATTTGAGCTGAGACATGAATGGCAAAAATAAGCTGAGCAAGCTCCAGGGCGAGACAAAGACCAGCAAAGGGGATGGTCGGTGTGGAGGGAATCAATGTGGTACCTCTGGGGAATAGTCGGCAGGCACTTGTGGCTGGAGTGTGAGGGCAAGATGAGGGTTGAAGGAGATGCAGAGGTAGTTCAGAAGGGAAGGCAGGCTGACCATGACAGCAGGTCATGATGAGAAGCTCAACTTCTGTGAGAGGATGTCACTCATTGGAATATGTTTAACCACAACCACCACAATCTGCTTTTCTCAGGTATGATGAGTGATGAGGTGAAAGATAAAGTTTCTGGGGCCTCCCTGATAGTGCAGGGGTTAAAGATAGTGCTATCAAGCTATTGCCAGCCACTGCAGCACCAGTTCAATCCCTGGCAGGTCAGGGAGCTACCCACATGGCACAGCAGACCTCTCCTGACTAGCCCGCTGCTCCCCTCAGCAGTGTATTTCAGTAGATCAGCCTGTTCTGCTCCCCACTTTCTCTGATAAATCCTCTCACCATGCCTCCTCTGGCTTTCACCTCAGTCCTTGTATGCATAAATAAATGAATCTTTAAAAAAAAAAAAGATATGATTTCCATGTCCTTGAAGAATCCTATGCATATACTTGTGAATAGCCACACAGGTGTGGCCCCTTTCCTGAGGCAGAAGTTTATCAGGATTTGACCAAATCGGGCAGGGTACTCGGGGGCCAAAGTGGCAGCTCTGCTGATGAGAAGAGGCTGTGACACTGCTCACCCAGACCAGCAAGCAGGCCCACCACATACATGTCTTTCTGGGGCCACGGACACAGTGACCTGCAGGTGTTTTAAGGATGAACAGATTGACATCATCTTCCCCACAGGTGTAGCAACATGGACTTGACATTGAGGGATGCAGGACAGTAGTCACATTCATGATGCCCCAAACCATCAAGCACTATGTCCACTAGGTGGGGTGATTGGCACTTGCGAGCAGGGCTGGGAGCTCTGTCTCTGGTGGGAGAAGAGGGGCGGAAGTCGCTGAAGGAGATTGTGCAAGCCCCAGCGAAGGCCCAACCTCAAATTTCAGGATAAGATTGTTAAAATGGTAAAAGATATATATGCAGTTCTGCCACTAGAGGCTGGGCGAAACAAATGTAGCAGTAGAAACCCAGATTAACACAGCAAAGTGGCTCCTGGAGAGGGGAAAGTGACACTGAGAAAGAGTCTGAGAGGATTGTTCCAGACCCAAAAAAGAGAAGGTGAAGGGAAAAATTGCCAACATTCCATCGGAGTTTGACTTGTCCTTAAGAGGAAAGAAGAAAAGAAAGGACTTTATAAATGACACAAGAAAAAGGGTGAGAGGATAGCAGAGTAAAGTTTTAAAATTCCTCAGGCACAAATGTTTGCTGAGTGGTTGACCAAGAAGAATCAGAGCCAAGTGGGCCTGAGTAATAGCAGAAGAAGAACCAGGACCTACCCAAAAAAAGCAAAAAAAAAAAAAAAAAAAAAAAAAGAGCAAAAGTAGAATCTGCTTTTTTCACCAACAAGAGCAAGAAAACTCTGCAAGAGAATCGAGCTGGCCCATCTTCTGAAGAAAGAAAATAGTTGGACTTGTTTTGCCAGAATCTGAGGGGAAACTTTAAATCTATACCAAGGTTACAAGAAGAGGAGGTAGCTGTGGTGACCTGAAGAATTCATGGGGGGCATTTAGATTTTTCCCTGTGGGAATTCACCCGGGCTTGGTCATTTCTCCATTTGTAGACATGTTCTTCAAAAATTAAAAATAAAGTGAAAGGCTGGAGCAAGGTATTTCAAGTCAATAGCAGAGAGAAAAGCAAGAATGTTGATTCTTCTTAGATAGACTTCTTAGACTTTCAATCAAAAAATGTAATTAGGGACAAAGATGCACACTATAGAGTGATCAAGGGGATAATACACTAAGAAGATAAAACTATTAGTTAATGTTTACATACAATAAATATATAGAACAATGACTTACAGACTAAAGCAAGTTTTTGACATAATAGTAGAATGAACTAACTACTTGAACATACCAATCACAAATTTAGAAATAAAAAAAGTTTGATCAAAAGTCTCCCTAAGAACAAAAAGTCCATGGCCAAAAATGGCTTCAGTAGTGAATTTCTACCAAATTTTCAGAGAAGACCTAACCCTTATCCTTCCCAAATGCTTCAAAATATTGAAGAGGGGAGAAAGCTTCCAAACACATTTTATAAGGCCAAAATGATCCTGATCCTAAAACCAGACAAGGACTAAAGAGAAAATTACAAACCAATATCTCTGATGAACATAGATACAACCCCTTCACCCCTCCCTGCCCCTCCTCCAATCTGCCTGCTTTGGTCACTTCGTTGGGTCTCATATATCTGGGGCTCTATATACAAAATTAAATTTGTTTTTCTCCTGTTAATCTGTCTTTATTAAAGAGGGTGTCTCAGCCAAGAACCTCACAAAGGGTAGAGGGAAAATTATGTTTCCTCCCCTTCAAAGACTATAGCGAAGTCAGATAATAAGTGTTAACAAGGGTGTGGGAAAATTAGAAACTTTACACACTGCTGATGGGAATGTAAAATGGTGCAGCTGCTTTAGAAACAACCTAGAACTCCTCAAAAGATTCAACATAATTACCATATGATGTAGCAATTTCACATCTAACTATAAACTCAAGAGAAAATACGTCTATTGGAAAACTGGCACACAAATGTTCATAGCACCATTATTCATAAAAGTCATACACTTACACATCCCAAATGCCCTTCCACTGATGAATGGATAAGTGTAATGTGGGCTATTCTTATAAGGAGAACTATTTGGCAACAAAAAATGAAACATTGACACACAGACCACAACAGATAGGAATCTTGAAAATGTTAAGCTAAGTGTAAGAAATTGGTTATAAAGAAACATGCTGTGTGATCCCATTTATATGAAACGTCCAGAATGGTGTCATCTATAGAAAGTAACACATTTTATAGTGGTTGTCTAGGGTGGGGGGAGGGAGGGTAATAGCTAAGGGTGCAGTGCTTCTTTGCAGGGTGGTGAAAGGATTCTATATTGGTTGTGGTGGTGATTGCCTTGATGCTGTGACTATTCCTAAAGTCACTGATGTATATACTTTCAATGGGTGAATTTTTTTATGGCATATTAAGTATCTCTCAAAAAAGCTATTGTTAAAAGCAAAACCACCATGCATGTACTTGTAATGACAGGTCATATGTAAGTGACATGATATTGACACTGCTCTGGATCCCAAAAGAAATGTCTGGGTATGGAATTAGGGTTCGGCCAGACATCTCTAATGAGAGAAGCCGAGAGGGGCCAAGCGTCTAAGATGTGGTGTCTCTATTTTGCCCTAGCTCTTTGGACTACTATTCACTAGACTAGGACTTGTGCTTACTCAAAGGGCTGTGACATTGCCATCTAGACCAAGGCTGTCCAATCAGGTAATCACCAGCTGAAGTGAACACTGGCCACATGGAATGAGCCCAACTGAGCTGTGCTGTCAGTGTAGAAAAGGCACAGGATATTGAAGACTTAGAGTGCAAAAAAGATACAGTATCTCATTCATAAATGTTTCATATTGAATTTATATTGAAATAATAGTATGTTGGATATGTTAGGTTAAATGAAATATTGAAATTTTAAAAGGAAATTATATTCTCTGACAAAGTGTTTCTGTGTGTGTGTTTCTATCGATGCATGATTATAAGTGTGTTTCTCCAGTGTTACCTGCTGGGCTATGGTGGGGAATTGGGAATAAAAAGAGGCAGGTGGGCAACTCAGAGCGGTGGGATGAACTTGGAGGAAAATAGCTTCAGAGGCATCAGCCCATAGGCCTGGATGCACAAGGTCCTCTGACTTTGGGAGCCCGGAACTGAATTCTTACTCAATGATCACCCTCATTTCCAATCATGGGTCTAAGGGAAGAAATGGTGTGGGTGAGGGGAAGGAAGTTTGTTCTTTTACTTTCAGAAATGTAGTTATAGATACATTTCACGTGTTAAATTGTGAGGAGTGGGGGGTGGGGAGAGAGAGAGAGAATATTACAAGTTAAAAAGAATCCCAAGACTCTTAATTCTCTGTGGTAGAAAAAATGATTACAGGAAAGAATTTTGGAGGCAGAGAAGGGAACGTGTTTTAGCATCTCCACCTCTAGTTTGTATTGGACATTACACAATACTTGGCTGAAGACAGCATCAGAGGCTGACAGAGTTTACTAGCTTTATTTGCCCATGTCTTGTTTTTGTCATTCTGGTTGTTATGTGAAAAGACAAGAGTGGGGCTATCAGAGTGGATTTCCTGAGTGTACTGACAACTAGCCCAAAGAAAGTATCATTTGAAGATCAGCAAAAAGAGATTCTTAGATAGCAGGCCTTTCACATGGAGTTAAAAAATCACTTTTTGAAGAAAGTTTGAAAACATCAGAGGAAAAAAATTGAGCACCAATGAGCATTTATTGTGTGTCAGTCCATGAATGGTATTTTAGCAAAACTTTGATCTTGACCTCTTCCTCTTTCCAGTCTTAGTCACCTGTTATGGAGCACTGATCAAAAGGCAAGAAAGAACACAAAGCACCTGAATACACCCAGACCTGCTTTCCCACCCCACCAGCAGGATAAGCACAGTGAGCCGGTCAGTGATGCTCTGTGGATTATGAACACCACTTCCTTCACATCATTCACCTGGCAATAGCGGGCTGACTGTCATGAAATACAGAACCAAAGAGATGATTCTATTTTAATACTGCCAACTACCCCAGTCTCATTTGTACATATGAATAGAACAGTTTTACACTTACTATGGAATGTAATTTTAGTAGAATTCAGTAGATGGCATGAAAGAGCCTTTCCTGCACCCCATACTATTCAATGTGGTTACCAGTGAAATAAATATTTCAGGAAGTACTTGACTTTCCTACAGACTGCTGACTGGGTCGGAGGGGAAGGTTGCCATGGTAAGTGACGTCTATCTTACTCTTTTTTTTATTTTTAATTTTTTTTAAGTTTTATTTATTTGTGCATACAAGTACGGGGGTACAGGAACGAGGTACAGGGTGGTAGTGGTGGTGAGAGGATTCACCAGAGACAGAGTGGGGAGCAGAACAGGTAGATCTACTGAAATACACTGCTGAGAGGAGCAGAGGGCGAGACAGAAGTCTGCTGCGCCATGTGGGTCAGCTCCCTGGCTGGGGAATCGACCTCTTGCTGCAGTAGCTGTGGACTGCCTCATAGTGCTGATGCTTAACCCCTTGCATGACCAAGGAGACCCCTTATTTTATTATTTTTTTTAAAGGGTATGCTTAGCTCTTGGGTGCAAAATTCTCAAAAGTCTCCATGATTAAGTATTAGATGTTTTTCTAAGTGATTATTTCTGAAATGCATTTACTATGTGTTGTGCTGATCTAGCATTTGTTTATCAGCTTCTCCTTGATATCCTTTCCTAATTCAGAAAAAGCCTTTTTTTGCGGGGCAGGGGTGTCTTTTTCTTCTTGAAAATTCCTCATGTCATGATTTTCTTTCAAGAGATATATTTGAGTTGGGAGATGAATATTTGGGTTCCGCGTGTCTTCTGCTAGTTGTTGATTTCAGCCAGCATTGCTTTTCCTTCAGCATTGCTTTCCCTCCATCCATCGTTTTGCAATGAGAGTCCTAAGAAAACGGGGACAGAGGTAAACTGTTTCTTAAGGCAGTGCTGTGCACAACTCATTTGTATTTATGGGCAGGCTTATTTTCGTTTTTTAATCTGGGTTGATCCCAGAAGTTACTCTTTCCTGTTTTCCTCAGAGCACTGAAACTGTTCTGGGGTGCAATATATATGATGCAATTGTAGGATTTGAAAATGTTTCCCAGGCCACATTCAATTTGTACAAAAGAATTGAAAGTGAATGCATCTTTCCAAGAAAATGCAAAGGTTCCTCAGAACACATAGAAAACAAAGCGGAAAAGATTTTGAACTAGTTTCAATCCTTTCAATTTGTAGTAAATAGCTAGTTAACCTGGTGTAGAGATCCCCAAATATATGTTTCCTGCAATAGCCTGGCTGTATGGGTGTTATCCATTAAAACAACTCACAGCCCTTATTTGATGCCCCTAAGGTCTCTGCATAAAGGCAATTCAAATGTATTAATGTTTCATCTAGTGAAACCAAGATGATCATAATCATAAAAGTTGGAATATTTTTATACTATCAATTCAAAACATTCTTTTACTAATCAACTTAGCAATAATCCTTTTACTTTGTAGTAAAATAGCTTAGAGATGTTAATCTAGATGAGGTTCAATGATGTTCATTAGGACTTTGATCAGATAATGCGATTTTTCACTGATATAGCAAATTTAATATGTAAATATATTGGTACAATACCTTCATCCTTAGTGATGGAAATAAAGACAGCTTCATAAGCTGAGTACTTCAAATGAATGACTTCAAATGTAGAGGCACCACGAAAGTTTAGCAAATAGAATATATTTGAATCAATTCATTCAACTAGATGTAAAACAGATATCATGCTTTCATTAAACATTTGGGGATAGGCAGTCTTGTAAATTTAAATTATTGTGGTGGTTGCTGTTGTTAAAGAAACAAGGATAAGTTTCCTTTTCTGGCCAATGGATTCTTCATGGGCCAGGCAGTCCTGTCCATGTGTGGGATCTGTCTCTGCCTTGAATTTCTCTAGTCATTTTCTGTGTACCTTGTCTGATTATGCAGATGACTGTGTCTGAGTTCTGATTGTTGGCCAGGAGGTAGAAAGAGACCCAGATTTGCATTCATGTTTAGGAATAAGAAATGCCAATTGAAACTTAAGCTCAACCCACTTCTTCCACCTAGCTTTTCCCAGATTGCTCTGTTTTGAGGTACTAAGTACTGGCCTAGTCAATAATTGGGCATTATTTTGATTCGCCTTTAAATATTTCTTCCTTCTTAATCTTTCTTTCAGGAAGCTGGAGGGGAAAATTTGGGAAATTTCTGAGTCTTTCAGGCAAATAAAACCAATACCATAAAAATGCCACCTTTACTTTTACCATGTACTTTGGTGCCTATGTGCCTTCCCTTGTACAAAGTTTTCATGAATGGTGATGAAGGGAATGTATCAGACTCTTTTCTTATGTTTAATGAACTCAGGATAACCAAGACATGATTTGGAACCTCTACAAAAGGGTAAGTCCAAGCAAATCTCCAAAAACTAGATAAATTTGCATGTCTGACTTGGGGAACTTTTGCAACTCAGGGTTGTTTCTGGGACTTGAATTAATGAGGTCCTCTAAACCTACTGAGAGATGGGAGGGGATCTTTATGAAGAGGAACTTTATTCTTTTTTTTTAATAGATGGCTTATTAATTTTTTTAAGGTTTATTTATTTATGCATACAAGACCTGGGGTAAAGGCCAGAGATGTAGGTGGTGAGAGGATTCAACAGAGACAGAGCGGGGAGCAGAACAGGCAGACTGATGAAATACACTGCTGAGGGGAGCAGCAGGTGAGACAGGAGAGGTCTGCCTCGCCATGTGATTTCTCCCAGGCCAGCCGGGGATCGAACTCGTGCTGCAGAGGCTGTGGATTGCTTCATAGTGCAGTGCTCAACCCTTCGCGCCACCAGGGAGGCCTGGAGAGGAACTTTATTCTTTGCTGATCCTGATGGCTAGCTTGTCTAATGCAGTTGTAGGGGATTTTAAAGACCTGTGTGGCTCCAGCTTAAAGGGCCTCTGGGGGTATGGGGTCTTCTGGAGGACTGATTCCAACACAATTCCCTCTGGCTTCATGTGCCACTGGAATGGTATTAGGAAAATAGTGTCTGAGCTATAGTGGATTGATAACTAAAGCAGTAAACATAACCTAGAACAATGTAGAGCACTTCATAGGGAATAAGTATTTATTTGATGAAAAAATGAAAAAGTTCTCATTAAGGAGAGGAAAAGACTTCTCCCATCCTCCAGACCTTTCAGTGCTCACCATCTGCTCTTATCTTTCAGAATAAAATTCCAGTTCATTGCAGTGAGATACATGTACAATGATGGCCCAAACTCCTCTCATCCTAACTTATTTCATGCTAACATTGACCTCCGTCCGTGCCTCAGACCACTTTTTGAATAAGAGCAAAGGCACCAAACTGTGTATAGATGATTAAAGGCAAGGCAAGAAAAGTTTTAAATGCTCTCTGAAGGGTTGGGACCAGAGAACGTTCCACAAATATGTAAAACCATCTGTATTAGTTCCCTATGTCTATAGGGACAAATTACCATAAACTTGGTGTCTTAAAACAACAGAAATTTATTCTCTATACCTCTAGAGATCAGAGTCCAAAATCAAGGGGTCCACAAGGCTGCACTTTCTTTGGTGGCTGTTGCATTTCTTGCCTTGTGGCTTTTAGCTGTAAATGCTGCCTCTGTTGTCACATGGCTTCTACTCTGCATCTCTCTGGTCTCCTGCCCCTGTCAAATACCTCCTTTCTCATATAAAGACACTTGTCAATGGAATTAGGGGCCACCCGGGTAATACAGGATGATCTCATCTCAGGATACTTAATTATCTCTACAAAGATCATTTTTCCAAATGAGGTCTAACAGTCACAGTTTCTGGAGACTGTGACGGGGGTGGGAGATAGACCTATATGTTGAAGGTGACACCATTTGACCCATCATACCATCCATGTTAAAATGCAGCATAATTGTTTATCAGAATGTTTACTTCCCTGGTTTCAGATTGTGTGATGCCAAAAAAAATGTATGAATCTCTAGTTAAAAATTGTTTTCTGTAAGTCATGCTTAATGTAATACAATCATTTAATGTATTCTTTCCCCGAACCCTCTCTCCACCCCCCAGAATGTGTGCCTGTATCAAGATACTCTGAAGAATAACAATGTTCTTTTGGAATGCCTAATGTCGCAAAATGATTACCCCGAATTCCAGCATCTTCCACTTTGCCATCATCTTCTTGTTAATACTTGAGATAAGAATCCTATTATCTGATGAAAGTGAGTTTTTAGTTAATAGATCAAACACAGGTCTCCTCCATATTCCCAAAGATCTATCTCTAAAAACAACTATCTTAGATATATCACAAAATAATATATCTGAGCTTCGAACTTCTGACATCCTCTCACTATCAAAATTGAGGATTTTGATGATTTCTCATAATAGAATCCAGTATCTTGATATCAGTGTTTTCAAATTCAACCAGGAATTGGAATACTTGGATTTGTCTCACAATGAGTTGGGGGAGATTTCTTGCCACCCTACTGTGAACCTCAAATACTTAGACCTGTCATTTAATGCATTCGATGCCCTACCCATATGCGGAGAGTTTGGCAACATGTCTCGGCTAGAATTTCTGGGGTTGAGTGCCTCACAGCTACAAAAGTCTAGCATGCTGCCCATCGCTCATTTACATCTCAGGAAGGTGTTACTGGTCTTAGGAAATGCGTATGGAGAAAAGGAAGACCCTGGGAGCCTTCAAGACCTTAACACAGAGAGTCTGCACATTGTTTTCCCCACAATAAAGGAATTCCATTTTAATTTGGATGTATCTGTCAGCACGGCAGTAAGTCTGGAACTGTCTAATATCAAATGTGTGCGAGATGATAGTAGATTTTATTTCTCAAATGTTTTGTGGAAACTTCAAAGAAACCCAAAGTTATCAAATCTTACTGTAAACAATGTCGAAACAACCTGGAATTCTTTCATTAGGATTCTCCAGTTGGTTTGGCATACCAGCACACAGTATTTCTCAATTAAAAATGTGAAACTACAGGGTTACCTTAGCTTAGGAGATTTTAACTATTCTGGTACTTCACTGAAGGCCTTGTCTATACGCCATGTTGTCAGTGACACGTTCAGTTTGCCACAGAATGTGATCTACACAATCTTTTCAAATATGAACATCCAGAACTTCACAGTGTCGGGCACCCCCATGGTCCACATGCTCTGCCCATCCCAAAGTAGCCCATTTCTGCATTTGGATTTTTCTGATAATCTCTTAACTGACATGGTTTTTAAAGATTGTGAAAACTTGACAAAGTTGGAGTCACTTAACTTACAAATGAACCAGCTAAAGGAACTTGCAAATATAATTCATATTACCAAGGAGATGAAGTCTCTACAACAATTGGATATTAGCCAGAATTCTCTAAAGTATGATGACAGCAAAGGAAATTGTTCTTGGACTAAAAGTTTATTAATTTTAAATATGTCTTCAAATATACTGACTGACTCTGTTTTCAGATGTTTACCTCCCAGGGTGAAGGTCCTTGATCTTCACAGCAACAGAATAAGGAGCATACCAGAGGATGTCAACCATCTGGAAGCTTTGCAAGAACTCAATGTGGCTTTCAATTCTTTAACCAAGCTCCCTGGCTGTGGTGCTATGAGTAGCCTTTCTGTTCTGATCATTGAGTATAATTCAATCTCCAACCCACCTGGTGATTTCTTCCAGAACTGCCAGAAGATGAGGTCAATCAGAGCGGGGAACAACCCATTCCAATGCACATGTGAGCTAAGAGACTTTATCCAAAGTGTAGGCCAAGCACCAAGTGAGGTGGTAGAGGGTTGGCCTGATTCTTACATGTGTGACTATCCAGAAAGCTCTAAGGGCACCCCACTGAAGGACTTCCATGTGTCTCCACTATCCTGCAACACAGCACTGCTGATTGTCACCATTGTGGTCACCGTGCTGGTGTTGGCCATCACCGTGACCACTCTCTGCGTCTACTTTGACGTGCCCTGGTATCTCAGGATGGTGTGCCAGTGGACCCAGACCCGGCGCAGGGCTAGGAACATACCTTTAGAGGAGCTCCAAAGAACTGTCCAGTTCCATGCTTTTATTTCATACAGTGGGCTCGATTCTTCCTGGGTGAAGAATGAATTACTGCCAAATCTAGAAAAAGAAGATATACGGGTCTGTCTACATGAAAGGAACTTTATTCCTGGCAAGAGCATTGTGGAAAATATCATCAACTGCATTGAGAAAAGTTACAAGTCCATCTTTGTTTTGTCTCCCAACTTTGTGCAGAGTGAGTGGTGCCACTATGAGCTCTACTTTGCCCATCACAATCTCTTCCATGAAGGATATAACAACTTGATCCTGATCTTGCTGGAACCCATTCCACAGTATTCCATTCCTAGCAGCTACCACAAGCTCAAAGCTCTCATGGCACGGAGAACCTACTTGGAATGGCCCAAGGAGAAGAGCAAACATGGGCTTTTTTGGATTAACTTAAGAGCAGCCATTAATATTAAGTTGACGGAGACTTTCTAAGAAATAAATCATACATAAACCTAAAAATATTCCTCCTTTTACTGCTGCTGCTCTTGGAAATTCCAACAATGACTTTATTTTTTCATCAACATAAAACTAAACACAACTTTGAATTTGTGATGTAGAAAAAAAGTGGGCACTTTCATGTTCTAGTTCACCAGTTATACATAGTAATAAAAATGAATGCAATAATCTAATTTTGATTTAAATGGTTAATTTCTAACACAGGAGGGATTCACTTTTTTTTTTCTGGGACTGAATTCATTAAATTAATCATGTAATCAAGAAATGCACCTGTTCAAACAACTTCATGATATCCGTTCATGTGTGCCAAGGTCAATGTTAGAAAAGCCCTTGACTTTTACATCTTGAGCCAGGTTTCCATAGCAGCCTTTTATAGCGGTTGTTGCCCTTATTCATTTCCACTTGCCCTTCACCTCTACACGTTGAAAGCTGCTTTTTGGTAATGCTGGAGACTCTGTGCCTGAAGGGATTTTTTCCTGGTCACAAAAACCCACTTTCAGTTCCCAGAAAGGGTAATTCAGAAGTGCCAGATGTTGTCCACAGATGCAGCTTGTAATCAATTTTAGTAAGAGAATTGGCAGGTAAATACCCCAACTTTCTTACCCATTTTTTGTATCTAGGGTATACTTTGTACTCTCCCTGAGTCCCCCAGTAGTATAGAATTCTGATTGTTCACTGTAGAAATAATTTGATAAAGCATTCTTTGTTGGTTTCCTTTTTATTTATATTTCATAGCTTCATTCTTTGTAGGGTTTTCCTGGGATCACCTCTGAAATAAACTACTTGCAGTTGAATATTTGCTTCAGGGTCTGCATTTGGGGGAAGGTGAGCCAAAAGTTTGTTTCATCTCAGGACAAATGGAAATTCTGTACCTACTTTCCTGTGCCTAGAGATCTTGTTGCAATCCTAGCTGTCTGAATGGATATGCACAAGAACATTTTCTCCTTTGATCAGAAGAAAGAATGTAGTCCATCTCCTTCTCTATATTGCACTCCTATCTTTGGGAGAACTATTCAAACACAGCATGAGCATATTAGAGCAATGCAAGGAATAGGTTATAGCAGGTAACTTTATTCCACCTTTATTAATGATAGATTTTTCATACTCATCACACTTATTTTTTGTCTACCCTTTTATTCTGGCAGCCAGCTCTGGGCAGGTGCAGCCTCACGGCACCTTGGCATAGGTGCATGCATCTCTCACTTTATGCCCCTGGTTTCACTGATACCATTTGCAGGATATTTGTGGAAGCCTATTTGCCCATTATGGTGTATGCATAAACTTGAAAGTGCCAGAGATATTCCCTGAGATGTTATTTGACCACTCAGGGGATGGGAATCATTAGAGTACTTATTTGTGGTTAAAAAAAAGAAGCATAGTTCAGTGATGGAGGCTATCTAGACTTATCATGATGATTATTTTGCATTATGTACAACTATTGAGCCATTTGGCTGTATATCTGAAATAATACAATGTTACATGCCAATTATATTTCAATTAAAAAATGTTCATGGCAAAAAAAGCAAGGCATAGTCTATACCACTCCTCAGAGTCCCTAAAGAGACTAAGCCTTACTGACCCACAGGAGGAACCAGCTCAATAACTGGGATTGTTTTCCCTTCTCCCTTGTCTCATTCTTCTCGGTCCCCTCGCCTAGTCCTGAAATCACTTCTCCAAATAAATTGCCAAGCTCTAATGATTTCAGCCTCCCCCTTTGGGAGGAGAAACCTACATAACACATACATAAGCTAGTTGTTTCTTGCTTGAAGGAATTTACAGTAAATCAAAGGACATGTATCCAGGTAACTAAATTAAAATAAATGAAGCAGAAGTATATAAGGAAAGTTCAGATACCATTTAGGTTGAGTAAGAAAAATCTTAGAATTGATTATTCTTCCATTGAGCCCTCAAGGAAGACTTTAACTTTGGATTTTTCAATGTGTGATGATAATGAATAGAAAGGTCATTCTAAATGGAGAAAAGAGGAGAATAAAGACAGAAATATGCAGACTTATGATGGGATTGATGGTCCAATCTGATTGGACTATGAGGCTTATGGAAATGACAGTGAGATATAAATGTGGAAAAAATGTCACCCCTTGAAATTTTAGAACATCAAGGACAATGATCCTAAAAGCTTCCAGACAGGTTGGCTGTGAAAAACATACAAAGCATTAAATAAAAACGGCATTGAACTGTGTCAATATAATACTAGAAGCTAGAAAATTTAGCAGTAGCTTCAAAATTGTGTGGGGAAATTATTTCCAATTAAGAAATTTAGATCCAGATGAACAATAAATATCAAGAAGGACATTTAAGTTCCTGCTCCCAATAAACTATCAAATCAGTCTTTCTTGGAGAGCAGTAGAAGATGTGTTCCCCTACAACAGAAAGAAGGAAAATGCTGTGCATCTCAGAAAACACCTGATCTAAGAAATCTATTTTTATTTAGATGAGCAAGGACTTTGCAGGTTTACAACAATGAAAGTTAGAGTGGTGTAATCACGGAGGGTAGCCACAGTACAGAGTTTTTAGCTGTGCCCTCTAGTAATGTAAACACTGTACAATGACTTATCAAAAGTAAGACAGAACTCTTTCAAAAAGTGAACCGCTGAGTTAGTGAAATGATTTTTTCAATCAGACATAGATGACACCAGATGTGGTGGTTTGAGGGCAAGAATTTAACACTAGATTCCCAACAAAACAAAACAAAAAAGCTCTCTGACAATTAATATTTTTCACCATTACTTCCATAATCTAGAAAATTAATAGAACAATAAAGTCCTGGTTTGTGGTTTGACAATTTCATGTGTAAATACTCCTGCCATGGTCAATTTCAAGGTACCAACATGATCTCACTAAAAAGGTGGCTTTGGAAGGAGAGGTACCAGCAATACACCATACATAAAAATACATACACAAAATACACCATACATTAAAAATAACCTCAAGGGCATAATGGTAGTAAATATATTATAACATAATTAGGAGTTGATGAGCTTTGAGTTCTTATTTTGTTTTCAATATAGCTTAATTGTAAGCACATATGCATTAATATTTAATAATGGTCATTTTTAACAACTGGCTCACAAAATTCTTGAAAATTAAAAATTGACTCTAGGGAACTGGCAGAAGTTTGCTCTAGCTGACCCTGGGATATATTAAAGATACCTTAGTAAGCTTGATTCAATACGTAATTTTTTCAAATTCAGTGAAAACGATGGCATGAGATTTAGATGCAAACGAAGAAATACTGGATGTTTCTTATGTGATAGAATTTCTCTATAACTCAGTCTAAGAAAAACATTAAGAAACTTGTTAACTTGCCAGGCCATCTTGCTTTACCCTCCACAGTGGACAACGGCTGTTTCTCGACTCTAGTTATGACTTGACTTCCTTTTGATTCTTCCTCTTTCTCTGTCTGCTTCTCCTTCTACTTGCAGCTTCTTTTTTTTTTTTTTTTAAAGATTTATTTATTCATGCATACAAGAACTGGTACAGGCCAGATGTGCGGGAGAGTGAGAGGATTCACCAGAGACAGAGCGGGGAGCAGAACAGGCAGACAACAGAAATACACTGCTGAGGGGAGCAGCAGGAGAGACAGGAGAGGTCTGCCACACAATGTGGGCATCTTCGCGGCCGGTGGGGATCCAACAGGCACTGCAGAGGCTGCAGGCAGCTTCACAGTGCCGTGCTCAACAGCCTGCGCCACCAGGGAGGCCCTCGCAGCTTCTTTTTAATGCAGCCTATGCTTCATGTTTTAAAACACACCTCCTCCCAATTTCACATTTACATAAACTACTATAATGATTCATTTGAAGATGGACTATTCCTCCAAAAGCCACTGTGGGCTAGTACTTGGTGTGGTGTAAAGCTTGTGTTAATAAAGCTCCTCTAATTTAATTATAAGTACCAGAATAATAGAGGTGGGTTTTTTTCTGAATTGTATTTTAGAAAATCATAATAAAAGCTAATAAAATTCTCACATAGTTAAGAAATTCAAATAGCCTATTATTTACTTACTACACTTGATTAGTATAAGAGGGAAGAAATTTTTAGTTCAAACAAGTAAATAAAAATGACCTTAGAGGGCCTCCCCGGTGGTGCAGCAGTTGAGCGCTGGGCTGCGAAGCTGCCCGCAGCCTCTGCAGCGCAGGTTCGATCCCCAGCTGCCTGCGAGGGTCCCACATGGCGCGCAGACCTCTCCTGCCGCCCGCTGCTCCCCTCAGCAGTGTACTTTGGTCCTTCTGCCTGCTCTGCTCCCTGCTCTGGCTCCGGTGAATTCTCTCACCCTCCCACGCTTCTGACTATACCCAGTGCTTGTATAAATAAATAAATAAATCTTTAAAAAAATGACCTTAGATAAGTATTGGAAACCTAATTAGAGACTTTACATAAATTTGGGAAATACTTTACTATTAGCATGGATGAATTCATCTGGGAATTATCACCTCTAGCATTTAAGTCAGGCATAAAGAGAACCTCCAAAATTATTGCTTTGAAAGAACTGATAAGAACTGATCTGTATCGTGCAATCTATAGAAAAAATACCATGCTTGTTTGATCACTTCAAGATAAAGCCTCCAGTTAATTCCTTCCCATACTCTTCCAGTTAGATTGTGAAAGTAAGGAGCCACTACCTCCCTATTCCTCCTCCTCACCTGGCTGCCCCACCCAATATCATGGCAGGAAAATTGATTTGAACTTTGATGTAAGGCACCACCAAAATGCTTGAGATGCTGTGGGAAATGGTATGGTTGTTCTGGAAAAAATTAAATACAGAATGCCATGAGCTCCAGCAATTCCACTTATAGGTAGATATCCAAAAGATTTGAAATCAGGGGCTTAAACAGGTATTTGCTCACCCATCTGCATAACAGCATTAGTCACAATAGCCCAAAGGTACATACAGCCCAATGTACATTGATGGATAAAGGAATAAACAAAATGTGGTCTATACATACAAAGAGATATTATTCTGCCTTGAAAAGAAAGACATTCTGATACATACAACATGGAAGAATCTTGAAAACATTACACTAAATGAAGGCAGTCACAAAAGGACAAATACTGTACCCACTTCTATGAGGCAGTAGAGTTGTCAAATTTATAGAGGCAGAAAGTAGAATAGTGCACATCAGGGCTGAGGGAAGGGGGTTGGAGAGCTCTTAATGGGTACAGTTTCAGTTTGCGAGGATGAAAAAGTCCTGGGGCTAGACAGTGGTGACAGTTGTGCAACAACATGAATAGGCTTAATGCCACGGGATTGTATACTTTAAAATGGTAAATTTTATGTCTAGTTTACTGCAAAATTTTAAAAAGTGCTCTGAATTTATAATGAAGGTATGCAACGCGCAATGCCATCGCCCTGCAGTAGAGGGCACAAGGGCTAATGCTTCACAGAAAAGCTAGATTCAATATTCTCCCACAGGCAGTTCTGTTTCTGTCTATGACTCATCCACACCAGCAGCTCTCCCCAGACCCCTCTTAGCCTGGGGTAAGAACTGTTAGCTTTGTTTGTTGTAATGCTCACAAAAAATGTAATAAGGGTCTTTTCTAAAATGATAGTTTGAAATCAAGTAGATGGGAGAAAAATAGATTTATTCAAACTTTCAGTGTTGATTATTTTGTCTATGTTCATGTAAAGATCAGTGGTTAGTGAGTTACCTTGCAGTCCTTGATCTTAGGAAATGTCTCATCTGTACTTGAAGGCTTGGGTTTCATTTTAAGGGTCACTGATTGAGCCTGGTCAGTACCTGGTCAGTCAGGCGATGCCACAGGCATTGAGGCAGGTTTTCTACAGGACTGGTTTCCTGGTAATGCACATTAACAATGCTTGCTAGGTGAGGCTATTTAAAGCTTATTGTTGCTTTATTTAAAGGGAGCTTATTTGCTACCTTTATTCTCTTTAAAAGTTCTGTTTTTGTGCTGTATGTCTCAAAGTAGAGGAACGTCTGATGGATTTTGCACAAATCAGTTATTTCTCAGTTTCCTGCGGAGTCCAAAATGGCCAAAAGTGGATGGCCACGTGGCTACTATAGAATAGAAAATGATTAATAGCATCTAGGCTTCTAATTCCTAGAAGAGCTTTCTCACAGATTGCCTACACCAAGCATTTAATTAGAGCTGTGTGCACTTGGAGTTTCATTTCAATTCTTGTGAATTTTAACTTCTCTTAATAATGCATGGATTTGAGTTAGAATTTGTGACATCTAGCAGGGGCCCCTAGGAGCTGCATGTTACACAGAGAGAGGCACACGGGGTAGAAAGAGAGAAAGAGGCCACCATGACAGCTAGTCCTGCCAATGGAATCAACCTTGGCAATCACATCCTAAGCTGCTTCACTGAGGAGTTTGAAGGTCCAGATAGTTGTGGGTTCAAATCCATGCTCTGTCACTTATTCACTGGGTCACCTAAGCAAGTCACTTAATCACTGGGTTTTACCTTCCACAATTATAAAATAGGGATAAAAATAGGCACTATTTTGAAGGATTGTTAAAGGAACGAACAAGTAATGTATGGAAAGCATTTAGTTCTATACCAAACACACAAACACTCAAAAAACCAGTCCTTTTTACTCTTATATAGCAAAGAACTTTCAACATTCAATGCACTTTTAATGCCTTCTCCATTCTTTTCATCATCAGGAAAGGGAAGTTAGATGATTGTGTATTCTTTGGAAAACTGCCAATATTAATTCAATGGTATCTTTTGATTTGAACTTTTAAATCATAAGCTATTAGGGAAAGTCATTCTCTGTTTCTCACCTGCTTTCAGCAGAATGGTAATAGTGGTAGGAATGTGATAATAATATATGATACTGAGTGCATCTTTCATCAAGTTTATGTTCTACTTTTTAAATGTTTTAACAAAATGTCAAAATGTTCAAGCATCATCTGAGAAATAGGAACTTTTTATTTTATTATATTTAGAGAAGTTCAAAAAGAGTGAGTTCCACCTCCCTTCTTTAAAGTAAGTTTCAGATGAGGTTTTGTTGTTGGGCTGGGTGAACATAGAAAAAGTTGGTAACATAGAAAACCCCTAAGAAGTGGAAACTTTTCATCTTTATCATTATTATTTGGCAGCAATCCAGATTTATTTTGCCACCGAGCCAGAGTCACGTGGAGACATAAGGACAGGATCTATTCTGTTTCTTTCTGAGTTTTGGATCTTTCATGTATGTGGTAAAAGTTGAAAGTTGATTTTAACTCAACGGAGTCTCTGTGTGCACAAATGAAAAAGTTGAGGTACAACTAAATGATGTTAATTCAGGGACCTACAGTATTTAGTAATTAAAATTTACTTTCATTGAAAACTATGTCCAGGAGCTTGAAGGGATCATGCTCAGTGATATAAGCCAGAAGGAAAAACAAAAATACTGAATGGTTTCACTTATAGGAGGAATATAGGGGAACCAAATAAGGTATCAGGAAAAAATAACAACAACAACAACAACAACAATAATAAACCAAAACTAGCAGGGAACCATAAATAAGAGACATTCTGAAAGGGATGGGGAAGAAAAAGGATCAAAACAGGTGAGCGAAGGGCACAGGGGACTATGGTGATGGCTCACTGGTGAACTGGTGGTGGAATTTTACAGAGAATACACAATGATGTAAAAGATATAAATAAAAAATAAATTATTAAAAAAAGAAAACTATGTTCATACAAAAACTGAACATGATGTTTATTGCAGCTTTATTCATTATTGCCAAACCTTGGAAACAACCAAGATATCCTTCAATAGGTAATGAACAAATAAACTGAAGTACTCTTCAGACAATGGAATGCTCAATGCTAAAAAGTAATGAGATATTAAACCACGAGAAGACACAGAGGAACCTTAAATGCATATTAGTGAAAGAAGTTAATCTGAAAAAGATGCCTACTGTGTAGTTCCAACTATATGGCATTCTAGAAAAGGTCAAACTATGGAGATATTAAAAAGATCAGTGGTGGCCAGGGGTTGTGAGGGGGAAAGCCTGACTAGGCAGAGCACAGAGGATTTATAGGGCAGTGAAAACACTCTGTATCACCATAGCTATGCATAGTTATGGATACATGTCATTATACATTTGTCCAAACACAAAGAATATACAACACCAAGAATAAAGTCCAATGTAAACTATGTCATCATTAGGATGACATGTCATTATAAGCCCATCAACTGTAACAAGTGTGCCAGTCCAGTGAAGGATATTAATAGTGGACGAGGCTATACAGGCATGAGGGTAGAAGAAGTATGCTCAATTCTGTGAACCTTAATCTACTCTGAAAAATCTTAATAAAAAATTACTTTTAATTTTCTTAAAGCTTTCACCTTATCGATAGGGGGTATGAGGGATGATGTTGAGTATGGCCTGGCAATGCAGTTCTTATACTCAACTGAGAGAGAGGCACTTGCTGCTGGGAATCCTGACTTGCCTTAGAGATAGGGACAGGACGTAATAGTTTGGAAATCAATAAGCCATGCTCTGAGGTCAAGTCAAAGACTAGGCATACAAGTTGGGATCCTACCCAATTGCTGTATGTAGGCATTTAAAAAAAAAGGCTATGAGATTTAACAAACCAAATAACCATTTAACATTATATGCTCTCTTTCTAGGATTTTGACTCATCTTTATCATTCATATGTCAACGAGTGATAAAGTCCTTGGAATTACAATGTGTCCTATCAGAAACATTTGTGTGCTGTGTAGCATCATTATGTCAGTGTATGGCTGGGCTCCAAAGGTGCCAGAAGAAAGGGAACTGACTACCAATTGCACCAATATGTCTCTAAGAAAGGTTCCTGCAGACTTGATCTCAACCACAACAACACTGGATTTATCCTACAACCTCCTTTCTCAACTTCAGAGTTCAGATTTTCATTCTTTGTCTAAACTGAAAGTTTTGATTCTCTGCCATAATAGAATCCAACAGCTGGATACCAAGATCTTTGAATTTAACAAGGAGCTACTATATTTAGATTTATCTTACAACAAACTAAAGACTGTGACTTGGCATTCATTGACAAGTCTGAGACATCTAGATCTTTCTTTCAATGACTTTGACACCATACCTATCTGTGAACAGACTGGAAACATGTCACACCTGGAGACCTTAGGTTTGAGTGGGACAAAAATACAAAAATCAGATTTCCAAAAAATTGCTCATTTGCATCTAAACACTGTCTTCTTAGGATTGAAAACTCTTGCTCATTATGAAGAGGGTAGCCTGCCCATCTTAAATACAACAAAACTTCACATTGTTTTACCAATAAACACAAATTTCTGGGTTCTTTTGTGTGATGGAATGAAGACCTCAAAAATATTAGAAATGACAAATATAGATACCAAAAGCCAACTTGCAAGTTATGAAACTAAACAAAATATTATTTTAGAGAGTACCAAGACAACTGTCCTGTTACTTAATAAAATTGATTTACTCTGGGAGGACCTTTTCCTCATCTTCCAATTTGTTTGGCATACGTCAGTGGAATATTTCCAGATCCAAAATGTGACTTTTGGAGGTAAGGTTTATGTTGACCACAATTCACTTGACTATTCACATTCTGTAATGAGAACTGTAAAATTGGAGAAGGTACATTTCAGGATTTTTCATATTCCACAAGACAGAGTCTACTTGTTTTTTACCAAAATGAATATAGAAAATCTGACAATATCAGATGCACAAATGCCACACATGCTGTTCCCTACTTATCCTACAAGATTCCAATATTTAAATTTTGCTGATAATATCTTAACAGATGACCTATTTAAAAGGCCTATCCAATTGCCTTATTTGAAAACTCTCATTTTGAAAGGCAATAAGTTGGAGACACTTTCTTTGGTTAGTTGCTTTGCTAATAATACATCCTTGAAGCATCTAGATGTTAGTCAAAATCTGTTACAACATGAAAATGATGAGAATTGCTTGTGGCCAGAAACCTTGATCAACATGAACCTGTCATCCAATAAATTTTCTGACTCTGTCTTCAAGTGCTTGCCTAGAAGTATTCAGACACTTGACCTGAATAATAACAAAATTCATACTGTCCCTAAAGAGATTATTCATCTGAAGTCTTTGAGGGAACTAAATCTTGCATTTAATTTTCTAACCGATCTTCCTGGATGCAGTCATTTCAGAAGACTCTCAATACTAAATGTTGAAATGAATTTAATTCTTAGTCCGTCTCTGGATTTTTTTCAGAGCTGTCAGGAAGTTAAGACTTTAAATGTAGGAAGAAATCCATTCTGGTGTACTTGTGAGTTAAGAGGTTTCATTGAAAAATACTCAGAGGTCATGTTGGTTGGATGGTCAGATTCATACATATGTGAATATCCTTTGAATCTAAAGGGGACTCAGTTAAAGGATGTTCACCTTCCTGAATTATCCTGCAACACAGCTCTGTTGATCATCACCATCGTGGTTATCATGCTAGTTCTGGGGATAGCTGTGATCTGCTGCTGCTTCCACTTAGATCTGCTCTGGTATCTCAGGATGCTATGTCAATGGACACAGATATGGCACAGGATTAGGAAGACAACTCAAGGACAACTCAAGAGAAATGCTCAATTCCATGTGTTTATCTCATACAGTGAACATGATTCTGCCTGGGTAAAGCATGAATTGATCCCTAATCTAGAGAAAGAAAATGGTTCTGTCTTGATTTGCCTTCATGAGGGAAACTTTGACCCTGACAAGAGCATTGCTGATAATATCATAAACTGCATCAAGAAAAGCTACAAATCCATCTTTGTTTTATCTCCCAGCTTTGTTCAGAGTGAGTGGTGCCATTATGAACAATGCTTTGCACATCACAATCTCTTCCATGAAAATTCTGATGACATAATTCTTATCTTACTGGAACCCATTCCACTCTACTGTGTTCCTCCCAGGTATCCTATGCTGAAAGCTCTCATGGAAAAGAAAGCATGCTTGGAATGGCCCAAGGATAGGCGTAAATGTGGACTTTTTTGGGCATACCTTCAAGCTGCCTTTAAAGTTAATTTGTTAGAAACCAGAGAGATGTGTGAACTACAAACATTCACAGAGCTGAATGAAGAATCTCGAGGTTCTGCAATGTCTCTGATAAGAACAGACTGCCTATAAAACCTTCCCTTCCTTAGAGGAACTGGGGGCTGCCTATACTATGGGATGATACAACTTATGATACAACCTTATGATGGCAATTAGGCAATATCTATTAAAATAAAAAAACAAGTTCCATCATCATGTCAGTTCCTTGATGGTTTTCTAAGAATGTATCTATCCCACAGAAACACAAATTTACAAAATATAAAAATGTGCTCATCCGATTATTATTTATGATTATGAAAAAACAGCTCAAATGTCCACAAATAAGGATCAATTCAATAAATTACAGTACATTTCTATAATAGAATATTACACAGCCATTAAAAAGAATGAGGTAGCTATAGATTTACTGGTATGAAGAAAGTAATATTAATATGTTGGTTTATGCATTGAAAAAAAAAGTCTGAAGGAATCTATTACAGGATATTGGTTGCAGTAACCGTGGTTTGGGTCTAGGAGCTCGCATTACAGGGAACATTTGATTTTTATGTTGCATATTTTTACAATGGCGGAGTTGCTTAGAATGAATCTTCTTCTTTTATAAGTAGAAAAAAAACTTTAAATATAATATTTAAATCTTATGCATCCTACTTATTACTTGACTCTTTCCTTCTAGTCTCACTGGTCATAGAAAACAAGCTCACCTGAATTTTGCCAAATTATATTTCAAAAAGAAACATCAAGTTACTTTTCTGATTAGGAAAAGTATGAATGTTTTATAAATATAGAAATTATAAAAATAGAAAATGTGCTGTTCCTTTAAGATCTGACACCAATTTCCTCCCACTTCCTTGCATCTTATTGAGACTTATGAAGTTATTCATCCTTTCCTATTACTATATTCCCTTTTCTTTCATGCCCCTAGACCCTAACATTTTGCATCATACCTGCCTGTCATATCTCTCTCACCTTGGTTCAGTCAGGAAGTCTTAGAAATCCTTCAAGACACATTCCAAGTGTCAACTTTCAAAGAAGTTTGAAACCTTCCTCACTTCACTCCCCAGAAGTGATACTTATTGATTCTTTATAACACTGTGGGCATATTTCTATAACTGAACTGATTATGCATGTTTTTAAAGCTTTCCTTTTTCACTAGTCTATGAGCTCCTCAAAAACTATGGCAGGTTTCTCTCCCAGCTTGAACTGGCAGTAGTAGGATCAGGTCCTGGATCAGAGAAGCTGCTCAATGAATGTTTATGAGATGGCTATTGGGTTAGCCAGAGGAACTTAGTAGGGACTCAACTGGTTTCAGGATTGAAGTGCAGATTTTTTTTTTTTTTTTTGAATTGAAGTAACATTGGTTTACATCCTTGTTAGTATTGTGGAAGCATAGGATTTCCTTCCTCAGGCATAGTCACTGGATTTTTATTTAACAGATAAAGCATTCAAGGTAAGAAAAACTAAGGGTTTTGTTACTAATAAACCACAGAAATCCAAGGCAGTCTGATTGTAGACTTGCTTTCATGTTACCCTGCTATGCCTAGAGCTTGGTAACTATATGTTTCCTATGTAGTGACAGTCACCGTGGAAATGCTTGTTTCTATTAGATCTTATTCTTGGAGGGTTTGTCTTGTTCTTTAAAAGCAATTCTCATCATTGAGCATGTAAGCCAAATGCTGCCAAGCCCTTGGTGGCTACAAAGATGGCACATGAACCTCACCGACCCCAAATTCTTATCCTTGCTCCTTTGTTCTTCAGCAGGACTTCTGGTCCTCCTGCCAAGTCCCTCCCCATGAGCATTTCTGCGAGCTCCAAGGAGCTTGCACACCATTTCTTGCACTCTAGTGATCTCAGGTGGTTGGACCTGGGTCCTTTCAGGTCCTTGAAAGAGCTGGGCCCTATTCACATAGTTGAATGTGGGCACCTTCTAGAAGATGCTACTGTCCATGCTAAGTGTGCTTTCCCGAAATCATCCAACTCCATTTATCTTTGAGATGAGGAGCCATGCTGAGTTCCACAGAGCGGTGCCTTCAATATCTCTTGAAAACAGGGTGTCAGTGACTCAGCATTCCAGTCTTCCTCTCCTTGCTTTGAGTTAATTTTAAAAATAACTAAAAATTTAAAACCTTATGTCATATTAAACAACTGTTGAAAAACAGATAAACCTTCAAAAATAAAGCCAGAAATTATTATTCAATTGGATATGCACAAATAGACCATAGTTTTAACTATTGAAATCTATAAGTCAATTTTTAAAAATAAAAAGTGACTATGGTGACTATGGCTATATACACAATCTCATGAATCTGCATAGTTGAAGAGATGCTGAGGAAATAGGAAAATCCTGCAGATTCATTTCAATAAAAACACACCACGAGTATGTATAACCAATGTAATTAGCTGATGAAATGTTTCTATAACTATTATAACATAAAAAATAAACATTTCTGTTCAATTAAAAAACATTGCTAAATATTCATGTGGGTTCTTTCTGGACTATTTTTCTGAAAGGTAAAAATGAAGAAAATCACTTAATCTTTTGATGCTTGATAATACATTTATGAGGATGAAACTGAATAATTAGCCAGTTAGGTAAAAATGAAATCTGTTCCTTTGCTGTTTCCCTTTCTAGTTTATGTTTTGACACATTAATGTTCCAGAATTCATAAAATTCAAAAAACATAAAGGTATATCCTATTTCTTCACCTTTCCAATGTATATGGCACATTTGATATAAAATTCCAAAACATTTTAATCTTTAAAATGTTCAGAAAATCAGTTTCCTAAGCCAAACATATGGTTTGTAAAATCAAATAGTCAAATTATATGTGTTATGCAAGGGTTAGGGGAAAACCTAACCCATATAGTTCGACTATTTGATTTTACAAACCAAATAGAAGTTTTTTTCAACTTCTGTCCCCTGGGAACTGGCTGACCTCTCAGGAACCCAAAGCTGCAATGCAGGGACCCAGCCTCACTGTGTCTCTATTCGCCTGTCCTAAACCCATGTATCAGCACTCACTCCTCTCTTTCATGAGAGCTGGAAAAATAGTCCATGGGAACAGGGCGTATGAAACACCTCAACATTTTCATTGTGCCTTCCTACCTCTCCTTTCCAATCTCCCAATACTCCTCTCCCCTCCTCCCTATGCATATCAATTAATGCATATAAGTAGAGGGGCATGAATATTACCCTAGCAGTGAAGCTTCTGGACATCCTACATGCTACATATTTTATGCAAATTGGATGGTGAGCTTTGTCCCTTAAGGAGGCCAGGAGAGGAAGAAGGTGGCAGGGTGGATGGGGGTGAGAAATGAACTCCGCAGTAAGGACCTCAGAAAAAGCTTAGAGCCAGCATCTTCCTTAGTGTTTACAGGAGGGAAGCTGGGTAAACTTTAAACTGAGCTGACATACTGGCCCAAAACTGAATAGGTACAATTTTGTTTTTAATTTTTGAATAATCTGTCTTAAAACTCAGCGTTGAGCCCAAGAATAAAAAGGACAAAATGATATATGAAGGTATTAAAAAGGATTCAGAATTCATAAAATTCAAAAAACATAAAGGTATATCCTATTTCTTCACCTTTCCAATGTATATGGCACATTTGATATAAAATTCCAAAACATTTTAATCTTTAAAATGTTGAAAAAAATGTACCAAGAGAAAAGGAAGCCCAGGGGCCCCAGCTATAGTGCAAGTTCTTATTTTGCAGTTTGTCTCTAACCTTAAAGCCAGGGCCCCACAGAAGTCAAGAGCAGGAGTGAGGAGTGGCTTCACTTGGCTAGTTGCTCCCCACAGCCTTTTCCGATGTGGAAAGCAGAAGTTCAAGATATTAAATTAGATCTCATTGTGCATGCAAGAGTAACGTTGTCAGAAAAGTGCCCCTTCCTCTTAGTCCAGTTCTTCAATTCTTAGGTTGGCGCTTTTTTTCTTTCTTTTTAAGATTTATTTCATTTATTTATGCATACAAGAACTGGAATATAGGCCAGAGGTGTGTGTGTTGGGGTGGGGTGGGGTGTAGGTATGAGAGAATTCACTGGAATTGACTGGAATACACTGCCAAGGGGAGTAGCAGGTGAGTCAGGACGGGTCTGCTGTGCCATGTGGGTAACTTCCTGGCCGGGGGATCGAACTCATGCTGCAGTGGCTGGCGCTAAGTTGATAGGGCTGACTTAACCCCTGCACCACCAGGAAGGCCCAGGTTGGCTCTTTCTAAGGCATAGTATGAAAACTACCAGAACCCCTGATGTGGCTTTTGGGGGCAGCTATGGTATGTTTGCTGAAGCATTTGCAGCTTAGTGTTTTGTAAATTCCTTAAATTCTCTATATAAAGAGTCTTTGTGTCAGAGAAAGAACAGGTCCACTCTGACAGTGGCTCACCTTGACCTATCCCTGCTGTCACTCTTCAGAGGGCGAGTTGAAGGGACTTGTGGGACCTATTCTTTTGTTGTTTCTCATTTTCTTTCTTCGAAGCTTCTCCTCACAGCCTCTGAAAGGCCCAGAACAGGGCTGTGCTAGAAGGTCTACTTAATTCGTACTTCTGCCCAGGTCAGATATGAGGCTTTGTGAAAATTCTCCTGCACTATAGTACCAGCATCTTCTGAGAGATTGAAGAAATGCAGAATTTTAGGCTCCATCCCAGACCGACCGAGTTAGAATTTGCTTTTTAGCAAGATCCTGGCTGATTTGCATGAGCAGTGAGGTTTGAGAAATATTGGAAAAGGAAACATGAAAAAAGGAACCGAGGTTTTGCTCCCAGAGGCGGGCCCTTCTGTGAAACTTTGGGTCACAGTGCCACCCTGTGGCTACTCTGGTGATTGCCGCGGGGCTGTCTGGCCTCCAAGCTGAGTCTCCCAGGATTAGTTCAGTCCTGGCTGAAGAAGGCAGGTGGCCATTATAACCTAGTGCCCTGAGGCGTCTGAGCGCTGCCTCTCCTGGCCAGTCAGTCAATTAAAAAGACTGGGTCGGATGCCTTTTATCCAAGCTGAGAACGACTTACAGGTTTAGTCATTTACTGTATTAGAAACTGCAGGATTCACAGAGCCCAAGGAATTTCTTTTCCCTTCATGAGTTTTCCAGAAAATACAAGTCATTAAAACCCAGAGACACAAAGGATGGTTTTAGAGATAATCTCAATGAGTGATTATCAAAGCTAAGGATCACTTTCTAATAATGATTGAGATTTGCTGAACATTTACCATTTCCAAGGACCATTCTAAGCACCTGTAAGCATTCAGTCATGTGACAATTCAGCAAGGCAGGTGCTATGTTATCTCAGTTTTGCAGCTCCATGTTGACAATAATTTTGTTTGTATTTAGTATTAGTTGGTCTAGAAAAATCTATTCTAGCAAGAAATTATTACTATGACTCTAATAACTCTTAAAAATAACTTTGCACTGAGTTAAACCCAATCATTTCGACATTTGGGGAAGGGCAGTGCAGGCCCACAGGATGTTATTTGCCCAGCCTCAGCCATGCTTGGACATCCACAGCCTTGGCATCTCTTGCTGTGTATGGGCAGGAACAGGCACAGTGCAGGTTTTCTGATCCCATGCAGACCGGGTAAAGGAGTAGTCAGAGTCCTCAGTAGTTTTGCAGGTTTTTTATTTGGGGTTCACCAGGCATATGGCAGGCAGGGGTGCTGGCTGGGGGGCTGGGAGGCTGGCAGGCAAGTCTTCACTCTATCTGGGCTCTCTTGTGATCTCGGCTTCTCTTCGGCTTCTACTGCTGCTCCTGCTGCTGCTACTGGTGCTGCTGGCGTCCCCCCCGTGACGCCGCCCTTAAAAGCACAGTCTTAGCTCAGCTGAATCCCATCTACCTATGCCCACACCCTATTCCAGGTGCATGCCATCAGGCATGCATTCAGGACAAGGATCCATCATCTATCCTGATGGCGGAAGGGCAGAAAAGCCTGATATTTTCTTTACCCTACAGTCCACCCCCTCAGGGTTTTCTGCCATACAGTCTATACATATATATAAAATTTTATAAGCAAACAAACAATGCAGCCATGGCCCACAAAAACAAATACATCAAATATAACAAAATACAATATAACAAAATACAACAGAACACAAATAAGTCCAGGCAGGGCACCAACCTAGTGCAAAAGACAATTACTGGTACCAGCAGATGAGCCACCAAATCTGCTGCCGAAGGCACTGCTCATACGAGGGAGGGGAATCACTCACGGCATCTACTATATCACACTAGGAGCCGTCAGGCTTCCTGGCCTTCTCTGGCTGTAGTCTCGGCCACAAGGCACACACAGCATCCACCCCCAGGATGCACTAGCTCTGGGATTGGCAATTTTATTCTGTTGGGGGTAATCACCAACCCTCAGGGTTTCTGTCTGCAGTCGCTCCAACACTCGGCCTTCATGGCCACCCATGCGACTCACAGACCCCTGCACTCAGGCCAACCCACTGCACAAGCACATGGGTCGGGGATCCAAACTCTGCATTCGTCTTGGGCTCCACCCCAAGCCACGTTCCCCACCCGTCCCCCAAGGACAGGCTCCTCAGCTCCTCACCCTCGCTCAAGAATGAGCAGGGCATCACCCACAGGTGATTTTACGAGACTCACAGGGCTTCAGCATACTCAGGCTGCTTAACAGCCGCTTAGGGCTTCTCAACTTAGCATCAGTACCAGCTTTTGCCTTCTTAGTTGGCTTTTCTCCTCCACCTGGCTGCTGGGCATAACAGGCTGCTTTTGGCCATCTAGGCCCACTGGCCACCCCCAGATTCCCATCTCCTGGAGTTTACAAACAAAACTGTTCCACCCCCAGGGTCCCAAAACATATCAACTTGCAAGGTCCTCCGCCTTCTGGCGGGATTGTCAGTCCAAGTCCATCAGTCCATCAGTTCAAGTCCATTGGCCTCTCCCTGTGTCAGCAGCAGCGAGCGATGAATCGTGGTCCTCTCCTCCCCGACGATTCTGCTGCCTCAGGGGTTGTTGGCCGGTCCTTTCAGATGTCGTTGTCTGGTTCTCTCGGGCATCTCCTTCACGCCAGGTCTCGTCCTGTAGCTCCTGGATGTTGTCCACCTTCTGTGCCGCCATGGCACCTCCAGCGTCATCACAGGCAGTCTGCTCTCCTTAGTCCCTCCAGGTCTTCGGAGGGCTCCAATACCCGTCTGCATGGATATTGCCGACATACGCCAATTGTAAAGGCAGGACTGGGCACAGTGCAGGTTTTCTGATCCCATGCAGACCGGGTAAAGGAGGAGTCAGAGTCCTCAGTAGTTTTGCAGGTTTTTTATTTGGGGTTCACCAGGCATATGGCAGGCAGGGGTGCTGGCTGGGGGGCTGGGAGGCCAGCCAGCCTCCCAGCCCCCAGCAAGTCTTCACTCTATCTGGGCTCTCTCGTGATCTTGGCTTCTCTTCGGCTTCTACTGCTGCTGCTACTGGTGCTGCTGGCGTCCCCCCATGACGCCGCCCTTAAAAGCACAGTCTTAGCTCAGCTGAATCCCATCTACCTATGCCCACACCCTATTCCAGGTGCCCGCCATCAGGCATGCATTCAGGACAAGGATCCATCATCTATCCTGATGGCGGGAGGGCAGAAAAGCCTGACATTTTCTTTACCCTACATGCTGTTATAGGGCAGCCCCGATATCGAACGGGTTGCCTGGCTGTGGGTCCTCACCGGCGCGCTTAAAAGGGACTTATTAATACTCCACTGCAGGCACACACAAAAGGTTAATACAAGGTTTATTTACAAGGGAAAAGGAAATAAGGAAAATGTACAACTCAGGGATAAAATAGGGAAATAAAGTCTTTAATGCGTCCTACCCGATCCGCCGACCTGGAAACCCAAAGGCACTCTCAGAGCTGGCCAGACGCTGCGAGCTGGTGGAGAGCCAAAATGGGGATCCCCCAAAGCCCACGTGTCTGCCTTTTATATCTACCTGGCTGCTTAACCCCACCGTCAGGTCCCAGCCACCTTCCCTTTGGTGGTGATGGGATTTGGAGTTCCCAGTCTTTGATTTTGGCCTGGGGTGGGGGTGGAGTCCACAAAGCCTGTATGGAATTAGCTTTAGGACATCCTTTCCCCCTAACAATTCTAAGGCTCTCTAAATGGTTGATAGCCTCAGAATGGGAACTCCCAATGTAGAAACACACCCCAACTGCTGTCCTCACACCTGGTGGGCAATCCTGACCACACCTGACTTGTCTCATGATCAGAAGGATCAGGCCTGTGTTAGCCTTGCATGAGAGACATTTGGGGAACAGGAAGCTGAATTCAGAGAAGTTCCCCATGGTTACATCCTCCTGGAAAACTTCACTTTAGAAAGAGACTCCTCGGCCAATTTCTCCCATCTGTTCCCCAAATATACTCCCTAGGAAGAATAATTTTCCTAAAACACAGTTCTGTTCAGGCTATTCCACAACAAAAACTATTTCCAGCTATTCCCAGCTGGTTATGTGAGACAAAGCACATGTTGATTACCTTGGTGTTTTTTTTTTTTTTAAAGATTTATTTATTTATACAAGCACTGGGGTACAAGCAAGAGGCACGGGAGGGTGAGAGAATTCACCAGAGACAGCGGAAAGCAAGGCAGAAGGACAAAAATACACTGCTCAGAGAAGCAGTGGGTGAGACAGGAGAGGTCTGCAGCGCCAGGTGGGAATTTCCCTGGCTGGCAATCGAACCGGCACTGCAGAGGCTGCGGACAGCTTCACAGCACTGCTCTCAACCCACTGCACCACCGGGGAGGCACTGATTACCTCAGTTTTTGAAGCAAAATCAAATACCATCCTGCTTGTTGCTATTCCCTATACCTTATATTCTGTCTAGATTATTCCTTTTGTCTTCTGTGTTGTTATTGAATGATGATGGTCTCAGTGGAGACCTCACGGAGGCCAGGTAGTAAATAAGGTGGCCTTCCCTGGAAGCACTGCTTTAGTTAAGTCAATTAGAACAATGAGGTATGTCCCATATGGACACAGGAAAACAGTTCTGATAAGTAACAGAGCTGGGGCCTTTCTGGTAGTGCAAGGGGTTAAGACACAATATGTGAGGCTATCTGCAGACATTGCAGCATGAGTTCAATCCCTGGCCAGGGAGCTACCCACATGGCGCAGCAGACCTCTCCTGTCTCGCCCACTGCTCCCCTCAGCAGTGTACTTTGGTCAATCTGCCTGTTCTGTTCCCCACTCTGTCTCTGGTGAATCCTCTCACCCTCCTCACCTCTGGCCTGTACCCCAGTTCTTGGATGCATAAATGAATAAATAAATCTTAAAAAAATCTTCTTGATGATCTTTGAATCCTATCATCTGGAAATACCCTTCTTCTTGCCTATTTCTTTTTTTAATAATTAATTCATTAATTTTTAACTGAGGTAATATTGGAGTACCCCATCAGGTATTACTACCATAGTGCCCCCCCCCAACTCACCCATGTTCCACCACCAAAGACCTTTGTGCTTCATTCCCTCTTTGTTCTTTGCCCTCTCCCACCTTCTCCCCCATTTGGTGCTTCAGTTCTGTGGTCAGCTATCAAGGGTTAGGTTTTCAGCTTGTCTTTATCAGACTGTTAATCCACATATACTATCCAGTGTTTATCTTTCTCTTTGACTGATTTCACTTAGCATTGTCATTTCACGCTCCACCTATGTTGCTGCAAATGGCATAAATTTATCCTTTTTGATTGCTGAGTAGTATTCCATTGTGTATACACCACATCTGCTTGATCCAGTCATCTGTTCTGGGGCACTTAGTTTCTTTCCATCGGCTAGCTATAGTAAACAGCGCTGCAGTAAACACGCGAGCGCACTCTTCCTTTTGAATTAGTGTTTTTGGATTTTTTGGATCGATGCCTAGGAGTGGAATCTGTGGGTTTTTCCTGACTATTTCTAAGCTTCCACCCTTTTATTGTTTTTGTGAACCTCTAGTATCTTTCAAAAAAAATTATTTTAACTTAATGTACTAGTTAGTGATTGCTCGAATTATGTATTTTAAAAAACTTAAAATAGTGATGGTTTATAATAACCAAAATCTATTTTTCTAATTCACAGGTCTTTTTTTTAAAAAAAAGATTTAGTTTATTTATTTATGCTTACAAGAGCTGCGGAGTGTAGGCCGGAAGTGCGGGGGCATGGGGTGGTGGTAAGAGGATTCACCAGAGAAAGAGTGGGGAGCAGAACAGGCAGATCTACTGAAATACACTGCTGAGGGGAGCAGTGGGTGAGACAGGAGAGGTCTGCTGTGCCATGTGGGTCAGCTCCCTGGCCAGGGATCAACTCATTCTATAGTGGCTGGTGATACCTTGATAGTGTTGAGACTTAACCCCTTGCACCACCAGGGCGGAACAATGCACTTAATCGTTCATTGACTTTGTGACTATAAATATTTATAGATGAAGGAACTGAAGTCCAGGAAAGTACAGACAGGTTTAGTAAATTGTCTGAAATCCTAAGTGGGGGAGACAGGATTTAAACTCATTCTTTAAAGCCCAGGGATAGAGGTATTCACCTCTTAACCCTGTTAATGTTTTGCATCAATTGTAGTAGTGACACAGTCTATTCTCTTAGGTTTCCCATGCAACAGCAACAACCACAAAAACCACTTTAAAAAGTAAATAACCTTGGTGGCCTATGGGTTAAGTCTCAGCACTATCACCACTCTCTGCCAGGGAGCCAACCCACATTTGGTGCAGCAGCCCTCTTCTGTCTCCATGGCTGCTCCCCTCAGCAGTGTATTTCAGTAGATTCACCTGTTCTGTCCCCCACTCTGTCTCTGGTGAACTCTCTCCCTACCCTCAACCTGCACCTCTGACCTACATACCAGTTATTTTGTCACACACACACACACACACACACACACACACACACACGTAACAGTCACATGATTAAGGCCTTATTAGAGCAGCCAAGTGGGGTTTGTGTGTGTGGGTGTGTGTAGGAATAACTTTATGAAAAATGGCACTCTCAAAATGAATGGAATTCACCAAGTCCTTGGGATTGCTGGTTTACTTCCCAAGGAGTGAGGAATTCCAGGCATTGCAGTGCTAGCCAAGTCAGGGCAGGGAGGGCTGACTAGGAAAAGAGGCCCCAGGGTAAGACTAACAGTACCAACTGACAGGCCTGCCCATTCCCCACAGATTTGGGCTGAATTAAAAGGCCATTCAGGCCCCTCCCTTTCACAGACTTAGGCCATTGGGGCGATTGCCTGAGGCTGAAACGCAACAATCCCAGGGACTTCTGCTCCCAACAGGCTTGTGTTTGAAACCACAATATACTTGGCTGAGGTTTTACACACATTACTTTCTGGTGCTGGTGGTGAGGGGCGGGGGGGGGGGGGGGGGGGGGGGCGGGGAGGGCAGGGTGTATGTGCAAAAAAAAAAAAAAGGAGTCGTGAGAGGTCTTGAGAGATGGGGAATTCTTTTTCCAGTCTAGTGAATGAGGTTAATAAGTGGAAAAATAAAACCACTCTCTGTGAAGGGTCTTTGGAAGGGTTAGCAGGCCATGATAATTAAAAGCAAATTAAAGGGCTATATCATTCACTCAGACTCAATCGCTGCCTCTCTCAGCTCTGAGGGAATTGAACATACCTCAAGGGGGAGGGGTAGCAGCGTGGGAGAGAATGGGGCCTCCACCACCACATGGGATGTTAACTGCCAGGAGAAACAGGGATAGCCAGGGATGTTTCGCCCTTGGTATCCCCAATGCTAATCATAAATTAGGATATTAATTGATAATCTCTCCAAACTCCAGTACAAATGTCCACACATTTCAAAGGAATGTTTTCTAGTGCAAAAAACCACTCAGCCTGGATTTGGGTCATCTCTGGCCTCAGTTTCCTGTCTGTGAAAGGCAGGTACAGACTAGATCAGTGGTTTCCAGATGTTACTCTCTTGAGTACTCTCTGAAGCCTGGAACAGGTAGGAGGAAGAGGCATGTACAGAGTAGAGAAATTTAGTGAAAGTCTCTCCTGTCATCTTTGGCCTCAGACCCATTTTCAGCACAAGCTCTCTGAGCATTTAATTTTCATAAATCTGTTTTAATAATTCCAAGCGACCCTAGAAGTCACCGACTCTGCACCAGTTAGGCCCATATTGCCTTTTTGCTGTGTGGCAGGTTCCAGCCAGCATTGCATTTTTCTCAAGGAGACTTAGGAAGACCTGCCAACCCACATGGTGATAGGCACACACAGGTTCTGGCCTAGTGGCTTCAGCTGCTTCTGCAGGCGGTAGTGTTGAGCAACAAACACAAACCAGGGTAGAACTAAGAAAAGGCCTTTATTCAGGACTTGAAGACAGCAGTCCCCACAACTCAGACCCAAGAAACACTCTAGCTGTGTGCCATGTTTGCCTTAGGTGGGGCTCCCTTATGTACACAAAAAGTTGGGTAGTCTACACTCAGGTCTGCTTTATGCAAAAGAGGTTTTCAGTCAGTGCAGTTCTGATTGGTGGGAAGTTTGTCAACCACTGATGGGTGGAATTTCAGGGTCATTTTTGTTGTGTCAGAGAGGTTTCATTTTCTTTTGGGGATTGAACATGACTGGGGTGCAGGAGCTTGCAGGGCCCCTGGACTCCACCCTCTACCATCTCCCCATCAAGTACGGCTTTTAGGATATGTTAGACTTAGGATGGCTCCATTTTTGCTTTCCTTTTTTCTATTATTTGTCATTAGCTGTGTGGCCTGTGTTGAATGGGGATCACGCAGAGCACCATGGATATTTTCACATGCAGGTGAGATCGCGGGTAAGCTTCTGCAATGATTTCTCTGTGAAATCTTTCTTAAGTTCCAAATTTGGGTTATGACATTTTTCCTATGTTTTCTGCAAGCACACCACTTATTCATTGCTGTAGACCTTAAAGTTGTTTGTGTTATTGCCTACCCACCCACTCTTCATGTATTCTTTCTTAGGTCTTGAGGTCAGAAACCAGGCTTCTTCACTATGAGTTCCCAGGACCAGGCACAATTCCTCCCATATATAAGTGATTATGCAACAGGGTGGTCCCCAGGAAAAGGGCAAGTTTCCTGCCCCATACAAAGGAGGGTGGAGCTAAAAAAAAAAAAAGAGAAGAAGCTGCAGAAAAGACTGAGAAAGGAAGGAAGCAGAATGGAGAGCCAGAAGGCGACCGGCAGGAGGCACATGGAGCAGAGAGACATGTGAAGAAGCTGTGTTTGCCTTTTGGTCCTGGACTAGTTGAAACAGATGTGGGTGAGAGAACCATGGGGAGGTGACAATGGCAGTTTTTATCTTGATTTAGACTTTGCTGTTTTCCTCCCAGACTTGCCTGGTTGTTTCTGATCCTTTTCTGTGGGTCCCCACTGGAAGGTGCTTTAGATTTGTGGCAGGCTTTGGGGCCTTGCTCTGCGCCAATCCTGCTTGGGTGGACTTTTACCCATGAGGGGACAGGTAACTTTGGGTGCTTGATTTAGAAACTATGTTCTTTGCCTTTCCTGTATTGTTTCCTAATTGTATTAAAGTTTCTTTTCATCAAAGTCTCATATGTTTTGTGCTGATTTGGCAAATGGCAGAACCTATGTAGAGCAGGTAGGTTTGCGGGATCTGTGGTGCCCCCTCCCTGCCCTGTAACAATTGTATTTCCCAATAATAGCAACAACAATATTTCCACTTCCACATGTTCTTTTTTTTTTTTAAGATTTATTTATTTATTTATACAAGAGCTGGGGTACAGGCCAGAGGTGTGGGAGGTGGTGAGAGGATTCACCAGAGACAGAGTGGGGAACAGAACAAGCAGACTGACTGACTGAAATACGCTGCTGAGGGGAGCAGCGGCGAGACAAGAGAGGTCTGCCGTGTCCTATGGGTAGTTCCCTGGCCGTGGATTGAACTCAGGCTGCAGTGGCTGCAGATAGCTTCATAGGTTGAGTCTTAACCCCTTGTGCCACTCACATGTTCTTTTCACCCACTTTCCATTCTCCTAGAATGGCTCTTCCCTTTTCTACCTTTTAGTGGGTCCAAAGGTTTGTTCCTCTTCCTCTGAGAGGGGAAGCTATGAGATGTCAGAGGGAATGGTACAGGGTGCTCACCTTCCAAGGTTAGACTATAAAATGCAATGAGGCTTTTCTGCATTATGCTCTCCCTTAGGATGTTCACCCTTGAACCCAGTCACCAGGATTTCACTAAATGAAATAAATGTGGAAAACAGATGGTGCCTCAGGCAACAGCCAGCTTCAACTGCCAGATAAATGAGTGACTGAACCTTGGGTGACTCCATCCTCTAGCCTGCAAGTTTCCCAGCTGAGCTGCAGACGTAACTGGACAGAGAAACGGTGTCCCTGGTGTACCATGTACAAATTCTTTTTTTTTTTTTAAGATTTATTTTATTTATACAAGAGCTGGGGTACAGGCCAGATGTGCGGGAGGATGAGAGGATTCACCAGAGACAGAGTGGGGAGCAGAACAGGCAGACAAACCAAAAGCACTGCTGAGGGGAGCAGCAGGCGAGTCAAGAGATGTCTGCTGCACCAGTGGGAATCTCCCTGGTCGGCCGGAGATGGAACCCGCGCTGTAGAGGCTGTGGACATCTTCACAACGCTGCGCTCAACCCGCTGTGCCACCGGGGAGGCCCATGTGTACAAATTCTTGACCCACAGAATCTGAGAGCACCTTGAATGTTGTTTTGTACTGCACCTTTAATGTTGGGGTTATTTGTAATGCACCCATTTCATGGGGACAACAGTCAATGATCAATGAAAGACACTAGATACATGAGTGAATCGTTGACCATGGTTTTAACAGAACTTTGGACCCACCTACAAGGTGGAAAAGGGAAGAGCCATTCTAGGAAATCAGTGGGAGAATATCGTGTCTTTCAAAAATTTCAATCATCAATGTCTATAAATATCCATTATCCTCTGGTAGAAAAGATTCTTTTAAGAAATAGTGTCCTGTCAATCCATGAATAAATATGAAGGAAATTTAAATGCATGTTACTAAGTGAAAGGAACCAGCCTGAAAAGGCTGTAGTTGTATGATTCCAGCTATAGGACATTGTGAAATGTGTACTAGAAAGATAGAAGAAAGTATTAGTTATTACTCAGAATTGGTGAGGGAAGTGATGACAGATGAACACAGAAGGCACTGAAATTATTCTGTAGGATGTTATAATGATAGATGCACGTTATATTCATTTGTCCAAACCTATCGACTGGGGCCTCCCCGGTGGCGCAGCGGTTGAGCGCTGGGTTGCGAAGCTGCCCACGGCCTCTGCGGCGCCGGTTCAATCCCCGGCTGCCCCCCGGCCACCGGAGGAGGGTCCCACATGGCGCGCAGACCTCTCCTGCCGCCCGCTGCTCCCCTCAGCAGTGTACTTTGGTCCTTCTGCCTGCTCTGCTCCCCGCTCTGGCTCTGGTGAATTCTCTCACCCTCCTGCGCTTCTGACTGTACCCAGTGCATGTATAAATAAATAAAATAAATAAATAAATCTTTAAAAAAAAAGATTTATAACAACAACAACAAAAAGCCTATCGACTGTACAACAGTAAGAGTGAGGCTAGTGTAAATTACTGTGTTTGGGTCAACGATGATTCATCCATTGTGACAAAGCTACGATTCTGCTACATGCTGATAGCCGGGTAGGCTGGGTGCATGTGGGGGCATGGGGCACCTGGGATATCTCTGTACTTCCCATTCAATTCTCTCTTCTTTTCATTAGGTTTTGCTGTGAACCTTCAATTGCCCTACAAAATAAATAATTTTAAAAAGAGTTTAAATATGGTCATGTTTGTCTAAGTGCCTAGGGATTCTTCCTTCCCTTCCCTCAGTCTCCTCATGAATAAACAAGTTATGCAGCAGTTGGTGGATTTTTTTGTGTGTTTGTCACTGCGTTGGAACTGGAGGGTAAAGGACCGTGTACACCAGGGGTTAATGTGCTTTGAGACTTACTCTTTCCATCTCGTCTTTGTTTGGTGGATTTCGTGTTATCTGGGAGCTGATCTGTTTCCAACATAATTTAAGTAGTCTTGTGTTTTTGCCATGAGTGACAGTGAAAAAGCTTCAGCCTTAAAAGACATAGAACTAAATGAATGGCTTAGGATGAGATTAAAACAAGGACTCCAGGGCAATTTGAATAATGAATTAAGCATTCATTATTCTTAGTCTCTCTCTCTAGCTTTTATTAATTAGCAACTGTTTTCCATAAAAATATCAGTGGGATTATCATCCTTAAAACTGACCAAAATAAATGTGATGTTTAATTTTGTGTTTTAATTAAAACTAGATGTTATAATTGGGTTCTATTGTTAGGTCTATTTGTTTAATAGATGTCTCCCCAGGAAATACAGCAGGTGACCATACAGTTCTCAGAGTGATTATTTTCATGGAAGGTGATTACAAATGGTTTTCATGATTTAAAAATGAAAAAACATTGATAATGGTGATTATTGTTTTTAGTTTAAGCTGAGTCATGAATATGACTTGTAGGCATGCATATATGTGTACACACTTGCCAAACATTTTGGTAGAAGAGAAGTTGTCAGTATTCTGCCAATATCCATCAAGGGATATTTCCAAAACAGTTTTCTTTAGATTGGGAATTTCAGGACAGAAAACTGCATTGCTAAAAGCCTACGCAAATACAGAGAAAGTCTGAGAGCTTTTTTTCTGTGAGTTTTTCACAGAGATGTGATTATAACTGGTAGATTCTTTTTGTTCATTAAAAATAACCTTGAGGGCCTCCCCGGTGGAGCAGCAGGTTGAGTGCAGTGCTGTGAAGCCATCCGCAGCCTCTGCAGTGCCAGTTTGATCCCCACCAGGCACGGAGCAGCCCACATGGTGTGGCAGACCTCTCCTGCCGTGCCCGCTGCTCCCCTCAGCAGTGTATTTCACCGGTCTGCCTGTTCTGCTCCCCGCTCTGTCTCTGGTGAATCCTCTCACCCTCCCACACATCTGGCCTGTACCCCGATTCTTATATAACTAAAACAAAAAAAATCTTAAAAAAATAACCTTGCTGGGATTTTGTATTGGTGACCACCCATTTTGTTCATTTCTTTAGGTTTAGTCACTTTCCCCAGCGAGGCCCCACTTTCTGATCTGAGAGCTATAAACCTGGCTGCCTGCATACTTGTACTAGAGTGGAGGAAATGGATGAGGGTCCCCTGGTTAGAATGTAGAACACTTAAGCCCCAATTTTCTACATAGTTCCCTTCCCTGATGTCACTGAATTTCAGAGTCCTCTGACCCCCTTCTTTAGAGAGTCAGCTTTGAGCTTCTGAGACTGGGGGCAAAGAGTTGGCATATATTGGAAGGGGAGTAGTGTCTATGTGCTTCTTGTCCAGACTTGTAGCCGGTCTTCCATTCATAGTTTCTCTTCCACCCTGGACCCAACTTCTACATCTTTCTGAAGTTACGTGACTTGGATCAGCCTCTACCAGGATGTCCCATTGTTAGCCTTGGCTTCAGCTCCTTTTGATCACCTTAATCAATAACCACTTGTCCACATGTTTTCTGGATTCCAAAATATTTCTTTTCTTTCCCTTTGTCCTTGTGGTTTACATCTTTTATCCAGACATTCACTGTTGTTTTGATGAAACTAGTGGAGATGGGACAAAATTGTAAATGGTATTTTCAACTTACCACATTTGACAGGATTTTCAAGTGATAGAATTCACATAATGAAATGGAGAAAATATAAATTGATCTGCATTATTCTAATTCCTATTTGACTCAGCCTTGCCTTTAACATTGCCTTGGGGCGCTAATTTTGGTTGTTAGTCTAGGATTTTATATTTCCATCAGTGTCCTGATGGACACTGTGTTAAACATTTGTGTTAAATGTTTATGTCAGTCAGAAAAAAAAGAAGAAATGCTGAAAATCAATAAACCATATCAAACAATGAGTAAAAGAACTGCAAATTAGACCCAAAGAAAACAGAAGGTATTCATTAAGCTAAAATTATCAGCACTATAAGGCAGCCACTGTAGCATGTGTTCGATCCCTGGCCAGGGAGGTGACCCACACGGCGCAGCAGACCTCTCCAGTTTCACCCGCTACTCCCCTCAGCAATGTATTTCAGTGAATCCTCATGTTCTGCTCACCACTCTGTCTCTGGTGACTCCTCTTACCCGCCCCCCCCCCCCACAACTCTGGTCTGTATCCCAGTTCTTGTATGCATAAATAAATAAATCTTAAAAAAAAAAGTTTACTAGCAGGGCCTCTCTGGTGGCGTAAGGGGTTAAGCACCGCACTATGAAGCAATCTGCAGCCTCTGCAGCATGAGTTCGATCCCCTGCCGGTTAGGGAGCAACCCACATGGCACAGCAGACCTCTCCTGTCTTGCCCACTGCTCCCCTCAGCAGTG
Organism: Talpa europaea; assembly: GCF_964194135.1. Classification (NCBI taxonomy): domain Eukaryota; kingdom Metazoa; phylum Chordata; class Mammalia; order Eulipotyphla; family Talpidae; genus Talpa; species Talpa europaea. The sequence continues at coordinate 122,591,208 of NC_140071.1, forward strand.
TATTTCAGTCAGTCTGCCTGTTCTGTTCCCTGCTCTGTCTCTGGTGAATCCTCTCACCGCTGGGTCCCGCCCCAACCCCTCGCATCTGTGGCCTGTACCCCAGCTCTTGTATGCATAAATAAATCAATCTTAAAAATAAAAAGTTTACTAGCAGCAAGTGTGGAAATGTTTCTATAACCTGTTTTTTAGGCTGCAGCATCTCTCAACTCCTGTCCCCTTAGGTGCTTCCTCCTTAAGGTCACTGCTTAATGAGTTCATTCAAAAGAGATTCACTCAAGTCCAGGCCACAGGTCTCTCTCTGTGCTGCTGGGATTGGATGGAGGGTGAGCTGGATCCTCTGAATCCATGGTTATGCAAAGAATCCAGGGATTTAGCCTACAGATTTTACCTTTAAAGGTGAAAGTTATAAGATTCGAATAAATGCACAAATGAAATTTGTGCAATTGTGGGATTATCTCAATAATGTGGTAGACAAGCCTCAGTTTTAAATACCTATAATTGTTGCAATCAGAGCCTATATCTAAAATTCATCACACTCGTTAACAAGCCATGATGATGACAAATAAACCCATGTCTGACGTTTTCCTATACTGGTTGACAACACATTAGATAGTGAATAACCTGCAAGTAACTGAAGCACGGCTTCCTCCAGGCCACAGGCTTCCTGCCTGGCCACTCTCTGGCCACACCCCTGCTGTGGGCTCCTCCTTAGGACAGACCACCCAGATGTTGCTTCACCAAAGTAACACGTTATTTTACAAAGTTTATATGGAAGTATTTAAAAGCAAATTATAGACTTCGAATCAACCATCTCTGCCACATTCTAATTAATGACCTGGACAAGTTAGTCAACATTTCCTTGTCTTATTTCCCTGAGTTGTCTATACACATAAATTGTTGGATCAATAAAATGAAGCAATGTATGGGAAGTAGTTAGGATTGTGCCTGACCTAAAAAGAAAAAATGAAAAATGGAAGATGCTATTATAAACTATAGGCTGCTAGCCATTGTGCATCTTCCATTTGCCTTCCAGAAAGCTCTGCTCTCTAAGTTGTGGTAAACATGGAGAGTGAAAACTCACATCCATGCTGGTACCCTGGGTGCTGCTGCATAGTAGGGAGAGGTTGCCACAGTAAGAAGGCAGGGTCTCAGCTTACAAACCAAGAAACTGATTTTCCTCAAAGCTTCCAGAGGTGACTTGTGATAATCAAGCTCATTGGAGACTGATGTATAAATCAGACTTTCAATTTATATATCTTAATGAGAAATATAGCTACTGAGTACATTGGATATTTGAGTTTCTGGGAGTAAGTGATGATATCTTGAGTGTGGGCTCATTTGATGCCCTGAATGCATTCCTGAAGACTGCATTATTCAAAACTCATGTTACATAATTCAAAGCAAGTTTTTCCACATTAATAAATTTGAACTATGGAGGAGTATGTTTCCAGGGTACATAAATCTGTACCCATTGGCATGTAACTTCCTTTTAATGGTGGTTTTCATTTCTTCGGCATGATCTCTGATATTCTGCAGAAATGAATCTGCTACATTGCAAGCATATCATGTCATATGGCTGTTATGACTTCAGAGCATTTTACGACATCTAAAATCTGGAATAAATTTATTGCTTGGGTGCACATTGTGAATGCTCAGATGATATGATCATAGGATTGTAAAGAAAATATTTTAAATTGTAATAATTGCCAACTGTCATCAAACATTGACGAAGTTCTGAACCTTGTGAGTGGTTGCTGAGTTCACAAGAACTGGCAAGAGGAAGAGAGGATTTCTGTTTTAGAACCAAAGTAGCATAGTCTGCAACTTACTTGTCTGAGCAGTTTTAAAATTGAGAAATTCTTTTTTTTTTTAAATAAATTTTTATTTTTATATTCCCCATACAATTGCAACCCCCTTATTTTGGCCCCAATCCCACCCCTCCCTGCCCCCCAACCCCCATAGAGTGTCTCTGTTTCATAGTTTTTTGTTGATTTTGATTTTCACTTTCTTATAGTTATTCATTTTCCTGGTCCCTTATTTAAGTTTTCTAGATTCCTGCTATGAGTGAGACCATCCGGTATTTTTCTTTTTCTTTCTGGCTTATTTCGCTGAGCATGATCCCTTCCAGCGCCATCCATGTTGCTGCAAATGGCATGTGTTTATCTTTTTTGAATGCTGAGTAATTTTCCATGGTGTATATGTACCACATCTTCTTGATCCAGTCATCTATTTTTGGGCATTTGGGTTGTTTCCAAAGCTTAGCTATTGTAAACAGTGCTGCTATAAACATAGGGGTGCAGGTGTTCTTTGGAATTGATGTTTCTGTGTCCTTTGGGTAAATACCTAGGAGTGGAATTGCTGGATCATATGGAAGCTCTATGTTTAGTAGGTCCAGAAATCTCCACACAGCTCTCCATAGTGGTTGGACCAATTTTCACTCCCACCAACAGTGCAGAAGAGTTCCTTTTTCTCCACAACCTCGCTTACATTTATTGTTGCTGGCTTTTTTAATATGTGCCATTCTCACTGGTGTAAGATGGTATCTCATGGTAGTTTTGATTTGCATTTCCGTAGTTACAAATGCCTGTTGGCCATTTGCATTTCCTCTTCAGAGAAGTTTCTTTTTAGCTCTTCTGCCCATTTTTTGACTGGATTATTTTCTTTGTTGTTGCTGAGTCTCATCAGCTCTTTGCAGATTTTTGTGATCAGTCCTTTATCATTAGTGTTGTGTGCAAAAATGTTCTCCCAGTTGGTGGGGTTTCTCTTTGTTTTTGTTAGTGTTTCTTTTGCTGTGCAGAAGCTCTTTAATTTGATGTAGTCCCAGCTGTTTATCTCTGCCTTCACTATCACTGCTTTGGGTGATGTGTCTGTAAAGATGTCTTTGATGTGCATATCACGTAGTGTTTCGCCTATATTTCCTTCTATGTATTTTATGGTTTCAGGTCTTATGTCTAGTTCTTTAATCCATTTTGAGTTGATTTTTGTGTATGGTGTGAGGTAGTGGTCAAGCTTCATTCTTTTGCATGTAGCGACCCAGTTTTCCCAGCACCATGTATTGAACAAACTTTCTTTGCTCCAATGCATAGTTTTTGCTCCTTTGTCAAACATTAGTTGACCATAAATCTGTGGGTTTATTTCTGGATTTTCTATTCCATTCCATTGGTCTGTATGTCTGTTCTTGTTCCAATACCATGCAGTTTTGATGATTATGGCTTTGTAGTATAGTTTAAAGTCTGGGAATGTGATGCCTCCATTCCCTTCTTTTTTTTCAGGAGAGCTTTGGCTATTCAGGGTTTTTTGTGATTCCATATGAATTTCATCAATAATTGTTCTATTTCTTTGAAGAATGACATTGAAATTTTGATTGGAATAGCATTGAATCTGTATATTGCTTTTGCTTTTGGTAGGATGGCCATTTTAATAATGTTTATTCTTCCAATCCATGAGCAGGGGATGTCTTTCCATTTCTTTGTGTCTTCTTCTATTTCTTTTAACAGTGTTTTATAGTTTTCTTTGTATAGGTCCTTTACCTCTTTTGTTAGATTTATTCCCAAGTATTTGATTTTTTTTGATTTGATAATAAAAGGGAATTTTTTTTTTGATTTCTTCTTCTTCAGATTTATTGTTTGTGTGTAGGAAGGCTACTGACTTTTGCATGTTGATTTTGTATCCTGCCACTTTACTGAACTGATGGATGAGTTGAATTAGTTTTTCTGTGGAGTTTTTGGGGTTCTCTATGTATATTATCATATCATCTGCAAATATTGATAGTTTGACTTCTTTTCCTATTTGGATTCCTTGTATGCCTTTCTCTTGTCTTATTGCTCTGGCTAGTACTTCCAGTATTATATTGAAAAGCAGTGGTGAGAGTGGACATCCTTGTCTTGTTCCAGATCTTAATGGAATTGCTATCAGCTTTTCACCTTTGAGAATGATACTGTCTATTGGCTTGTCATATATGGCCTTTATGATGTTGAGGTATGTTCCTTGTATCCCAAGAATTTCAAGGGCTTTTATCATGAATGGGTGTTGCACTTTGTCGAAAGCTTTCTCAGCATCTATTGATATTATCATATGGTTTTTATATTTCTTTTTGTTGCTGTGTTGGATAATGTTGATTGATTTTCGGATGTTGAACCATCCTTGTGTCCCTGGAATGAATCCTACTTGGTTGTGGTGAATTATCTTATGGATACATTGTTGGATTCTGATAGCTAAAATTTTATTGAGGATTTTTGTATCAGTGTTCACTAGGAAGATTGGCCTGTAGTGTTCCTTTTTTGTGTTGTCCTTGTTCGGTTTTGGTATTAGTATAATGTTGGCTTCATAGAACGTGTTTGGTATTGTCCCTTCCTTCTCAAAAATTGAATTCTTGATTTCTTTTTTAATTTGGGGGATTTGCATGATTTCTCACTTTAAGCATAGAATGAGACCTTTTGAAAGTTTGTCTATGATTTGAAATGCATGCTACTCAAATTCATCTAAAATGTAATTGTGCTATACTAACAAATATTGATTCTTGGGTCTTTGTCTTTTCAAGAGGGAACAGTAGAAAAATTTGGGCTTTGAAGCCACCAGACAGATCTGGGTCTAATTTAATTTTGTGTCACTTATTAGCTGTTTGGGATTTAGTTTCTCATTTATAAAATGGAAATAAATGCCTTCATATGAGATGATTCTAAAGATGAATAATAATATTTATCACTTATGGGGGGTTTATTATAGGTCAGTGAATTTATTTATATTATTGCATTAATATCAGAGAAATTCTCTAAAGTAGAAATTACTATTCTATTGAGGAAAAGAATTCAAGGAGGTTTGGTAAATGTCTAAGATTTATATATATATATATATATATATACAGAGTATTTCATATATAATTAAAATGTATGCATATACATACATGTATATACACAAGTGCCAAAAAGTAAAATATAGGTATACATGTTTGCATACCTACAGATAAACACAATGTGTGTATACATATATGCAAATATACATAGGTATAATCTCCAAATTTCCAAGAAAAGTAATTATTTAGTTGGGATCACCTGCTGCTTCCTCAGACAACAGACATCATTCAATTTGTCCAAAGTCAGAAATAAAAGGCAGCCTGCAGTTTCTTTGGCTGTCGTAGAGAAAGCCCATGGAATCAACAAATTTTGGAAGAATCTGACTGATATAAAAGTTATTCTACCTGTTTCCTTGGACAGAGCTTTGCTAATAAGTGGTGTTCACAATGTCTTCCTTTCATTTGTTTTCTAGAATAATGTGTCCTGTGGCATACCCCAAGGTGTGAATGACTAACTACCCACGGTAATTGAATATTTACTGAGGGGTGACATGGAAAGGTGTTTTATGTACGTGATTATCTTTGCCCTACCTCTCCTGGGTTATGTGCCTGTTAGTGACTCCCAGTTAGTAGAATTTTCGATGACCATGAGTATGAACCTTGGGGTTGTGAGAGTGGATGAAAACTTTCTTTTAGAATATTAATATTAATGATGATCACATTAATAATAGCAGTAATCAACAAATATATAATTATATGGTATATAATTAACAATTACAATACTCATTTGCCCGAGTATTAAACCTCACTTACGTCCTAGTATTTGACATATTACTTCATTTATGTCTCATAATTGCTCCCAAGATAGGTTCTAGTATTATAATCCCAATTTTACAGATGAGGAAGGTGAGAGGTGAGGCACAGAGATGTTTAATGGCCCATCCAAAGTCACACAGCATTGGCAGAGACAGGATTTGAACCCAGGCAGTCTGGCTCCAAGTCCATCCTTTTTACCACTAAGGTTCTTAGTGAAAAGTCACTAGTTTTTCCACCAAACTCTGGCAATCCCGTCCTGGAGGAGCCATCTGAGAGGCACAGGAAGTGCTTTAAGAACCCTAGAAGACCTCTGGCTCTGAACTCCAAGTGCCATGTTCCTGGGCCCTCCTCTTCAGCAGGGGGTGCCCAAAGCTCACATTTTCAGGGTTCACTTTTATTTATTTATTTTAAAGATTTATTTATTTTTATACAAGAGCTGGGGTACAGGCAAGAGGCACGGGAGGGTGAGAGGATTCACCAGAGACAGAACAGGGACCAGAACAGGCAGACAACCAAAATACACTGCTAAGGAGAGCAGCGGGAGTGACAGGAGAGGTCTGCCATGCCATGTAGGTTGCTCCCTGGCTGGCCAGGAATTGAACCCACGCTGCAGAGGCTGCGGACAGCTTCGCAGCGCAGTACTCAACCTGCTGTGCCACTGGGGAAGCCCTTCAGGGTTCACTTTTAAGCACAGATGCTTTGGTTATTGAAAACCAGAGCTCCTGGTACTTAATAGGAAAAGACCAGATCTTAAAACTTTGCCAATCATTCTTGAAGTATTTATAGTATACTAATCAAATGAATGGTCCAGTACATGGAAATAGTGGAGGAAATGATTTAGTACATTTCTTGGAGGGTCAACAATCGGTATTGATAATGATGAGCCAATAGACCTGCATAGGTGCCAAGATTTTAGCAGCACTTCCTGACTCCAGATGAACACAAAAACACCCAAAGCAGGGCTCTTTCTTACCACACTTTATTTATTTATTTTTTTAAACAATTTTTTTTTAAAGATTTTATTTATTTATACATGCACTGGGTACAGTCAGAAGCGTGGGAGGGTGAGAGAATTCACCAGAGCCAGAGTGGGGAGCAGAGCAGGCAGAAGGACCGAAGTACACTGCTGAGGGGAGCAGCGGGCGGCAGGAGAGGTCTGCACGCCATGTGGGACCCTCCTCCGGTGGCCGGGGCACAGCTGGGGATTGAACCAGCGCTGCAGAGGCTGCGGGCAGTTTCGCAACCCAGCGCTCAACCGCTGTGCCACTGGGGATCTTACCATGCTTTAAAGCATGCTTTTCTACATAGTCTCAGTTCTCAGGATGGCCTCTAACACATCAGTCCTCCCACCTTATTTGTAAGGTCACCGGGGGCCCACACTGTCGTCCTTCATTGCCCTTGGAACTTGTGCCAAAGTGTTTCCCTACAGTCACATTTGTCACACTCTGCAAAAAAAAAAAAAAAAAAAAAAAAAAGGCTCAGAGGAGCATCCCCAGAAGTTCAAACGTCAACCAGAAATTTACCAGGAGACCAGGTTTGGCAGAACTTGTACCTTTCTCAACAGTGGAAGGAAAAAGGCTCTGAGTGGTCTGTATCTCCTCCCAGGTACTTGCTCTATCCTTGAAATACTGTGCAATAAAGATCGGGTGATGGGACTAATTTCTAATGGGGGCCTCTCAAATTAGGAGCAGAAACAGAGCTGATTGTACTGGAATGCAATTTTCTCCAACATCTACATCCTCCAGCTGCCCTTCCAAGTGATCCTTTCCTGTATATACTTTGGTATAAGAAATCTAATTCAAAATTAAATGAGAAGAAGCAGGATATGCTCCAAGAACCTGGCTCTGGATGGAAAATCCCGTTTCTGGGTCCTCCCCTCCGGCAGGGGGCACTGGTAGTCCACATAGTCCCTCCCACTCCAGTCTCTAAGGAAGGGCTATAAAGATTGCCTGGGTTCAGATTTTAGATCTAAATCATGTGGGCTGAACAGACCTGGGGCAGGTTATTTGCCCTCTCTGTACCTTGGTTTTTCATGTGTAAAAGAAAGACAAATTCACCACCTAGACAGCTGAGCACATCCACTGTACTGACACATGTGAGGATTAAGCACAGCTCTTGGCATGTGGGAAGCTCTTAGTGAATTTTGACTGTTGTGATTAAACCTGTTCAAGCAGGCCAGCGCTCTGTGGGAAAGGAATCTGGTATTCTCTCACTGCTGTGCTGTCTTTTGGTGCTAGGGCAGTCTTTTTCTGCTTTGGGTGACATTGGCAAAGTTTCTGTCTTTGTTCGCCTGCAGCACAGGAAGCCCCCCTCACCTCCTGCAAAAGGCAACTCCCCTCTTTAAAAGGTAGTTAACTAGAAAATTCAAGGAAGTTTTCTCTCCTGGAAGATTGGGTCCCTGGGCACTTATCCTCGTGACTAACTGGTTTGGGGTTGAGGTCAGTTGAAGTTCAAGAGCGCCTCAATCCTGACTTTTGCTGTTTATTGATCTGTGGCCTTTCTAAGCCAAAGAGCTTAGCCTACAGGGCCAAGACCCAGGTTCAACAATGCAGCTTTTCTCTGGTGGCCCTGTTTACCTTCCGGGAGCAGGCAGGGTGTGGTCAGAACTTCTGGGGTGGCAAGAGCACCAGGGTGTGGTGAGAACACTGGGTGTGGCTGCATAGGACAAACCTTGGAGAAAGCAGCCGGGAAACAAGCCAGGTGACCCAGCTCTGAATGCTAAGGCCACCTGTGGTTCCTGCTCTGTGGTGGAGAAGCTGTGGGAACCTAGGACCTCTGCTCCTCCAACAAATAGCAGTGGCAACAAAAATCAAAGACCTTTACTGGTACTTGTTTTCACTGGTGGCAGACTCTCCACTGCTTTCCCTTAATCCTTAAGACCTTGGTTGTGCATGACTCCCTCAAGCTGTGTGACCTTGGGGATATACTTAACTTCTCTGTTCCTCAATGTCCTTATTTGTAAGAAGTGGGACAGTTAGGAGCACTAACTTGATCCTACAGTCAAGATGTTGGCATCCAGGGAGCCTCAGAATATGAGGGTGCAATTAGATCATGTGATGTTGAAATAGAGGGATTTATCTCAGTAACTTTAGGTTGCTGATCCCATTGTAGGTATAATTACATAAAGTGAAGATCTAGAAAGAATTGTCAGAGAAGGAACTAAGAATAAGATGTTATATGAAAGCACCCATCCTGATCCTGAAAGAAAATAAATGAACAGGCTGTAACAATAGTAATGGAGCTGAGTCTTGAACACAGAAAACCAAGCTACAGCTCACTGAACAGTGTGAACAGGGCTTAGATAAATGACATAAGGCATTTTATGTACCACAAGAACACCTTCAATCGACTAAATGAAGTATGTGTTAGCTGTGAAAAGAAGGAGGAAAGAAGATAATGAAAAGTACACCTTCCTTTTTGGGCTGTCTGAGGATTAAAGAAGAAAGCCCTAGTCCAAGGTAATGTTGAGTGGGAATTAACAGTGACTGACAGAGATTTCACAGGCATGATTCCTGCCATTCCCAGAACAATCCTATGAAATAGGTCCTCTGCAGGGGAGCAGCCTAGGGCACATTGAAAGAAGCAAGTGATGATGGGATTTGATCCCCACGATTATCTGGTTCTGAATCTCAAACTCTAGGCCCAAAATCACTGTGCCTACTGCCTTTCACTTATCAGCTTCATGTGAAGAGACATTGATTAAGCACTTGACTATGGGCCAGGTTGATGTGACCTTATTTAGTTGGTTGAAACTTCAAATTGAACTCAGTTCTTAAGCACTTAAAGAAAAATTGTGACTGGGTCCTGGATTCACCTCCAGGAATTGGAAGTAGCTCTTGCCCACAAGACCTCACAGGCTCAGAGGCTGAATAGGAACCAAATTCTAAGTTTATGTGGCAGCTTCCACACATCAACAAGTAATTCTTAGATAACAGCAGGTTATCTGAGAATTCAACTTACTTCTGACATTATCTACCTGAAGATGGCAACAGATTACCCGGGTAAAGGGCTCAATCTCCCAAGACACCCTCCATTTAGATGCCAATCAAACCCAGGTTATTACCTGTGTGATATTTTTTAATATTTTTTTCCTAAATTTCTTGATTCTTTATAATGTATTCTCTATTTCTTAACTGAAATTTTCTAGGTTTCTAGTTGTTGCAAGAGTGTTCATAATTGCTTTTAGGAGAATTTTTATGATAGTTCCTGTAAAATTTTTGTCAGAGAATTTTAACACTTTGGTCTTTGGATGTTAATATCTGTTGATTTCTTTTCTCATGCAAGATGAGATGTTCCCAGTTCTTGATATGCTAAGTAACTTTGGGTTGTATCTTAGAAGTCCTGTGCACTATGTCATGAGAGAATGTTCCTCTTTAAGTCTTTTATTTTAGCAGGCAGTCAACCCATTTAGACTTAGAACACACATCCTGGCCCACTTTTGTGGGCTGTGGTCTGAATGTTAATTTAACTTTCAAACCTTTGCAGTACTGTTCTGGTCTCCCCACTGTGCTCTGAGAGGCTAGTCTGAAACTTGGGTAGTATTCCCTTCTGTAGTTCAGTTCTCAAAGTTTTTTCTAAGTTGATTCTAGTCAGTTCAATGCTTGGGTCACTCAGAGATGAGCCTGGGACTTCAGTCCTCATCTCCATAATCCTTGCCCAGCTCTCCACTTAAAAGGGGGAGCGGATGCTGCCTCTTTGCTGCTTAGTGCTGGGTGGGCATTGCCAGCAAGCTCTGCCCACAGTCTCTCAACACCGTGCTTGGTGACCAGAAGGCAGCTGCCTCTGCTCATGTTTATTTAATGTGGAGCCAGAATAGCAGACAAGCTCCTCCCCAGGATCCTTGCTGCCACTGCACTGGTGAGAAGGGAAAAGGGGTGCCACTTCCTTGCTGCATTCACTTAGTGCAGAATCCGCGTGGTGACTGGACTCTCTCCCATATGTTCTGCAGCGTGGTGGGCAGTGGAGGGTGGTGTTTTTATGGCATTTGTCTGGACTTGCACAGTTAAAGCAAAAAAGATTCCAGTCCTCTAGTCATCCTCTTTCCTGGATCTTTTTGAAAGAGTGTGGGGTTTTCTTTATTTCTTCTTCTTCTTCTTTTTTTTTTTTGTCTGTCTGTGGTAGTTCTAAGCTATGAGTGACACTGAGTGACACTAGCTCCCAGACCAGGATACATGGCAGGAAAACAAACAAGAAAAGGGAAAAAAAAGAAACAACCATCAGAAGGAATTTACTGCCCGGTTGTCCCTCATGTCCTAAGTTCTTTAGCCAAGTCTACCATCTAAAAAGAGGCTACTTATAGTTGCTTCATATATTTTATAGAGGAGGAATAAAGTGTAATGTGCTTGGTCATATCTTTTTTTAAAAAGATTTATTTATTTATGCATACAAGAACTGGGGTACAGGCCAGAGGTGCGGGGGGTGAGAGGATTCACCAGAGACAGAGCAGGGAGCAGAACAGGCAGGTCTACTGAAATACACTGCTGAGGGGGAGCAGTGGGCAAGAGAGGAGAGGTCTGCTGCGCCATGTGGGTAGCTCCCTGGCTGGCTGGGGGATCGAACTCATGCTGCAGAGGCTACGGATGGCTTCATAGTGCTGTGCTCAACCCCTTGTGCCACTAGGGAAGCCTTGTTTGTTCTTATCTTGACTGGAGCCAACAACCCCTTTCTTAAAGCTTTGATAAGTTCTGTTATGTCTGTAAACATATCTACTTCAGAGTTTCTTTCTGACAGTTCTACCCTGTGCATTTCTTGTGCATTTGCAGTGACTGCTCACTTAGCTCCAGTGCATGTTTCTTCCTGGAAGTGGTGGAAGTTTGGCTTGTGAACTTTAGTCAAAATATTTTTCTGTGCAAACTCGCTATGTCACAGGTTAGGAGTATATTCTTCTAGAAGTGATTTTCTTGTGTTTTCTCGTGTTCAGGGATTTATGAAGGTTTCAGATGCAGTTCTCCATCTCACTCAAAGCTAAGACCTGCACCTATCCCTCTTGTCTCTGCTAAAATCAATCTCTTGTAAACAACACCACCAACTTAGGTATAAATCTAATTAAACATGAAAACTATAAAACACTGATAAAAAAGTCAAAGAAGTCTTAAATAAGTTGAGAAAAATGCCAGTTCTTGGATTGGAAAATTTAATTAGGTGTCAATTTTTCCCAAACTGACCTATAGATTCAATGTAATCCTAAGCAAAACCTCTCCAAAAAACAGACATTTTTCTTCAGTGTGAAAGAACTTTAATGGACTTGTGTGCATAGAAAAAGAAGTGAACAAAGGATAGTATTTTCCCAATAAAACACCCAAAGTTCCCCATCCTCTCGTGTGTAAATGCCCAGCCAAGTAGGGTTAGGCCAAAGAGAGGTTGCTGAGCCCTAAAAATGTTCACACTTAAGGCACCTTCTAGCAGGGCCTTATAGGAAAGGGGCAGAGGCACCAGGCAAGTTTGGGATCCAAGGAGAAAAATCAAGGTAATAGCTGCCATTGTCAGCCTCCCCACAGACTTGGGTTAGGCAATTTTTTAAAAATTGGAGTAACATAGCATTATAACATTAACATTATATAAGATTCGGGTGTCTATCATTAAAAGTCAACATGCATATATCCTTCATAAAGTTTACCACTAAGAGGAAAAGTTGATAAACTAAGTCAAAATAAAAACCCTTTGCCGTTGATGTAGGAGAATGAATAGACAAGCCCCAAAATAAGAGAAAATATTAGTGTCATTCAATTTATATCTAGACTTTGTAGAGACTTCTCAAAACTTAGTAAGAAACAACCCTGTAACAAAAGGGCAAAAATCTTGACAGTCAAGATATATAAATATGTACATGAAAAGATCTCATTATTAGTATGAGGAAAATCAAACAAAAAGCACAATGGAATACCGGTGTACCTGTTAGAGTGTGTTAAAAAAAAAAACCAAAAAACAAATCAAAGCACTTGACAATGCCCAGTGCTGCGGAAGTTGTGGAGGACCTGCGCACTCTCATACATTGGGAGTATTGTTGCTGAAAAGGCAAATGGTACAGTGACTCTGGAAACAGTATGGCAGTTTGTTATAGAACTAAACATTTCCTTATCACACAGTCTAGCAAAATCCCACTCTTAAGGACTTGCCTAAGAGAAATAAAAATTTATAATAGCAGAAAAGTGTGTAACTGAATATTTATATTAGCTTTATTCATAATTGTTTCCCATTGGAAGCCATTCAAACATCGTTTACCTGGTATATGTCTAAACATTTGTGGTACACATTAAGTGATTAAAATGAACAAACTAGTGGTTTGTGGTGGTACAGATTTTACCACATGTAACAATATAGATGAATCTCAATACATGGTACCAAACATTAGAAGCCAGACTGGGGTCCATTCTGAAAAGGCAAAACTATGGGGAAATAAAATAAGTAGGCAGGTGTAAGCTGCCAACAGAGAAGCATGAGGGAATTTTAAGAGTGGTGGAATCATTCTAGGTGTTGCTTGTGGTGACAAAAGGACGGTATGTTATCTGTCAAAATTCTTTGAAAGGCACACCAATAAGAATATTTTATGTAAAGTTTTCCTCAATTGACCTGACACTTAAAAAAGATATCAAGCTCCATTTATGGAAATCTGCAGATCTGTCCCCTCCTTGAGTCCTTGGAGAGTTCTAGCTGTGCAATTAATGAAGAAACAGTAGCATTTTTTTGAATAAGAGATTTATGAGTGAAGTCTGGGATTCTGGGAATGGGCAAAAGCAAGCACATATGGTTATAGTTTAAGAGGAGGCATGAAAATGAACTGGAGGGCACCCAGACTAGAAAGCCATGTTAGCTAGGAGAGCAGGTTCTGGAGTGAGCCTGCATTTGAATCTCATCTCTCATATCCTATTATTGTAACCTTGGATGTTACTTAACCTGTTTGTACCTCAACTTCCACCTGTGCAAAGAGAAGGATATTACATTTACCTTACAGTGTTGAGAATACAATTAATGCCTACAGAATATTTGGAATCGTGCTGCACATACAGTAAATGCTCAATTAATGTTAGCCATTATTTGTCATTTGCTCTTTCAGCACATCTTCCCTGAGTACCAATGTGGGGCTGGCCCTGGGGATAAGAATTTTGGGTACCAGGAATAGAATCATCTGAGGATGATGTGAGGTATAGGGAGAGAAGGAAACAGGTTGAGCAAACTGACAACACAGAATGATAGGTGTTAATAATTGAGGGAAACACAACGATTATGGGGACACAGGAATTAGGGAGAATACTCTGCTGAGTGGGTGACAGGAGTTCATCCAAGAAAAACCCAAAGAAGAGGTAATTTTGACTGAGAATTTGAAAGATGAGTAGGAGTTTCTTGAGCAGTTCCCTGAATGCCTTGTGCACCTATCAAAGTTACAGAGTCTGGAAAATGTCGGAAGGGTCTTCTGGGGCAAAAGAAAACCATAACAAAAACAAAAATAGTAGGTGAGGCTATAAAGGGAGTAGGGCTAGAACAAAGAACAAGTTCAGATACAATGAGGGTCAAGGAAGGATTTTAAACAGAGGCAGAAACATCATCAGACCTTTGCTTTGGAAGGATGGCAGGTTGGCTGGTGTGGATGATGAAGTGGGAACATAAAAAGATTTCTTGATAGTCCTGGGGCTGGAGAATGGCAAAAGACAGAAGGGGGCAAATCTAGGTCTCAGAGGTGGCCAGTGGACATAAAGGGGTCAGAGAGTGGTTCGGTACTAGCAAGGACTAGAACTCACTATCTAATCATACTTTGATACTTTCTTTGTAGGCAGCACTGAGGACACAATGGTGAACAAGTCCCACCCCCAACCCATGAGGTTCCTTTTGGGACAAGAGTCTTGATAGTGTCATGAATGATCTCCAGGAGGGAAGGGTCATTTCACTCATATCTGAAGTGTAGTGGGAGGATTAGAGCCAATCTTCTGGCTGCTTCCAAGCCAATATTCCATGAGGACACAACAGTCATACATCACACCCTTTGAGGTTGTCATCAACTGTAAAATGCAGAAAAGTTCCCTGGAGAAGACCAATGGAGGACACTCCAAAACCTGAATTCAACCTTCTCCCCAACCTCTATCCACTTTCCATCTTGTGACGGTGATTCATGTGATAAGAGCCAGGAAGACTTGTTTTTCATGTTTTACTCAGATGAAGTCTGGGTTGGAGGAAGTTACTGTGATCGAAAAAGTCAGTATCTTAGTTTTACTTTTAGTGGGGAAAAGGTAGAAGGTAGTGTATTACAATTATCCTTAAAACCTAAGAACTCTAGAGCCTCATCAGAAATATGTCCCCGTGACACTGAAGACATGGTAGCATGACAGGACATTTGTGACCTCCCAGTCCCCAAGCTATGATTCCATTTATCTTATTAAAAATTTTAAAACATTTTATGCATCTCTTTACACAAGGCATGAAAATTCTTTCTGGAAGCAGGGGGGTTATAAACAACAAAATATCCCCCAAATGCATTAGGTGAGTTTGCAGACTTGTATTAGTTATCTGGAGGCTTATAGTTTCTGCTAGGATGACTTCCAGTTGGTTGTTATCAGAAAACCAGGGATGAACTTTGGAGCAGAGTTAACTTGTTTAGTCCATCTACAGGAAGATGTTTTCTTCTCCCACCATCAATGATTGCCAATCAAAGAGTGATTTGCTTTGAAATTCCAAAGTAGGGTCTTTAATGTCACATTGCTAGGTTGTGAGTGATCACTGCATAAAGATAATCACAGGATCACACTTAATATTCTGATGGTTTTATTAACAAGTATATAATACATATTGCATATGGTATATAGTATGAGGACTGTACAGTACAAATTTATGTTCACAGTTCGACATGACAAAATGTCATTACTGAATTCCCATTGGACTACAGAGTAGAAACAGAAGGTACATTAAACATTCACATCTTTAGTTAGAAAGATTACCAAAATGTTCAGTATTTGCAAGTATACTAATGCATGCTAAAAACCTTTACCCATTCAGTCTTATTAGCTTATAAAATATATTACACTTTATTAAAAATTTCTGCATAGTTTATACAAGTATTAAAGTACTGTAAATGTAATAATCCTGCTATACTTGCAGGCATGGTTTAAGAGATGCTAAGCAGGAAGATTACTTTGACCCTCTAACACTAAGTACATAACAGCAAAAAAAAAAAAAAAAAAAAAGTGCTAGTATTTGTAAAACATTTTGTAGCCCTCTTTTAATGCATGTAAAATGGCTTTGTAAATGTATTCTTTTTATATGAATTTGCAATCATTTAGAAATTGTTAAACTTGACCAAGAAGAGAATAAAGACAAATCTGAACAATGTCATGTGTGACAGCAATTCCATCAAGATGACTGTATATTTTCAAACCAAATTTCTTTAAAACTTTACATCTTTGAGATTGTCTTTAAAACAATCTAATCAGGAATGATGTGCAGATAAACAGTATCAGCAATATAGTCTTTCAAATTCTGCATTAGTGCAACACTGATAGTGCAGATGGGTGTTTAATAAAATATACATATACATCTATAGTTCCCCTGTCAATCTGTTCCAAGGCTCTTGAAACTTCCGTGGATTTAGCATTTCCTTAGGTGAACATGGTACACTGCTAACACATTCTCCAAACCGATCGATTTAGAATGTTAATGCCCATTTGCGATGTAGATTCACATTCAGAACTCTAAGATATGATGGATTCAGATTTAATTTTGCTGACTTCTTCCCCAAGATGACACTTGAATATCATCACAGCAATTCTATAACAAACAGAATGTATACAACACTAACTTCATGTTTACAAGTCTTATCAATTTAAAATATTGCAATTAAAATCACCATTGATAATAACATGGCACATCATTAAAACCACATGTTTAAGGGCATCTTGTATTTGAGCTCTTTCACAATAACAGCTAAAAATGACTAATAGACTAAATTTCTCAACTATCATAGCAAAATACAAATGTGTATATATATATATAAGGAAAATTTGGTAAGAGCCAATTGCTAACTGAAGTATATAGACCAGACTGGAAATAGACAGTAGCCTCTGTGTGGGTTGTTTCTTTTAGTTAAAAGGGATATTCATTAATGAACTGTTAACAGGATCTAAGCAAACTGAATAATAGTGAGAGTCTTTGCAAGGCCTTGCTGCTTCTTTTGAACAAAATATAAATATGCCATAGCAAACACATCAAATTTTAAGAGAACACATGAAGCTATTAACTGGACTCAAAGCTTATTCAAAGATCAATTCTATCCTTTCTTGCTTCCTTTCCCATCTTCTCTATGGGCTGGAACACACAAATGGGTCCTCTCCATCATAACAAAAAGCTCCTTGCATTCCGACTAAATTCTTCAGTGTGTTGTAGAAGAACCATTTCAAGAAATAAACACTTTGGCATGAATGTGACAAGCATTTATAATACCGACAATGCCTACTTTTCCAAGAGCCAAATTTTATCCCTCAATTCATGTCATAGTCACCACAAAAAAAAAAAAAAAGCCCAATTAGGATGTTTTAATATTCCAAACAAATTTTGCAGTCAGTGCTTAAAAAAAAATGAACCAAAACCAAGTGCCAAGATAACAAATCACTTTGCATTTCTCAACTCCATTTCCTTCAGTTGGTACAGAGGGCTGAGGGGTGGGACCTCTTGCGTGCAGTCCCTACAACTAACTTTTATTAACAATAGCGCCATCAAAGTGAGCTCCCCACACAATTTGCAGGCCTCCAGAATAATTCGTTCACTGATGGTTAAAAAAACAAACAATTAAGCAATGTATTCCTCCCAGTTAAGGTTGTGTTGGATCCTGAGTTGTGGCTGGGACGAATCTTCAGGATTCCAGTCTTCTCTCTTCTCCATCCTTCATCAAGGGGTGAAGGCGCATTTGGCTACATGCACCCACATTCGACCACCGATGCCCACTTTTAAATGTAGGACCAATGGCATTTCTATGCATGGATTATTTGTATTGGCATTTAGACCATGGTGCTCAAAAGCCTGCTTTTGAAAAACTTCCTACAAGTAATGGTGCTTTTTATCTTCAACATAAACACGAGTCATATTCAGTTTGTTCTTCTGAAAGGATACTTGATAGTGATGAGAGATCACTGCTCCAATAGTAAACATTAGGGAATTTTTGAGCTACATATAGGAATCCCTGAACTGTGGCTTTCTACATTGTTTAGCTATCTGTTCCCCCAAATAAAGGTATGTGTGCTTCACAACTAGTTATATTTACAGATAGTGTCACTCAGGTTTTGAACAGGATGAATCTACTAAAGCATTATCAGATGCTTACTTACACAGAGGACAGCCAATTTGGCACCTTCCAGCTCACACAGAAGAGTTTCTGTATAAAAGCTACGTGGTTAATTTGGTAGGGGATTACAATCACCACTCAGCATTTTCCTCTTTGCAAAAAAGCTGTAAGGAGGTTGGCTAAGAGAAAATCCATGTATAGTCTTATCCAGAAAGGTTTTGCCCACTCTGGGCAAATATTTTGGTGGTGTCCCTATCAGTGCTTGCTGATCCACATTAAGGACATTGCAGGAATGGAAATGGGTGCATGGATGAGCCCATCAGTGTCTGGCTTTGCTGTGAAGGTCTGTTTGGTGGAATATACATCGGGGCGGAAACTCTGGGAAAGCACTGTACAGCTAAGTGAATGATGAAATCTCATGGAAGACTCCCAGCCGGGGAGGAATGGCAGACTTCCTATTCTTCCCCCGGGGCCTCCCTTGCTCAATACTCCCTCTCTTGACCACATGCTATGTGAATACGCCATCCATCCCTTCCACTGATAAACATCATCCACTTAAACCAGCAGCTTGGGTTCATCTCCCAGCGGTGGCAGAGACCTCCGTATTAGCTGCGGGCACAAGGGAGGAGAGAGGAAGTGATAAATCCAAGCTGACAAGCAAGATTTGTTTAGGGCAATGGAAGAGTTGACTGCATTACTGTGAAGTCTTGCCACACTGCCAGCTAACGTGTGAAAGGGTCCACCCTTCTCTTCACTGTCAAGCACAAAATGTGATCACAGAGCACAGAGGTCTGAAGGTCTCTGGCAAGGACTAGCAGGCTGGATACTGTACTTCTAATACACTTACTCTGACATTGTTTTGAGGAGTACATGGAGAAACTGACAATTGGTAATGTTACTTTACATGTTTCCTTGTTCTCATTACATTAAACGTATCTGTAAGAAGGGTTTGCTTAGCATCCCCGGAAAAAAAAAATTGTTCACATTCTTTAGGTCTGACCCGTGGTAAGGAGAGGGAGGATTAGAAAATATCTACTACTGACCATATGGAAGTTTGAATGATATAAATTCAGAGATTCAGACCAGCTGAATCAAAATTAAAATGTACATGTAAAAAATGAGTTAGATAATGGGAGGGTGGACAGAGAGAGATCCGGGAGGCTGGGAGCCACACTGAGGCGGGAGATGGAGGCGTTCAGACTAGCATGTGGCGTTTCCTGTGGAGGGCGAGGTGGTCGGAACGGGAGAAGCTGCGGTCACAGTCTGGGCACTGGAAAGGTTTGATTCCAGTATGTTTTCGGAAATGTCTTGTGAGTTCATCAGACCGAGCAAACTTCCATGTGCATCCTTCCCATGTACATTTGTAGGGTTTTTCGCCTGCAGGAAAGGAAAAGAAGAGGTTAATTTTCTCTGCAAGCACAAGGATATTAAAGCGTAAAAGACAACATAGTTCAGATTTTTTGAGCTAAAGCTCCTGGCGTATATTATCTCTAAGATATGCGCATCCACTGTCCCTCTCCAATAACACAGCATCTTATAACTACTCCAGGACAAGCAAGAAAAATGAGTTAGTCTTCTTAATATTTTAAATATTAATGTTTGACTGCCTTGCTGTCCGAAATCTGGGATGGGGAAATTTTCAGAGTTCTTAAAGCATAAAAGCATTAAATTATGAAGTCTCTATTAACTGAAATTTCTGTCAGGAATGTCAGCATCTCAATATCTTATCTTTTGGTTAGTCAATAACAATTATGCCTCTGTACAATGCTTTGATTCAGAAGCACTAAAAATAAAGCAGTATCTTCCCATCTTGTCAAGAAGCCAGGTTTCTACAACTCCCCCTGTGGGGTAATTGTAACTGGCAGATGAGCAACCGCAGACATTCACAGGGAAAGGCTAGGGAGCCAAGACGAAGACCCGTACAAAGAAAATGGTGGTTAATGGCAATCTTACATGCTTAAATTAGTAATAATGGATAATGGGTATCGCAAATTAATTTCCTTACTATCTCCTGTTCTCTAAAACCTCACAGAATTGCCATTCTTTGGCAGTCCTATGAGATATTTAAAATTTGCATTATCTGCTTTGCTACAATGGATATATATGCTAAGCAGTATTTCCTACATGTGAATTATCACCCAAGTAATCCATGTATTTTTAATCTTAGCTTGGAAGTTGGTAATATTCCCCTCCAGGGTTCCAATAAAACCTTGGGATGCTTTTATGAATCTGTCAGGCCGTGCTGATTGGGTGCTCCACAATCACAAGACCAGTGCCTGCATCTCTCTCCGTGGTAACATTATGACAAAGTCAAAGAACTCTGTAGGCTGATATCCCCTCAGCTTCCTCTACCCAGGATTCACTTCTGCTCTGCCAGACACTTTCCTTTTCTCTTCCAAATCCCAGACTGTCACCTCTCTAAATATTCCTAATAAGAATGACTCATGAGACCAAAAAAAAACCTCCCCCCAAAACTACACTCTAAATTAAGAAAGAAAATGTATATTGAGGCAAGTGCTGTCGTACTAGAATTTTACATCGAAGAGTTTGATGTTAGGGCAATTTACTGTAAACCTGTCACTAATACTTCACAATTAATCAGGCTCTTTAAAACATTTCTGTATACCTGCCTTAAGAAGTTGTGCGACAGAGTGTTCATAAGCACACATGTTCTGCTTTCTTCACCTATTTAACAACTTTCTGTAAGCTTTGGCTGCCTGCTATTCTGTACAAGGAAGATGGAAAATATCCTGGAACAAGTGTGGCAGCAAAAGCACAGAAATTCCCCCTCAACTTTAGAAGTCAGTAATTACCCAAATTTCTTCACTTTTTTAAATTCAGTGATAGTCTTCCATTTGAATTCCATTCCTAGCAACTGCCGTGCTTATTTGTTCTGCCTAATGAATTGTTTTTTTGCTACTGCGAATGTGATAATATATACCATTTATTAAATGAGTGCCTTTGTTTCATCAAAGTCAGCTCATGGTTAAGGGCACCTCCCTCTCTGTCCAGGGGTGGCTCCTTTCTTTCTCTCACACTTACTTCAGAGAGTACAGATTGTCACTGTTACAGAGAGAACCTTGAGATTTCATTATGATAACCCTTGAAAGCTAGAACATTTGTCCTTGACATTCCATTCTAATCCTTCTTAATAAAGATGGAGTCTGGTATTTGAAATACCTGTATGTGTTCGTCTGTGTGCTTTCAAGTGAGAACTTTTAGTGTACACTTTATTGCATCCATCATAATCACATCTGTGTATCCTCCGCTTCCTTTGGGTATCTGGAGATTCCACAGGTAAAGGTCTCTTCCCAGGCTGCACTATGACGGAAGGGTGATTCCTATAAAGTCAATGTTAAATGCAAAATATTGAGTAAAAGGCGCCTCCTTTTCATCAGTCTACCAAAAGCATCAACAACACTGGGCAAAAACAAACGAAAAAAAAAAAAAAAGCCAACAAAAGTAAAAAAAAAAAAAAAACAAAACAAAAAGAAATGAGCTGATCAACCCAAGAAGCACTGCTATATTCATTCAACAAACATTTAGTGAGCACCTACCATGAGCCAGGCACTGTGCTTGGCACCGGGACACAAAGATGAATAAAAACAGGGTTCCTGCCCTCGAGGAGCTCACACTCTAGGGGGAGACAGACATGTAGATAAGTAATGACAGTAAGAAGGTTAGGTGCTTTGCTAGAGGTAGGTGCAAAGTGCTAGGAGAGTCTCTTTCCCTCAATAAAAATTGGCCTATTTATAGAAACTTGTTGCAATGCTGAGCACTTTATTAGACTGTTGTTTTTTTTTTTAAATTTTTTCAGGCTGCCCTGATTTCCTTTTATTGTTCTTTGGTGGCAAATGTAAAGGGTTAAATTTCTAAGACCTGGGCAACCACACGATCTATCGGACATACCTATTTTATTGACATTCCATTGGGATCGCTTAAAGATTGCCAATTTACATGTAATTTTCAAATGGTGGGATTCCCTCCTTCCGTGGCCCCACAAATGTTGGCACTGCTGTTTCCAAAAAGTCCAACTCTTACTGCTGGGAGAACTTGAGGCACTGCCAGCAGTCACGGGAGGAAGTCCCTTACCCACAGCCCAAGACCGGACTCCACAGGGCAGGGCCAGTCCCCCACAGCATCTGCATCTCCCCACCTTCCTAATTGTGGCTCAGCTGCCTTCTGTTCCTGTATCTGCACCCTTTTCTAGAGTGGATTTGAGATCAAATCATGTTAAGCATCTGTACTAAGAAATTCCTCTATTTCAAAAAAGAAGGCAGGGGGGACAATGGGCAGATGACGAGTCGGGCCACAGCTGTAGTTTTCTCAGGCTTCCCCTGCTGATGAATCAAGTAATTAAAAAGTTCTAACGCATTCATTCGCTTTCCTCATGACTAAGTACTTGATGCATTGTAAGCTCACGTGGTTGGCCTCCAACTATAAAGAATGATTTCTCCTTATTTTAAATTGGAGTCTAATAGCCTGACGGTGCTCCAAATGCTGAATGTACAAAGTTGGATGCTTTGTCCAAGTGTGTATGGGGAGAAAAAAGATTGGTGAAAAGGAGGAAAAGAATCTGATGAAGTTAAACACTCAAGCTTATAAGACAAAAAATGAAATTAGCCATAAAAATCAAAAGGAGTCCCTGGAATCCAGATTTTTTTTTTTTTTTATCGTGGTAAAAATTTAAAAGCATGTCCCTTATCTATAACATTTTTCTGGTATATTTATTTTAAATGATCTTAGTTATTTCTCACACCTTTATCACTGGTAAAGAAAACTGTCAGTTTTGGGTATCATTTTTACCTGTCTGACCCCATGCTGAGAGGATCTATATAGAAGAATAAAATAGCCTGGTTCAGATACATGGAAAAGTAACAGGGGTTGGGGTGGGGGAAACAAGGACTTAATTAAATATATACACAGAAACAAAAAGAAAATAAGGGCAGTTTTTTTATTAATTTAAAAGTCTTGAATTGAAGGAAAAGGGCTGTCAGCTTCTTTTTAACTTTCAACTTTAATGCCATTGATTAAAAATGTTTTATCTTCAGGAAATCAAATACTGGGGGGAAAAAAACAGAATGGTTAAATGTATCTTGTATGTCCCTGGGCTATTGCAAGTGCACCCCAGATGGTGTTAGAAGACCCCTCAATTATTAGATTTTATGGGTTGGGAATGTGTCTAAGAGTTTCTCTGCAGTAATTATGACCACTTTTCCCAGTTGCTCATTTCATATATAAAGATACTCTAGAAGGCTGTGTGCACCAATGTTCAATCCTCTCAGTGCCTCAGTTTCCTCTCTGTAAAATGGAGATGATGAAAATATGATCTCAGAGATTACTGTGAGAACTATATACAAAGCCCTTAAGAACAATCTCTTCCAGATGTAAAACTACTAGGTGGTAGCTGTTAATATTTCAAGGTTCAGAAACCTATTTGCACACTTTGCCTCCTATAGGTTAATTTCATGTGGGATGTCATAACAGCAGGTCAGGAGATGTCTCCTCCAATAAAGTCCATCTAACCTTGAAAGGTGGTGTCATTCCGAGGGCAGCAGTCCCATCTCTAAAGGGCCAGGTGTGAGAACAGGCTGAGGCTATTTATAAGGATGTTGGGATCTCACCCTTTATGGTTTACTCACTGTTCATTTTTAGAGATTGTTTGGGATCATTACCACCAAGTAGTTACACTAGTTATTAATTATCAGATACCTGGCTTTGCATTAAGCCCCTGCCCCTCTTAGATTTGCTATAATTCACATGTATAACTAAATGGGGAAATGCAATCCTGAAGTTTTTTTTGTACTAAGTACATCTTCACCTATATAAATACATAACACAGGGAATTTGAGAAATATTTGAGTACCATAAAAAAGCATTCTAAAGCTATTAACTTTCTGATCAAGCAAATGGATTTCCAAGCTGTGTTTTAAGATCTGCCTCTGGAAAGGACGGAATTCCTAAGGCAAATATTATTGGGGCTGCCTCATCGCCATGGTTCTAGCGACTTGGTTTCAAGTGATTCTTTCCTGGCTAGTTGGTTTCCTATGTGGGCTGCAACTGGGCACACTCCAAGACATTACTTAATCACATCTGTGAGAGAATGACTTGCAAAGTACATGTCGTGGTTGTGGCTAATCTGCACAATTTTTTGCGAGGCAAAATGCAATCTTAGGTCAGCATTAAAACAAGCATATTACTCATTAATCATTAAAGCCATCAAGCTTGAAATCATCAAAAGAACATTACTTAAAATAAAAGTATTTTCTTTTCATCAGCATTCAGAGCACAGAATGCCTTCAAATTGCCTTCTGTAATGGTTTACACTAATTCACAGCAATCTAAACTTTGGAATAACCCTTTTCAGTCAGGCAACTTCTCCCTACGTGGGCAGCTGACTTTATTTAGTTTTATAGCATCTTTCTCATCACCATTACAAGTGATGTTACCAGTTACCTTGCCAGAGACATGCCTGGCAAGCACAAAAAGAGAGCCAATCCAGCCTACCAGATGTGTCCATTTTACTTTCCCTTTTACCACGTACATGAGAAGATGCAATTGGTTAGCTATGGACAAGACAGCAAGAAGTGCACTCATCGGGTGAAGGGTCACAAGCCCAGTCCCCTCTCTGCTGTTACAAGTGGGATTGCAGGCGAATTATCTAATATTTGGCTAGTCAGCTATCTGCTGACTCCCACATGTGCGCTATGGGGATGAAATAATTCCTTTGAAAACTGAAAACACTTGGAAAAGTTTCATTTGAGGGGGAAGAAGGTACTATGCATTATGAAGGATAACATGCAACTCCACCAGACTTCCTCTCTCCCTGCTGACGTGGCTGGGTAAGATTCATTCTCTCCTACATCTATCAGGGAATATGACAACCCCTGTTCCCCCCCCATTAATACATGAGGCACTATAAATTGAGTTTAATACGGATACAACTAGAATGCATGTGCAATTCCAGAAGAGCTGTTTTAAAACAGATCATTTACATTTGGTCATGGAGTTGTGTAAGGAGGGATTTGCAGAACATTTGCTAAGTTGGAGAAAAGGTGATAGAGAAAGAAGATGGAACAGACCCTGGGGAGACAATATTTGTTGTCTTTGTACTGGAAACTGGCCACTAAATCCAATGATGAAAGCACCATAACACAAGACAATTACAGCAAGAGAAATAATTACAACAATAATGAAAATAAAGAGGCAACAGAGGCAGCAAGATTAAGTGATTAACCCAAGGTCATATATTCAGTGGACAACAGAGCTGGGATCCAAAGGTCACTGCAAACACAGCCTCCAGTGTGGCCACTGGGACACATTGAGGAGCTCACTAGGGGCAGATTCCAGTCATGATGTGACACCATCACAGAGCGAGTCAGACCTAAAACAAAGTGCTGCTCAGATGCTTGGTTGCTGGCCAATGCATGTAAGCTTCCTCCTGGATGGCAGTCCCAGAGCTCTGGACATTCTAGGGGCAGATATGATTAAGATGACCGGTCAGAAAGTAAAGAGCTCCTTCAATGCTGAGCTTTTTTTTTTTTTTTTAAGATTTATTTATTTATACAAGAACTGGGGTACAGGCCAGAGGCACGAGAGGGTGAGAGAATTCACCAGAGACGGAGTGGGGAGCAGAACAGGCAGATGACTGAAAACACTGCTGAGGGGAGCAGCGGGTGAGACAGGAGAGGTCTGCCGCGCCATGTGGGTATCTCCCTGGCTGGCCAGGAATTGAACTGGCACTGCAGAGGCTGTGGACAGCTTCACAGTGCTGCGCTCAACCCACTGCACTACCAGGGAGGCCCGATGCTGAGCTTCTTAGAACAACAGGGGCAACATTCGTTGCTCCCAGTACTTCCAGACATTTTGGGGGGAGGGTCTTTCTTGGGACTGAAAGTTTTGATTAAATACATTTGCCAGCAGAGCAAGAGTTACTCTATTAGAAGAGACAACTGGAAGGACAATGTATCTCTACACGAAATAATTTCATGATCCAACCTTAAGTGGAATATCTAGAGCATCAAATTCAAACTACATTGGAATTAAAATTGCAGGGAAATTAAGGGTATGTAGTCTAGAGGGGTGATAAAAAATAAAGATAAAAATGACAGTATATGGGGAGGTGGCAAAATGGGTGACCAATTCAATGAAAAGGTGACATAATTGTTGTCATCACGGCATCCACATAACAGCACGTAGTTTTTGGATTCTCCCAGCTTGCCCAGTAGCTGCCAGTGCTGCTTGGGAATTCACAACACACCACACATTGGAAGCTTGTGCTTCCGCCGCAGGCCCCAAGGTGTCCGTGGCCACACAAATACTGGGTAGACATAAATATATACTTACTCTTGCAACAGTGCTTGTGGGGGGGACACTGAGTTCATTAATGGGGGTGACATTTCTTCAGGATAATAATCTGTCCTCTGTGGTTCAATCCCAGGTTCTATTTTAATTTTTTTCTGTAATATAGGCTTCTCATATGATTCAATTACAGGAACTAAAAAAGAAAATATATAAAAATCACCCTGTGTACAATTAATTTACCACTTTCGGCTAAACGCTTATTGCACAGTTTCTATTTATAATACTGTCATGTGAGTATTTAGTTGCCAGCAAGCAGCAGATATAGGAAGCTGGACATTTAAAACATGAGCTCCAAAATGGTTTTTCTTCATGACTTTTGATTATCTTCCTTTAACCCCGGAGTTCGCTTCCTAAAACCAGCCGATATACAAGGTGGCCTTTATTAATCATTAGTTATCACTATGGTCAAAAAGTATGTAAGTCAATAAAGCAAAATAAAAAGTCAAGATTCTTACTATCCCAAAGTTGACAATTATATAGTGAAAGGAATCAGCTCATGGCATTAAACGGACAGTCTGACTCCTGGGAGCTCTTCCAATATCAACACTTAAAAGAAAAAGGAAATGCCTCAGGCAGATTCTAAGACAAATACAGTATTTCCTTTTAAGAGAGTTCAACAGCTCTTGGCTCTCTGCTGCCTCTGCTCCCTCACCCAGACTGTGCAGGGAAGACACGGCAGATGCTGGATGACCGAGCAGCAGTGGTGCGATTTACCTTGCATGCTACTATTTGAGTTTTCCATCTCCTCTGACAAGGAGACCATGAGCGGCTGCTGGAGGTGACTGGTGTACATGAAGGGAACGGGCTGCACCACAACGGGCTGTATGACCGGCAGAATCCCCGGGCTCCGAATCCCGTGCCGGGACAGGGCAGCAGCCATCACCGGTGGCATGGACAGCGGGACCCCGAAGGGCTGCACGCCCGGGGGAGGAGGCGAGTACTTTTTCACCGGGGGGCTGGAGGAAGGCATGCTCAATCCAGGCGAGGCTCTCCGGTGCGAGGTCTGGAACTTCAGCGAGGAAGGAGAATTCCCAGCAGAGGGTGGTGAACTCCGCTTGTTGACGGTGAGGTCCACCGGCTCCATCTGCATCCCGTGCGCCAGGCCTTCCGGCGTCTGGAAAAACTTATCAGGTAACGGCGTGGAGTAGATGACGCCGTACTTGCTGGGCTTTATGGACTCCATGTAATTGGATGGGTACGACTGTTGGAAAGGAGAAAAAGTGTAGGTTAACCAAATCTGTGTTTGTTTGAAACACGCCTTAAGATGAAAATGTACAAGCTACTTTCGATTACGTGGACTTAACAACACTTGCTCCTTTAAAAAAAGGTCCTGGGCGAGCAAACATGAGAAAAATCTAATCATCTCAACTCTAAGATGATTCCTGTATCTAATGATGTCAAGGCTGAGGTTGAGACTCTGCAAGATTTAACAACAAGTTTAAGGGATATTATCATTAGGAGTCAGGGTGGGGGTTCACCAAGAATCAGTCAAGCCAGCTCACCTCACTACCTTTCTGATGGGAATTCTTCTTTTTGAAGAATTTAGTTTATGCCTCCCCCCTGCCCCCCCGCCCACTGTATTCATTAAAAAAAAAACTTTAGAAAATAAAAGAATTAACTTGGCCATAATCTGATGAGGTTTCTTAATTGGCAAGAAATTCTCTTTAGCTTTGGTGCCTTTCACATCACAGAGAGGATATTGTTTCTCATGTTACACTTTCATATAATATGGAGAGATGGAGCTGCACGTCAGTGCTTTGGTCTAGTGGCTGAACAGTCCTGGTTTCAGCACTAAAAGAACCTACTACCCCCCAGGAACCTCCTCAGTCTCAGGCCAGCCAAGACGGTGAGTTGCCCCCACACACCTATCTCCTAAGGCAGATAATATCCCACACCAGGGTAATCATGTCCTTGGCTGCAACATGTCAGAGGTCTTATTCACAGTTTGAATGAAGCTATAGATGACGACTTAATTTCCAAATTGTAGATGGCAGAACTGTAACAGGCAATATGACTGAAAAAAGGACACGGGCTCAGAGTGACCTGCACACAAGCTGAGGCCAGCGCTTCCTCTGCATGTCCGCTCTCACTGCCCCATTGTAGGAAGATGCTGGAGGACAACCTGATAAGATGCTGAAGGTCAGAATCCATCTGCGTCCTTCCAGACCTAGGTTCTGCCCAAAAGCGACCTAAATTATCTCCCAGTACCTTTCCTTTTTTTTTTTTTTTTTAAGATTTATTTATTTATTTATTTATACAAGCACTGGGTACAGTCAGAAGCACGGGAGGGTGAGAGGATTCACCAGAGTCAGAGCGGGGAGCAGAGCAGGCAGAAGGACCGAAGTACACTGCTGAGGGGAGCAGTGGGCGGCAGGAGAGGTCTGCGCGCCATGTGGGACCCTCGCCCAGCGGCCGGGGATCGAACCGGTACTGCAGAGGCTGCAGGCAGCTTTGCAACCCAGCACTCAACCGCTGCGCCGCCACCGGGGAGGCCCATCTCCCAGTACCTTTCTCATGCTCCAAGGATAATCACACTTTCAGCCACCTCTTTAAATAAATGGAAATGAGTTGTAATCACTGCATACTATGGATACTGCCTTTGGCCATGAAATTGACTTAAATTATTTCTATTCCTTAACTGAAATAAAAAAACAAAAACAAAACACCAAACTTGGTGAATGCTTTTTCAGAAATTAAACTCATTCTAAGTCATTCTCTTTATTTGTAGGCATTTTAGGGAGACTGAAAGTTTTAATAAAATGTCAAGTCCGCCTACAGAAAATTACTTGAGTTTGGATGCTTTGCAATGAAAAAGAGCTCCATGTACTTCTAAAGTTTAATTTGCTGCGTGTAATTTTCTAAAGGGAAAAAGTTCTGGAATGAGAGGTGAAAAATCTTCAGGAAATAGGAGGCAGCATCAATTGTTTCTTCTTACCAAAATGTAGCTTCTTTCTAAAATCCTAAGCCCTATTCACCCAAGACCTTTCCATGACTTAGATTTTAATGCCAAGTTATTGGCAGTCAAATAGGAAGCAAAAAGAGAACATGTCTTTATTGCTGCCATTGTGGGCTTTGTCTGTCCATGGGGTGAGCTTAAGAAAAACAGGAATTAAAACTTGGGAGATTTGGAAATTTAATAATAGTCTCAGGTTTTTCAAGCCATAAAGAAAGAGACAACCACACATTTAAGCTAAGTTTTACAAACCTTATTCAGTTTTGCTGAAGAGTTTGCTTTCCAGTGAAAGTCTCCTCTAACCCCCACGTGCTGTTTTTGTAAAGTCACGGGGCTTGTGTAAGGAGACACATTTGGACACACAGCTGAGTACACAACCATTTCCAGTCCGACTGCCTCACCAAAGGGTGAAGAAATGTGGTTTCTCAAATTGTCTCACTAGCAAATTTCACAGCATTGTTTACCAGAACCTTCTATAAGATGTGTTTACTTTAATTATTTGGGTGGAGCACACAACCGACTGCAATCAGCTTCCAACAATCAGGTTTTCCACCATGTAGGGACCAAGGCTGGGCTGGCTTCGGGTGTGTGCCTTGGGTGGGGACGCCCTGGTAATAGCTGCTTCCTTCAGGCCACTCCAATCTTCTAACAAGCAACGCAAATGCGTGTGGGCCATTGGCCGCACAGCCTGGTCAGAGGCAAGTGCTGATGAAGCTGAAAGAGCCAAGAGCAGCCTGGTCACTGGTGGACATCCTACAGGCCCTCCGGTTGACACTGCTTCCCCAGGAGGCCCTGAGCCCCGGGACAGAGCCCCCTGAAGAGCCCTGAGTGAGGGAGGGCAGAGGGCTTACTTTTCAGGAAGATCTGTCATTAAGAAAAGCTTTCCCTTTTCTGTAAAAATATATCCAAGTGCTCGTATCTCCACGATGGATGGAAGACGGGGACCTGGACCAAATGCTCAATAAATCTGTGATGAATCAATGAAGTGAATCAACACACACTCTGAGTTTTCAGTACCGACAAGACGAAGGATTGGAACCAATTCTTTTGATTTTTGAAAGATGACTTGAGAATTTCAGTAGTTTTTTGCTTTATTGGGGATAGTTTTGGTGAATTTTCCATTACAAGACAGCTGAAGTGGAGGCTGTGACTGTCTCATGAAACATGGACAAATCTTCATTTCACCAGTCACTAATGTGGGGGAAAAAGTGAGCATCGTGACAGGGCTGAGCAAGTTGAGGCATCTTCATCCAAGGGTGGGGTGGCAAGTGCAGGAGGGTGTGGTGCTTCACAAACACTCTAGACACGGCAAATGTCCTGCCCCTCTATGCCAACCACAGTGAGAGTTCTCTTTCTACTGGGCTCAGGAAAATTTTTGTTAGAACAGAGCAGAGGAACTGCTGATTTTTATGATTTCTCAATCCGTAAGGAGGCTGCTGGACTAAAAAAGAAAGGACACACTTTCTTCAGAATTAATCTTCCTGTGGGACTAGGCTAAGAAAGAATACTTTTAAAACATTTGTTACTTTTCTCACTTCCTAAATTAAATTCTTTAATTCTCAGCCTGAGTTGGAGAAGGGTATTGGCAAAAACACTCCTTGATGTGGACATTGTATATATACAACCTGTCTCGTGTTTTACAAGTTATAATCTCCAATTTTACAAATTAAAAATAGGGCACTGCTGGTGGTTTTGCCAACATGGCAGGTTGCAGGGACCCACCCCAGGCCTGGGTGGGGCGGCTTCCACATTCTCATCTAAAGCTTTACTGTTTGCTTCAGAGCACAAGGGTTAGCAGAGAAGGGGATGAAGACTTATCTTTTGCCAAGAGACATGATATTTCCTCTCTAAACTACAGCAAAATACCAAATAGGCAGACGGCCAGCTTCCACTGATGACTCCTTTTATTAAGGCGGGGGGGGGGGGGTGGACAGATTAAGTTACTGTAAAATATTTTTATTTCTACATGGGATTAAAAACATCTCATGAATGTAGGAATACTGACTTAAATGGGCAACAGCTTCAGCCTTCAGGTCAAAGATTGAATTAAAAGAGATAGCAAATTATTTTTAACACATTCCAACCATGAAGGCAGAAAAGATGCAATCAGAAGATTTCTTGTGGAAACGCAAGTTTTTTATTTAGTTTAGTTAAGCAAAATAATCACAACATCCTAATTTCCAGGAGTTTCATTCAGTGAACTGAGGATTTGCTGAATTAAGGGAGAAAACCTTCAATGTAAGGCCTGACACTAACTTCTGGTGAAAAGATCTCATTAAATTCTAGAAGCATTATTTGAATTTGAAAACTAGAGCATGAAGAAGAAAGACCATCAATTGCAAAACAAATTGTACATATTTGAACCTCATATATTAATATGTCACAGCATTACAAGCATAACTGTTACTTTTAATTTGTTTTGTTTCCATTTTTTTCAGTTAAGTGCACTTCTTTGCACTTAATTGTATCATACTAACTTAGCAATGTGGATCTCCATTTTAACTTTCAATTAGGCTCCCAAGCCATATCTTCATGCTTGATTAAAAGCACTGAAAGTGCATAGAATAGTAAAAGGCATCACGGATGGGTCTGCATCATTTATGAAATTAATCACATTCTTGGGTACTAAAAACCTATTCAAATTTCAAGCATATAATTAATGGGGAAATTTTATACCTTAGTCTTCCCCCAGTGTGATCATGCAACAGTAGGGTGAAAAAAGTTGCTGAAAATGAGAACAGTACGAATAACATTAAGAAGTCTAATTTGTTTTTCTGATTAATAAAATCTTACTGCTCATTTACTATCAAATTCAGACACTCCGTGATCCAGTTACCACGCTAGAATGTAAATGTTATTTTCTGAAAGCCACTGTGACTTAACTTTTCATTGTACACAGTGGTAAACACTGCACTGGCTTAGTAATATCCATGGCGACTCAGTTCCAAGAGCCTTGGAGTGACCCCTATGTCTTATGCAAACATTTTTGGCTGGAATCTCCACAGCCAATGCGCAAGGATGATCTAATTTTGCAAGTGTGTCATTACCAATCTTTGGATACACAATTCAGGCCAAGATATCCCCCCTTGTGAATATTTTCCGAACCCATGGAAGAAAAGAGCAAGACCAAGGAGTGTAGCCTTGTTATTAACATCCACTAAACCCTATCTTCTCCTGTTTCAACCACTCCCTGCTTTGAAGTCAGCCCCTTTCTGTGGTCGCCCCTATGCCACAGCTCTAGGGCTGTACCTATGTAAACACCTGGACTAACTACTAGTCCCCTGGTGCCCTAAAAGCATCTAGGGGGGCCCTGGCTCACCGAAGGGCTAGTTTAGCATTTTGGTGATGAAAAAGACCACGAACATAACTCCCCCCCGCCCCCAGACTCTTCCAAGTGAAACACAATTCCATCCTCACTGCCAAGTTTTCTCCATAGTTTCTCCTTAGTTGTCTCTCATATAGTCACAGGTTGACATGGCTGCTGTCATCAGTTTTTAGGCAATTCATTTTATCCCTACTGTATTTTACAAAAGGGCAGTGGAGTTTCCCCCACCCCAGGTTTCATCTCTTTCTTGATCTCTTTCATCAGTTCCATGAGAGACAGCTTATATACTATGGGAGACATAACAAAGTATTTTTTTTCTTCCAGTATTTAAAAAAATGGCATTCATTAATATTTTTAAAAAACTTTGATATAACTGGGGTGGTGATCTTTCTTGATGCAGATTGTAAAAATTGCTTCCTAACCATGATAAACATCACACACAGGTTTTTTAATGTCCCTAAGTGCACATTAATTAAAACAAATCAGACTGGCCAACTTTTTTGTGTGCCAAAACCAATAATCTTGAGAGGCCAAACTAAAAAAAGGAGCTTTTGTAAACCTGCCTCTGTTGTGACCAGATTCACCTGTGACCCAAGTTCTGTGCAAATCATACCTTGGGATGATGGGGGTGCAGGCAGGGTTTAAGGAAACATGGATTCCACTGATTTCACAGAGGCTAGGAGGGCATCACTGACTATGAGGGGCTCTGAGGAAAGTTTGCCTATCAAGGACTGAGTAATCTTAAGGAATAAAACACAGAAGAATGCTATTATCACTGGGGATGAAGCAGGTGTTCAATTTTGGAAAACTTACCACTGAGACAGGGTCCATGGCCTCTTGCTTGACAGGCACCGAGTCGAACATGAGCATTCTCTTAGGTAAGCTTTCTAGGGTGCTCTGGTGTATACTCTAGAAAACAAAACAAAGGTAACTTTAAATATAAAGTAGTAAAAGCAAAATATGAGATTCTTTACTCCTTCCCCTCAATCCCCGGAATGGCTGGAATGTTCCCTTACCTATGAAAGATGCCATTTTGTATAATTAAAACCAGACTCCATGGTCATAACCGGAGGAGAGTCCACCGGCATTTCTCACTCACATACATAAACCCTGATGCCGGAGACCAGCTCCAGCTAGAAATCGTGTCAGGGGTCTCCAAAAGGAGAGGACGGTGTCGGCCAAGTTTTCTGAACTATATGTACAACCCCTTCTGAGTTGCAAAGTTTGCTGTGCAACTCAACAAAAGAGGAATGTTAAATATCTTTCCTTATTTCTTTAAGTTTATTACAGAAAAATTAAGGGAAAAAACAAGACAAGCAAAAAGGAAAACCGAGAACCAACCACAATATATCTTTGCTTTAATACCTCCAAACCTTTTCTTATTGGGATTAGTGTACACACTACAGTCTCCAAATGGGGCCACAGCATGCAGAGTGCATTATGGGTAGTATTTGGTACCCAAAAATTCACTTCACAATTTATTGGGAAAATGTTTCCTTTCCACAAGTACAGTTTCCTATCATCAAATTCTGTGCCACTGTGAGAATAGATCAGTTATTATTCATTTTTTAAATTAGGTATTTAGGTTGCTTCTAAATTTTCACCATCCCATACAGCACTAAGCATCTTTATGTTTGACCTTCTCCTGCACATCCTTAATTAATTTTTAGGAAAAAATTTCTGATGAAAATTTCATAGGTGAAAAACATATACATTCTGATGTATGATCCAACAGAGATGCTCTATTAATTTCTATCAGCAAAACAGAACCCACTTCTCAACATTTCCACCAGCAATGAATATTATCACTTTAATAAAGGAAAACTGTGCTGACTGGTTTGTTATCAACATGGAAATTATTTTCACTCTAAATTGATTTAATTAGCAAAGTTGGCTCCCCCATATTTATTTACCATTTACATTCTTCTCTTGAGAAATGCCTATTCAGACTTTAAACTCACCCCCAACTTCTTATTGTTTTCTAAACACTTTTTATTTGTGAAAAACATCCGCTTGCATTCATTCTAATTTCACCTTATTAGGAAACAAATCAATCTTAAGGAAACCATCTTGATTTTGTCCAGTCCCTCTCTTTCTTTTTATTGTTCTGCTCCTGTTATTCTTTCATTTTCTTTTGTGTTTTTTACTAGCTACTTCCAGCACTGAACTATATCAAGCCAACTGCTTTTTCACAGGACAAAATGTTCAGTCTGCTCCATGTTCAATTACAGAATCAGTGCCTGGATTCTTTAATAACCGGCTTCAGAAACCTACTATCCAAATTTGTTTTAAATGTTCAGCACTTTGGCTAAAGACCAAAGTCTTTGTGGATTGCTTGGGTTTGGGTGGGAAAATGAACAAGTTCTAGGTTAAGTTCCAGCTGAAAAAGATGCACAAGTACCTGGTCTAGAGTGCTTCCTGTATTTTAGTATTAGAACTCTCCTTCCCCACCTCCATTATAGCAATGGCATAGTTTGTTGTGTCCTTCCTCTATCAGCTATACCTTCAAATAAAATTATGCAAGTAATATTGTGTTCTTGTTCTTCATTGTTTTGTTGGAGAAAGCCTGTTCTGGGGTCTCATGACAACACGTGAGTATCATCATTAACTCAACATAAGGTCCTGACTTCTAAATTATATTTCCCTACATCACAGGATGTATTATAATCTGGGAACACAATCTGCTATCAGCCTGCTCAAATCAATGGTGCTACTACTGTCCTATGTATCCCACCAAGAACAAACCCCAACAACCCAGTGAAAAATGGATGATTTCATAATGAAGAATGAAAACCCCTTTTGTGTCTTGGGATGCACTATTAACCAATTCCCAGCCTGGCAGCTGTATGGATGGACATGGGTCCAAGAATTGCTGTGTGCCCCCTACTCCCTTACTAGAGCAGACTGTCAACAAAAGAAGTGGGATTGCCTGCTTAATATCACTGAGGTCAGATAGTTCAGTAGCCTTGACTGATGGCTGGCTGCCTCTCTCCCAAGTTTTTTAAATTGAATTTACTCTTCAGATTCAACAATCTACTGGACAGTGTCTCGATGCATCCTTCTAAATAAAAGCACTAATGTTCTCAAGTGGCTAGGACAGAGCCCTAGTTGAGATACCAGTAGCAGGAGACCTGCATTCTAGCCTTGCCCTGTGGCAAAAGTTTCACATGTAAAATGCAGGTGACACCTCCCTTACCTACTTCCTAAATGTTTGAGGAAGATCAAAGGAGATTTAAAAAAGAACCAATTTTTACCCTGTAAATCACTGATACCAACAAACACACACACAACTTTTGGTTATGCATCGTGCACAAAAAGCATTAAATTTGTCATTTCCACCTCATGGACTTTTGCTAAACATACCTAGCCTTAGAGGTGAACCTCCACACTTCCCTTCAAAAAAGACTCCAAGTTCAGTCTAACAGTTAAGAGCTGCTGACATGCCCTTCGAAAAAGTTCATATAGGGCCCTGGCACTGCCACCTAGCACCGCCCACCTCCTAGCAATGTGCTCCCTTTACTGCCAGCAAGAGCAGCACAGTGGAACTAACACCTTGGGCTCCACAGTTCATTTTGGTTCAAATTCTAAAATCCCACCATTCAGTTCACAAAGCCTTCAAAAACCTTTTCCAATGCTTATTAGCATAGAATACCATCCACAAGGACTACTGACTCCAGTTAGATGAATCACATGCAACCTGCTCATCTTTGATCATTTCAAGACATTATTTAAATCACTTTCATTCTTTAGTTTTTATGTTTTATCTAAATTTAAAGGAACTTAGTGATTTGCACAACTTGTAGTCAATACAGAAAAAGTAGTCTATTACACTGAGTTCATCCTAATGAAACCTGACTCATTTTTATTAAAAAAGAATTGTAAAGGTACACTTTATTTGTTCACACCTGCTCCTCAAGCATTGCTATTTCTCATTAAGTATTTCAGCTAATAAATAATGGTAGAATTACAGTACTTCATTTTGAAACTTTAAACAATGCATCACTGGACAATAAAAGTGTGCAAAATTTAAATATTACCATGAATAGGCATAAACTCACTGTCCATTCACATGTCTAACAACCCTTTGTTCTTAATTTGGTAGCCTCTAAAATGACTGGGTGAGGATCCTTCTAGAGATAGTCAGAGGATATGGGACAAAGAAAATGAAGGACACACAAAGAAAATGACATGCCCTGAACAGTTCACAAGAGTTTCTTGGGAGAGTCGCTGGGGATGGGGCATTACACCCATGGTGTGCTAATTTTTTAAATTATAATTCCTATAATTAAAACTCCTAATAAAAACAAGAGAGGGGAAGCTAAGCTACAGAGGAGTCAAATTAAGGAAGAAAATCAAACACAAACACAAATCAGGCTTTTGTTTATTTGGTTTCAGGAGACCTCCACACTCTGTGCCTAGTGTGCCTATCTCTGAACAGACCACTTTGCCATTGGCATTGACTTCGTCCATGGGTTTTTGGTCAATCAGAAAAGAGTGACTGTCATGTTTCCAAAGTGTCTTTTTCTGTAACTGAGAGGTAACTTATACACTGGAAGATTTAGGGTCCCTAAACTGAATAGCATCTCAGCTTTGGGGCTGTTACCATCATTTTAAAGAATGCAAAATAAACTACAACTGCTGTAAAGAACGAGTTACACAATGGGTTACACAGCGCAATCTCAAGTAAAGCCAGTAGGTGGCACACTAAAACAGGTATTAGTGACTAAGAAAGCCAGTAAGTTGAGTTTGCCAGCACCGGGGTCTTTGAACCTAGTGGGTTTTCACCAGCCTCAGGAATTCTGTTAACCATTTTATGTGGGTATCACAGAGATGAGGAGGCTCTAAATGTGGTTCTGTTTTTCCTTGCAACTATTTTCCAATCATAAACACATTTACATCTTAGTTGTATTTAGCAAAGCACAAATACATTCTAAACTAAGTAATCCCAGGGTAACAAAACTGCATTTGAAAGAGAAAACAAGGGCAAAACTGATTTTAAGATAACTTCTAAGTGATTGTAGTGCTTGAAAGTGAGAATATAGGACCATCATCATCGCCAAAATAATTTCCCACAACTGGAACAAATGTCATCCTTCCCAACTATGTCATTTTGTTGGGAAAGGCCGAGAAAACTGAATTTTCCTCTAACAGAAACAGATTTCATGTTTTCCTTTACTCCCTTCTCCACTTAAACTTCTGACTTTTCAGATGTCAAAATAAAGGCAAGATTTTTGCCAAAATGCAAAAAGCTGTATGTATGTGTTTAAAAGCCTGGAGAATCACTGACATGAAGTTTTAGCAGCAATATAGTTCCACCTCATTGGTCCATGTGACAACTGCTTTATGAGAGGCGCAGAGAGCTGCAAGCTTAGGAAACACGGCGAGGAGCTCATGATGGCACCAAACTCCCTTAGAAAGTAGCTTGCCTTGAAGCTAGAGCATGTTTTACCATGAAACCACCCTATAAATGACAGCTCTTTCTTGGGGAAGGGAGCAAGAGACTGAAGCAGTTCCTTGGTGATACAGCAGGAATTGCCTGACATTCTTTCGTTTCATCTCCCTTTTTATGCCCTTTACCTATTTTTCTTTCTTCCCAGATCTTCAAAGGGTACCTGAATTATTACCTCCTGCAACCTGTCCTGACTGTAAGGCTCCAAATTACCTGCCTTTCTTGAGACAAATCTTTGCTTTCTCACTGCCTCAAAGAGGTAGGTGGTGGAAGGAGAAAAACAGTATGACCCACCTAACACCCCACACCCCATCTCTAAGAGTCCCTCTTCAGCAGCCCAGAGTTAGGATTCGTACAGAAGGAAGCATATCACCTTCCCCTACTTTTTACTCCCAAAGGAACTTCAGGGAAAAGAGAAAAATCAATTAAAAAAAAAACCATCTGTGTGTGTATGTGTGTGTGTAATTCTTGGTCAGGAGGACAGGGACAGGCAAACAACATCCTTGCTGCTAAACTTTCTTTCCAAAGAAAGGTTTCTTTTTCCACTTCTGTACCCAAACTCTTCAGGCACTCCCCGTGAGTTGCATATTTATTGGCAGTTTCCCAGGCCAGAAATACAAGGAGACAGGCAGCAGATGGAAGTAGGCATTTTGAAGCTGGAGTCTCCTTTTAGAACAGCCAGATGCTGACACCTACCTGGAGCTGTGTCCCCTTTTCATAGCACTTGATTTCCTCTACTTCGGTCTTCTAGAGTTGGCTGGAAATGTAAAATATTCCACGGAGTATTCCAAATCTTTGCCCCTCATAAAATTACATTATTTTGCACCAAAATGTTTTGTAAATGGGAAAGAAGTTAATTATTTAGTTTCAGATTAAATATAATGATCCAGAGAGCAAACAATCCGCCCTCTCTCCTCTCTCTGCTAACAAGCCACCCAATTTTACTTTCCTGCCTCCACCCATCTGCTCCACCCTATGGAGGGTTGCCAAGGGAGTCCGACTTGTCCAAACAGGACATGGCTTCAGATAAGATTCTGCCCACACCCTGTACTTCGGAAAGACCAAGTGAAGCAATTGATTTTGCATGTAAATAAGGACAGGTGCAAAGGTAAAGACCAAGTAAAATCCCAACACATTTCAGACTGAGGCCCAGCCAGGCAGGGGTGGGGGTGGGGAAGCCAATACCCTTTGGGTAAACTCCCAAGCTCAATGCCACCTGGTTAGTGGCATTCCACACCTTTCTTAAAGAAAAGTGTAGGTTTCACATTCCTTTTCCTTTTTTATGCTCTCTGACAATTTTGTCTTTTAGTTTTAAGGGTAAGCGACCCAAGACCATTGAAAAGAACCTGCAGTGTGTGTTCCTGCTGTGCACATCAGCCAGGTTGGCCCTCACAGTGATCCTCTGTGAAGTTATATAATCGAATCCAGAAAGGCTGCGTGAGGCCACTCTGCTTGGTGCCCTATCGCTGGAGACCCACCCCACTCCACCCTTAGGGGCCTCCACCCATGAGGCCCCACCCTGGAGGGAGTGGGAGGCTGGGAGGAGCCAGTTGGCTCGAGTCAGCTGCCAGTTCCTGGAAATTCCGGCCTGAGCAGGGATGGCTGGAACCTTAAAAATAACCAGCAAGAACTGTCAGGGTGGCGGCCCTTCCAGGACCCCGGAGAATTCTGCATTAAAAGTTTATCTCATAGAACCACTGAACTCTCGGATATGAAACCATGAGCTAATATCGCCCTTGCCCTTCAAAAGTAAACAGAAAGAAACAGAAAAGGGGTC
Organism: Talpa europaea; assembly: GCF_964194135.1. NCBI lineage: Eukaryota > Metazoa > Chordata > Mammalia > Eulipotyphla > Talpidae > Talpa > Talpa europaea. Next base: position 122,630,946 of record NC_140071.1, read on the forward strand.
TGAAAAAATCCAACATGTTCCAAACCCAAATCCTTCTCCTCCTAGCTTCTGCCTGGAAAAGGCTGCCTGCCCCACCTTCCACTTGCCTTATTTTCAGGTCATTCACCATAGAAACCTCAGGGTTTCCTTTAAGCCTTACTCTCCAAAACTCCCTACCTACCAGTTCGAATCTTGCCATGAGGGGCCAGCCTCTGTGTACCCCTGGAAACTGTTATTGGGGGTTTATCCTCCAGGGTCTCTCCACTCCGAGGGCCTTGGCCCTTTCAATTGGTCCGAAGCCTCCTGCCACCTACATTTCTCAGAGTCCTCAATGAGACTTCCCCCAGCTGACTCCAACTGGAGTCCAAAGGGTCCCCAGGACTCAGAGTGGGTTCAAGCGCCCACACTCTGCACCCTTTCCTAGCCAGCTGCTCCTTGCTCCAACAAGCGCCCTTCATGCTGGCTGCCCCTCCCCCCATGCCTTTGTTCATTTTTGGCCCCGATGCTGGGCAACCAGCATGGAATGCCCCGTCCCCTTCCGGCTTATCTAAATCCTCCTAATTCTTCAAAGATCAGCTCAAGGCCCTCCCTACTCTGCACCCGGATGATTGTGCCCTGGTCTACCTAGGCCTCCTCTTCTTACCTAGATAGGCTGTGTCTCTTAATGGCTTGTCTCTGACCTGACCTCAAGGAGGGGAGTGTCTTACACTCCCTTAGAGGCCTCCCTTCCCACTCCCCAAAGATCAGGCTGTTCACCAAATGACTATTAAGTTTAGGCACAAAGAGGGATATGAGAGTACTTGGCCCACAGTAGGTGTTGTGCAGCCTTCTCCACTTTCCTTCGAATACATTTGAAATCTCTCTTCATAACGAGGTTGAGGACTCCCTCACTCAAAAGAAAATCTATTAAGCTTTCCTCAAAAAAAAAAAAAAAAAAAAAAAAAAGTTCTTAGCTTTAACCTTACCTGAATGAGTCCTTCAGGAAACATATCAGTTTCATCCTCAAAGAATTTTTTTATTACCTACCTAGAGATATCTTCTAAACAAGTCTAGTGTCAAGCTCTCTACTGTTTGAAAATTGAAAATAAGGAAAGAGAGAAACAATTGTATAAGCAGAGAGTGTGTGTGTGTGTGTGTAATACTGGGCTTACTATTTTGAAGGATACTGCCATCCTTGCTATACTTGCCAAGGGCCAAGTGACAAATTCCTGCTGATCTCCACCACCTTCATGACTGCTGATCACCAGGTGTGGTTCTTTACATGGACTGTGTCATTTAATGCCTATGAGATGGATACGACCTTCCCATTTTACTGATGAGAACAATGGAGCCGAGAGGTAAAGCAATCTGCCTGAGATCACACAGCTGCTGAGTTGTGGAGTCAGTACTGGAAGCCAAAGCAGTCTGACTTCAAGGCTGGTGGACTTGACACCCCACTCCGCCACCTCCCCAGGCAGAGGACAACATCACACCACAAACAGCAATAGTGGGATGGCAACTTCTGTGAACTGATCTCTCCCTGGAGGCTATGGATTGCAGCAGGAACAGTGTATTTACAGTAGCAGCGATTTCAACTCCCAACTGGCCCCTGCTGCCTACAGTCTCCCTTTGCCTGCACGCTTGGACACAAGATCAAAGGACTCGTTCTAAAGGCCCCAAATTAGGTTATTATTCTTCATAGCAAATGCACCTGCAATTGGTCCATAAAACTGCTGAGAAAAATTGGCAGCTTTACCCAAGCAAATACGGAAATCCTCATAATAACTGTACAAAGGTGGAAGGGTCAGGTCCTCATCCCCATTTTAGAAATGAGGAAATGGAGGAACAGAGGTGAAATGACTCGCCCAAATTCGCAGAGTTGGTTGGCGTTGTCGCCAAGAACAGAAGTGTGTCTGCCTGCAGACCAGGAGCTCCTTCTGTTCTGCTTCTGAGTCTGAGCTGTGGGAACGACCTGGAAGGAAAATCATCCCATCCTGGGGTCACTCCCCCAGTAGGGAGGGGGCAGCGGTGGGCGGTGCCAGGAGGTGGTTCCACTGGGCAATTAAGATTTCAAAATGCCTTTTCAGGTTAGACCACTTGGGCCCTACTCCATCCTGTGGCCTAAGTGGGAATATTAACAGCACATAATTTGAGATTAGTGCTAATGAGTAGGTGCTCAATAAATACTTGTGAGATGAATAAATGAATGGCTGTCAAAAGATACTTCTCACGTGCCAGGACAAAGTAAAGGACAAGGCTAAATAAAGGGCCAGGGGCCAGGCATGATTGTATACCAAGATTTGCACAAGGAAAATCTACCCAGGGCACAGGGAAGCTAGCCCGAAACCTTCTAAAACCTAAAATGCGAAGTAAATGGGAAAATTTTGGGAGGCTTTGGGGAGAAAAACTCCCTTTGTTTGGAGAACTAAGGGGAATAGGAACCTAAACGGACTAATGAAAGTAGTTCTGGGGTGTAAAGTTTTGGCAGGTACCAGACTGCAAAGTGCAAGAACAGATAAAGGAGTGGATTTCAGTGATTAGCCTCAAAGAACAGTAGTTAGTAGAAAAAACAGCATATAGGTCAAAGGAGAAAAAAACCCACACTTGATTCACAGGTCGCTCTCCAGGGTAGAATGTACTGACCTCAATGTCCACTTGAGCTCTCATGTCTAGATTTGGCCAAACTCCACTGATCTGGTTTGAGACTAGCTCTGGGCCATCCCTGGAGACCCAGGGGCCTTTCAGAGATGGCAACCTTCTCCAGCAGCTCTCAGGTTAAGCAGAGCTCTGCATGGGGGGCTTGCTGGGAGGGGGCTGTCTTGGGATGCACCCTTTCCTGGAGATCAGGTCAGAGGTAGACCCTGAAGGGCATGGCTGAAGGACCACTTTACTTGCCTACATTCTGCCTATGGTTCCCCTTAGTAATTAGATGGGGGAAATGATAATGTATTCAGCCTGCCAACACAATGGAGTGAGTTTCAAAAAGCTCCAGGAACCTGTTTTGCTGGAGAAATTACTATTAAACTCTCTGACCCAGGGATACAAATACACTGATAATTTTTTAATATTCTATTGAACTACAGAGATATTCCTCACAAAGGCAGATATTCCTCAGAAAGACAGTGGAAAGGCACACACATACATGGGCACACACATGCACACACAAACACACACACACACAACTTTGGGAGGAAACAGTCCTAGTTCTGGTTCAGAGACTGTAGCAATGTCTCTTTTATTACTACTAAATTTCAAGGAAAGAGGAGTTGAGGGGTGGGGGAAAGCCAGGCTACCTCCTTTAGACAATGCTGTCCCTTATCAGGGCAGACTGCTGTCTGGTTTCCTGTCTCGAGCTCTGGCATGACTGCTTAAGATGAGAAATGGGGGTTTAAGAAAAGGGACAGATCAGACTTGAAAATGAGAATACCCAAGACCATTACAACCCTTCTCTTCCACACCCCTGCAAGATGGATTTGGACTATCTAGCAAAGTAGATAGCAACTGTCTTAAGACTCTAGGGATTTTTTTTTTTTAAAGTTAATACCAATGACAGTGAAGCACTTTAGAAAGAAGCCCAATTTCCAGAATATAATTCCTATTATCTAAATGATGAAGTTGTTTGCATTTATTATCATGTTTTTCTTCAACGTGGCTGGGGGTGAAAAGAGAAAGTAAGAAATACCACCAAAAAACCCTATTTTATAGCAGAAATGTTGATTTGGAAATATTAAGAAGCTAAAGAACACAGGGAGACAAAATGGGGTTGAATTAGGAATAGTGATTTGCATGGTCAAGAGATGAAACTCTTATTGTCATTTAGTTTTGTAATTATAGTAACTACCAGACTGGTATAATTTTTCCCAGTTGTTCAATTCAGTATTTAAAAGCTTGAAGAATTTTTTTTTCCTGATAGAATACATTAAACTATAATCATCTCTATTAACTACTTCCCTCACCCCCCCCAAAAAAAAGGAGGAAAAAATGATTTGGGGGAAGGCAAATACTTTAGTCTACCAAATTTGGCTGGATTGTTAACATCTCTGAAACTAAAACAAACAACTTGCTTCATTTTGGGTTACTTATACATTTTAGTTAAAAGGCTTCTTGTCCTACAAGTCAACTTAATATTTCAAGTTCATGTCCCCCAAAGGAGAAAGAAAAATCTTATTGAAACTTTTAAAAGCTCTTTTTTTCAACAAAGGCTATCAGTAACCTACTAGTTTATCCTAGAAACTTTCTTAACATCATAGTTTATTTCCCTTTTGCACATATAGAAAGAATGTGGTGGGATGTGAAATTAAAACCAAATATCTATCATCAAACTTTGGAAGGGTAAGGCCTGGTCTGCTGCCTCAGCCACTCTTGCAATTTATTCTACTAGCAAATATTGTAAATGATCCCTTTAGATTTTAAAGAAAATCCAACAACAAGTTTAAAAAGGAAACCTGCAGAAACTCTCTTTTTTAACCATTACTTTAAAACTTACTTTCTGAAGACCCAAATGAAAATTCATTTGTTAAAGTAGGTCTCACTCAGAAATTCATTAACTCACAGCTGATAGAATATTTAAAAAATGAGATTGTGAAAAAGTTGCTATTGTAAAACAATAAGCAAGAGCATTCTCCTCTTGTTTTCAAAACACAGTAAAATTTTTCCAAGCTGTCATTAAATGAATTTATTCCCAGTTCTTTTGAGCTTTTTATTCCTAAACAGTGTAAATAGCTGTAGATTACAGTAAAACTGTTGTCCTTAGAAAAAGTATTGTAGTATTTTAACCTTTGCCTTTAAAAAGAAATAATCTTGGGATTTTCTAAATGCATCTTACATTTTGCTTCAGTACTTTTTCTGAAGATTTTTTTCCTTAAAACATAAGCAAGACTTTCAAGTCAGCTCAGGCTGCCAGGTCTGCAAGCATTCGCCATCCAATGAAGTCTCCTAGGCTTTGAGTGTCAGTGCTAAATGTGAACAAGGGGTTTGGAGGGGGAGGGGGAGAGAGGTCCAGATCTTGCAGTAATGAGACTGCTTCTAAACTCTAATACAGTGATCCTGACCCAAAATTGTCGACTTCAGGTGAAAATGCCTATCCTCAAACACCCTACCCACCTTCAAAGAATGAAAAACAAACAAAAACAAGCTCCTTTGGATTTCTAGCCAATATGCAGAGAAATTGCTTAAAATTAGTGTGGCGATGAAAAATTTAAAAAGGTAGAAGTATTTATCTACCCATATAAACACACTGGAGCAAAGGGTGCATGTAAAAAGGTTAACTGACATCTCATTATGACATAACACAGGCATCTTAAGCAATTTTAAGTGTGTAAAGACATGATAACTCCCTGGGTGGGGAGAGGGAGTTTAGGGGCAGGGACCATGGCCTGGTCTGGGCTACTGATCTACCAGAAAACAGCCTGAAACAGGAAAGAGCACACATATGCCACTTGGAATGTATGACGCAAACCCCAGCCTTGAAACAAAGAACAGGAAACAGCTCTGCTGGCTGTGCTGGAGAGAAAGCACAGAGAAACATTTAGCCGGCCCTCCCTGAACCCTATATTCATGAGCAGCTGGAGTTTTTTAAGACAACAACAGGGGGGTGGAGGTGTTTGTTCTAGGGGTGTGAATAATAACACTAGCTTTATACCGGGGACCTGCCCTATTTACAAATAGGAGCTTCCACATATAGTAAACATCATAAGTGAACATGGGATTTTATCATATCCAAGCAGCAGAAACCTTCCTAATTACCGCCAGCCGCTCCTCTGGTTTCTTTTGTCTCTTTCTCCTCATCCCTGTGGCTGGTCTCTAGCTATGATCAAATTCTGGGTTAGGGTAAAGATTATTGCTGACCCTCAGAGGATGATGAGGAAAATGAGGATAGAGCACTGCTGCTAAGAATTCGGATGACAATTCATTGATTCCACAAAACTCAAAATTGGACTGATTTTAAGTGACCCTTAGTGGCAGAACTAAATTCCAATGACACAGACTCTGACACAGCTAAAGTCACCCCAAATGTTCAGTCTTTTTCAATTGCATAGTTAAAAACATACTTGCACAGTTGCACATCTGTTCTGCAAGTACCCACAGCAATAGAAATTCACCTTCGCAGAATGGGATTCTATTCCTGACATTCATTTTATTCAAAACTCTACAATCTGTATAACAGAGTAGCATTTTTATGAGATATTCAAAGTATTCCTTTAAGGTATTTTTTAAGATAAAAAAATCCATTCATAGCTCTTTTCCCAGGATTTCTCTTTATTTTGTTAACTAAGGCTGTTTAACTCAGGTTTCCATTATCAGAGATTTAAGAAACTGTAGCTGTAACTACAGGTAAAAAATAAATAAATAAATAAAAAATAAAAACTAACCAACCCCCCCCCCAACAGCATCACTGTGTCCATAGCAACCAGAAGATTGGGTTTTAATTTAGAAACTTTGCAGTGAAAGAAAAAGAAAACAAAAACAATTGCCTTCTCCAAAGCTATTTGCTATGTTTTATATCTGACAAGGTTTTGCCTAAGCAGATACTTTTCTTTGTTATTCTCAAATTAAGATTTTTATGCTTGCATTATCCTTGCAAGCCAAATGCTGCTTTTAGCACTGTCTTCATTGAACTTATCAAGAGCACATTAGGTTTTCTTCTTCTAATAATGCTATGTCTGAAAGCCAACCCCACTGACTGCAGGAAGGGCTATATCTGTTCTCCAGGGAGTTTAAATTAATCAAACATCTCATTTCAAGTTTTCTGTTAACAGCCTAAGGTCAACTAACATACACCATGTTTCAAGCCAGTAGAAACTCATTCTTCCATTCCCTCTTAAAAAAAAAAATACTACTAACTTTTAAAAATTTGGGAGATGTTAAAGCTATCCGATTGCTTTTCCCTAGGAGCAAGTCTTCCCTCTGGTTAGGCATACTATCATCCAGATGGATTTCTCTTATAAAAATGCTCCTCAAACATAACAACACTAGGAAAAGGACAGCACAAAATTGTGGAAAAACCCACGGCGAACAAATGCCCTATTCCCCACTTGATTTTGCTTACAAATGACGAGTCTCTATGAACTCGGAATTCCACTTCATACATGCCCCATGTACCAGAGTCCTGTGATAATAGGATTAATTTATTTTCGAGTGTCTTAGGCGATACTAATAGAAAAAATACATGTAGTACAAAAATTTCGTGCAAAATGTTTATTTTAGGGAAACACAAGAGGTGAGCCATTTCCAATTTCTGTTTACCCTGACTTACTAAGTCGCATTCGCACATTCTTCATCTGGTGTGACTGCACACTGCTTGTTACAAAATGTAAAAGCATAAAGAGCTTTCCCCTGCTCTCCGCCAAAGAACAGCTATGACAATTCCAGGCATTATCTGCCACCTCCCGGAAAGGACACTCTGAAACCTTAGGTAAGTCCCGCGGGTCCGGGTCCAGGGGATCCGTCTCTGGGGCCCCCACCTGCCTCTGGTCCCTAACGCCGCAGGCAGTTGCCTAAGGCGCTCTCCGCCTCCAGCCACGCTGCAATCCCGTTCCAGGCACTGCGGCAGGTTCTCTCTGTGCCCCCAGGAGGACGCTCCAAACCTGGCCAGCTCTTCCCTCCTGCCCCCGAGGATCCAGACGCCCCGGCAGCTGCGGGGCTCCAGGACCGAGAAGGGGATGTTGTCTCCAGTCCCAATTGCCCCAAGTTTCTTCCCAGAGGGCCCGGGAAGCTGCTCCAAGTTTGCTCCAGCGGGCGAGTGGCCGCGCGCCCCGTTCCAGAAGGGGGGCGGCGGGGGTGGGTGGGGGTGGGCGCAGGCGGAGAGCCGGGGGGGAGGGCGGCGCAGGGGGGAGGGGGGAGTGGGGAGCCAGGAGGGGGAGGAGCAGGAGCGCTCGGCCCCGGCGCTACCTTTCTCCAAACAACGCTGCCCCACGCGGAGAGCCCTGAGATTTCTGGGGCTTTGGAGGGAATCGCGAGCGAGCAGGCGGGCGGGAGGGCGGCGGCTGGGGGACCACACAGGTGAGCCCCCGCCTGCGCCCTAGCCCGGGCCGCGGCGGGCGCTCCCGGCCTCGCTCTCTTCCCGCACCCCCCGGGATTCGCACGGGGGTTCCCCCATCCAGCACTTTCAGCCACTGAACCCGGGGTACCCCCTCCCCTCGCCTCTCTGCCCCCACCCCCGGCTGCGGGGAGCTGTTGCACTTTCCCAAGCCCCCAGGCGCCCCCACCCCCGCGCTGCACCCCCCAACCTATCCACTGCGTGCCCCCCTTGGAAAAAATGAAACCGGACCAGCGGAAAAGGGGGGCAGCAGGAGTCGGGCGAGAAAGGTGAGGGCGAGGAGACTTACTTTTGGAGGCGCGGCGCTGGGCGCTGCAGAGCAGAAATAAAGGCCCGGATCCGGGCTCCTCGCGTCCCGAGGATGCAGAAATGTCAGCGCTCGGGTCCGGGCGGCGTCGGCGGCGCGGGGCCGGGCGCGGGGGCCGGTGCGGGGCCGGGCGCGCGTGCGGCGGGCGGGCGGGCGCGGGGCGCGGGGCGGCGGGTGGGCGCTCGGCTGCGCTCCGGCTGGGCCCGGCTCCGCGCGGCTCCGCTCCTGGCTCCTGGCACCAACTCCGGGCAGTCACATGACGCCGGCGCCGCTCGCTCTGCGAGCCGCCCGGGGCTGGCGGGGTAAGTAGAGGCTGGGACCCGGGGTGGGAGGGTCAGGGAGGGGAGAGGGAGCCGCCGCGGCCGCCCGGGCTGGGCGGGTCCCCACCCACTGGGTGGAGGCAGCCGCCGGAGGGGTCGGCCGAGTCACTCGCGCAAACACGCACCCCGCCCTGCGCCCTTCCCCCGCCGCCCCCGCCTCCCGCGCCGCCCGCGCCCGCCCCGCCCAGTCACCCGGGGCCGGCCCGACAGACACTCATTATTCCCCGGAGCGGGCGCCGCCCCGCGGGCCCGACCTGTCCCGCGAGGCGCGGCGCGGCCGTGGGGCTGGGCGTGCGCGCGCGGCCCCCGCCCCGAGCCCCCGCCCCGCGCCCCCGCCCGGCCCGGCGCGCCCGCCCCGCGCCCCCGCCCCGGAGCCCCCGCCCGCGCCCCCACCCCCGGCGCCCTCCGCCCGGGCCCGCCCCGCCCGCCCCGCCCGCCCCGCCCGGCCGGCCCCGCCGCCTCGCCGCCGCCCGAGCCCGGGGGAAGGAAGGGCGGAGCTGCCCGCTCCGGGCGTCGCCGGGTGCAGCCCGCTGCGCCGCGTCCAAAACACACAGCCCGGCGCGCGGGCGAGCCGGGGCGGGGACCCGCGGGCCGGGCCATCCATCAGCCGCTCCGGCGGGAGGGCGGCCCCGGGCGCGGCGCGCAGGGCTGGGCCCCGCGGCCGGCCCGGCCCCTCCTGCGCCGCGCGCGTCCGAGGCTCCTGCAGAAAAGCCGGGTGAAGGCACCCGCCGTGCGGGAGCGCGTGCGGCGGGCGCGGCGGGCGGGAGGGGCCGGGGTGGGGGACCCCAGCCCTGAGCTGGCCCCCGGTGGCCGAGGTCACTCGACTCCCTGCGAGCGCGCGCTTTCTTTGTACCCGGGGGCGCCGGGGGCGGGGGCGGGCGGCCAGGGGCGCCCCCCGCCTCCTGGGACGCTTCTTGCAAGGTCGGGACCCCCAAAGCAAACTTCCCACGGGCTGGGCCCGCCGCTGCAGCGAGAAGGGGGTCGGTAGCTGCGACATTGGCTCGCGCGGGCCTGCCTGAAAACTTGGCAAACTTGGGTCCGGAGCCTCCCCGCCGGGGGAGAGCTGGAGGCGAGCTGAGGGCTTGGCCTGACGACCTTTTCCTTCTCGTCCCTTCGCTGGGACCCGGCGCGAGCGGGCTCCGAGGCCCGAGCCGGCGGCTGAAACGCTCGTTTGGCCCAAGCCAGGCCGCTCGGAGGACTTTGTGTAGCTTGGTACCCGAGTTTAATGCTTTTTTGAGTTTCTTTTTAAACAGTATTAATGCAATAAAGAATGCAATAAAAAGAACAAAGGACAAATTGGTTCGATTGTTTTAGTCCTGTGTAATGTTTAAAAACGCCCCTGCTTCAGTCTATGCCTCGTTATTGCTTCAAGATGTTTTAAAGGCCCTTTAAGTTCACTCTTCTCACTTTGATGCTTCATTCTGGCATGGGGGAACTTAAAAGGTCGTGATACAGTGTTTGCTGAGACCCGACATGGAGCTTACGCAGTGTTATAAAATTAGTACCGGGTAACCTCAAGTAGTGAATTACATATTGTAAAAAAGGCCGGTACATAAAAGACCACGTGGAGAACACCCAGAAATGGAACTTCTGCTTGTGCCACCCTGTTGTCCCGCAAGGTTAAACCTGAAAATGTTAAAAAATGAAAGGGTTTTTTTTTTTTCTAGTGAATTAAAGAGAAATGCAAGGAAAAAAAAGAGAAATGCAAGACAAAAGTTGACTCCTTATCTCTTGCCAATTGTAATTCACTGATGACTGACATTAAATGTCTGATGGGACGCCTTCGATTTGTATTCACTGGAAAACAGCGTTAGGGATGACCACAGCGTTAGGGATGACCGATGGAATTATTTGCATTCTATGCCTGGCTGGTAGTAGGTTGCAAAAATACAGACTTCGCTCCAGGGACACAGAAGGATGACAACCTAAGCACATACATGGTATTTTTTACATTGTTCTATGGGTGTGGACCCAAAGAAAAGTGAAAAAGGTCTATCTGAAAAAAAGTGTGATTGAAGATAAGAAGGGAGTGGTTTTGATAGGAAAGGTGGGGGAGGGAGAAGAAAGTCATAAAATAGGTTAATTAATGAACACTCTGTTCAGTGCCCTGTGGAAGGCAACTCTAACACAACTTGTGCAAAAATGAATCGGTCCAGTGAAGGACATCAGCATTATCTGGATGCCCAAACCAGAAGTACCTGGAGTCAACTTTGACTCCTCCTGCTCCCTGGCTGTTCATAGCTGCCCATGGCTCAGGAATCCTAGACTTCATCAGTTACTACCCACTCCTTGGTCACTACCTTGGTCTGGCCTATTGCCTCAGTGTCCTGTAGGCATCATGGCTAAAGATGGCAAAGGGATCGGAGCAAAGGAAGAAGAGTGCCTTTTTTTAAATGCAGACCTAAATGCATCAGTCCCTTCAGTGACTTCCTCTGGATCAAGTCCAAGGTTTGTGCTGCCTCCACCTGTCACTATAGACTCATCACTCCCCCTGCTCCCCTTCCATTCTCTTCTCTGGCAGCACTGAGCTTCTTTCCTTTTCTATCCCCCTCCAACTTACTCTCCTGACCTCTAGCCCTTAGTACACACTCATTTTGCTAGGTCGTCTAGCCTTCTTTCCCCTAATTCTTGATCTTTATTCTCATGGCTTTAAATTCTATTGATCTTTGAATCTTGACTTAAATGATACTTTTTCCAAATATATCTTATCTTACCAGCATTCCTCTCCCACCCTTGGATAAGTGAAGGTGTTCCCCTTTGGGTTTCTGATAGCATTTGTGCTTTATTCTTTCTTGTAACTGATTATTTAACTGTCTGTGGCACTGAAATAGAAGCACTGTGGAATATGGACCTTGTCTTTTCAGCAAAATCGTATCCCCAGGGTCCAAATGTTCAATGACTATTTGTAAGGTGAATAAATTCAAGGTGAATTGAGAAGGAGAAATGGTTTACTGGCGAAGAGATGAGAGCAGGAATCTGGATGACTTAGTGGTGATGACTGTGCCTTGGAAATATTGAAGAGGAGGGAAGAGAAAATTTCCTTCATTGAATGTTTTTAAACAGTGAGATGATCAAGGTAGAGACCATGTTTTTAAACCTGAACACTAACATAGCACCTGGCACGCGCTTTAGTGATCAGTAAATCCCAGATAAATGCACCATCTCCAACCTGGGCCTTAGGTTGGAGATGGTAGCTGCTCACTCAGGTTTAGGTTTGGAGCAGCATCTGCTCCAGGAAGGACACCTCTCCCTGGCTCCAGCAGAACTTTATTGCTTTCAGCCAATCTGCAGTCGATCTCTCTTGTCAGTGATTATTGACTGAAGAGTATATGTGACCTAATTCTGCCAGTGGGACCTGAAGAGGAGTGTGCTGGGGCTTATGGGAGGTATTTTTCTTCCTGAGGCGAGGAAACTCTTAAACCCCTAGGCCTGCTTTGGAAGTTGAAAGGTGAGGATGTGACACTTGGAGCTATGGCAACTAACTTATAACCTTGAGGGGAATGCCCAGGGTCCAGATTTCATTAGAGAGAGCAGTTTTCTCATCATTAGTTTTCAACTTCAATGTTACCTTTTCAAGAATGACTTTCTTCACCATACAATCTAAAATATCCCTCTACTCCTCATTCACTGTCTACTAGACGCATTTTACTTTCTTCTGAAATGTATCCTTAACCAAAGTTACTTTTAGTTTTTGGTTAGTTTGTTACTTCTTTTCCACATTAGGACCCTGCCTGTTTCCATAAGGGCAGGGACCTTGTCCTCTTCAAGCCTTTCCCCACAAACTCCTGAAACAGTGTCTGGCCAATATAAAGTGTTGCACCAGTATTTGTTGACTAGTGGAAGACAACGATGACACCATGTTGAGATTGATTCGGGGCACAGAGAACACAAGCAACTCTGAACCCCCATTTTCTCTTTGTGGCTTCTTTCACAGTTCAGTTTCAGGAGATCACTTTCTGATACACAGATCCATATGCTGGAGATTCCTTCCTTAATCTTTTTCAGTTTTCCTGTTTCTTCCCCAGGAAAATTTATTCTCTTCATTGGATGATGGGCCAAGTTATGAAGGCAGAAAAGTGTCAAGTAGGGCCCACCCTGGTGGCACAAGGGGTCAAGCACTGCACTATGAGGCAATCCAGACTCTGCAGCATGAGTTCAATCCCTGGGCGGCCAGGGAGAAATCCACATGGCTAGGCTGAGCTCTCCTGTCTCGCCTGCTGCTCCCCTCAGCAGTGTATTTCAGTCAATCCACCTGTTCTGTTCCCCACTCTGTCTCTGGTGAATCCTCTCACCCCTGCATCTCTGGCCTGTACCCCAGCTCTCGTATGCATAAATAAATCCTTTTTAAAAAAGAAAAAAACAAAAGTGTTATGTACTTGTAGAATTATGAGCAACACAGATGCATCTACCATAAAGGAAAATAAAGTCATATGACCTTTTTCTTTTCCCCCTTCCTAGGATACAGTTGACACAGAGCATATGTAAATGTAAGGTATACAATATGATGATTTGGTGCATAGATACTGCACAATGATTACCACAGTCAGGTTAGCTAACACCTCCATCCCCTCACATACCTTATTTGTGTGTGGTGATTACACTTAAGATCGACTCCCGCAACAATTCCCAAGCATATAATACAGTGTTATTAATTACAGTCACCATGCTGTATGTTAGGAATTAAGACCTTATTTGTCTCATAGCCAGAAGTTTGTACTCTCTGACCTACATCCCCCCATTACCCCCACCAAATAGAAATCCTTCTCTGTATTTCTATGAGTTCAGCCTCTTCAGACTCCACATATAAGCGAACTTATATAGTATTTGAGTTTCTCTATCCGGCTTACTTTATTTACCATCATGCCCTCAAGGGCCATACCTGTTGTTATTGCCAAAGGCAAGATTCCCTTTTGCTTAAATGACTGAATATTTCTCCATTATATGTATTTTTTCTTTATCAGTTCATTCATTGAAGGGTTCTTAGGTTGTTTCCATTTCTTGTCTATTGTAAATTATGATGCAATGAACATGGAAGTGCAGTGGAACCTTTGGGATAGTGATTCCTGCATTCAGGGAAGTTGAGAGAAAATATAAAATTGCTGCCTTATCATTATACAAATGCAGAATATAATGAGTAAAATCCAGAAAAGGACCATGTTTTGAAAGTCAAAAGGATAAAATGGTCAAACTGATTCTCTCGAAAAAAAATATGAGTGCTCTTGTATTTTGGTACAAGTTTGGTCATTGTCTTCAAGGAGCTTACAGTCTTGCCAAAGAAATTGCATCAGGTCAGAAAATTTCTAAAAGGCTTCATGGAAGAGATAATATCAGTGCTAACCCATCATGGCTGGAAAGGGTGGGGGGTTTCATGCTACATTGCTAGGTCTGGAAGGGGCCGAGGGGCAAAGGTCCAGCAGGAGCATAAACCCACTTAGGAGCGATGTCAGGCCAATCAGGTAAGGTTGGCGGAGGCCCAGACTGTGAAGAAACAGAAAGCTGAGAAACTGTAAGTTTTTCCAGTAGACATTGGGACACCATGGGAAATTTCTGAACAAGTGAGTTTAATGACATATACGATGACATTACATAGAATTAATATAAACTTCCAACGGAACATGTACATAATGAGAAGTAGGTAGCAACTGTGGTCCAGGTACCAGAGGAAAGCTACATCTATACATGTATATACACACCATCTCTTGCTCACCTATACACACACACACACACACACACACACTTACACATACACACATGCTTCTCTCTTCTCAGTAAATAAGTCAACAAAGCAGTACTGTGTGAAGTTTGCTCTAGGGAAGTGGCCTGACCACCTTCCTTTATCAGCTCCTTGCAAGTGTGTTGCATGTCTTCACCTGAAACCCTGAAGTCCGAAGAGCTTCCCTCCCTGTAAAGGCAAAGTGACGCAGGTCTCCTGGGTGCTTGCCTGGGAGAAGGACCTTTCACCCCTTAACCTCCCGACCCTGCAAACCAGTCCACACTCACAAAGGCTTTAGCAATTTTGCTAAGTCGTAGGGAAAAAGAAGCGTGTGTTGGATCACGTGAACAGTAGGGTGTTCCTCATTGCCCTTGAATTAAAAAGGATTTGCTAACAAAAGATATTAAAATCATAATAATGGTCATATCAAAGTGACAGGAGGGAGGGTGATATATTTCATTGCCTTTCAGTACTCTGTTGTGTTTTTTCTTTGACAAGCATATATTACCTCGATAATAATAACGAAATGTGCCACTTAAAAATAGCTAAGAAGGCGATGGGCATGTTGTATATAATTAAATGTGGAACCTCAAGGACAGCTCTGCAAGATGGTACCTTGAAAGCACCCGCGGCCTAGGTGTATTTCTTTACTTGTGAGTTTCAAATGGAGTGGGGTGCAATGCAGGGGCTCTAGGAGGTGAAGGCAATAGGAGAAGATGACCATCTCCTTTTATTTGCTTGTTGGCTTTTAATTGCTGCTTGGATAGCTGGGCCTGGACAGATTCTTGGAACTGGAATTCTTCCTCAAAATAATTTACTTTAAAAACCACTCCAAAAAGGAAAAAGTTAAAAAGGAAAAAAAAAAAACCAAACAAACAGAAAACCCGGCAAATAGGACTGAATAGAGCTACAGTTCCTATTTCTCAAGAGACAGAAATATACTTCCTGGAGCACAAGGTCCACTCACCCTCTCCTGGTCTTTCACCAGGATCTAGTGATTCAAAAACAGAAGTGTCAGCAGTTGTAATGGATATGTCGATCGGGGAGATTCCTTGCAGTCTTCTCCAGGACCATTAATAAAGTGGGTGGGCCGCCAGGAGATTCTGTGTGGCCTCAGCTAGTGGGGTTCTAGCTTCTCTCAGGCTTCTGCTTAAGCAGGTTTGTTTGTTATTGTTTCAAGGTTTTCTGGGTAACTATAAGCAACAGACCTTGTTAGTTCCTCTTGAGATTGCCCACTACTCCCCACCCTTATTTCTCACCTCCTGGCATCCTGTTTGTCTCCCTGACTTTCCCCCGCCCGTCCCCACCCCCAATCAGCTACCAGTCCTTTTAGCCATGTTTTTCTTCCCCCAGTTAGTCAATTTTAAGGTTCTATTTTTATAAGTGTTCTCACATCAAAGAAGCATGCCGTATATTTAATTTTTTATTTGTTGACTTGTGCTTTCTTTTATTGCGAATACCTTAAAACTATGTCTGGGTATAAGGCATTTATTCCAATGTCTGTCCCCCACCCCCTTTTCTTGAAGACACTGTATTTCTGGGAAGGGATAAAAGAAAATATGGGGAACTTTGAAATGTGGGTGATCTTTGCTTATTCTAAGTGTCTAAGGTATGATAGGAGCAAAAAAAATCAACAATGTACTGTGTTTAGGCTCATATCAGCATATATCTTTACTATATTAAGTTTTAAAGAATATTTTAGCCCAGCAAAAATTTTATATGAACTATTTAGACTTATAATTCAATTTTGCTGATTATTGTTGCAAATCTGTCTGTTAGCTAATAAATATCACAGGATCTAGCACCTCTAACATTTTGCAGATTTATGAGAAATATTTCTTAAAATTTAGAATAACATCATAAATGAAGTCATAAATACCCTTGAATATCTAATTCTGGCAAATGATCAGAAGAGAGAGAATTCAATTTTTGAAAAAAAGAGGGAAACACTTTCAAAACTCACTGAGTACAACTTATGCTATACAATGAATTATTTAATTAGCTTCGTTTTCTGTGCGGAAGATAAGAAAACTGAAGGTTCAAAATAAGCAGAATTTGGTGACAGTGGAATTCTAAACTGGCTTCTCTTATTACTTCGTGGATGTCTGAAAAGTGAAGTTTTTCCCTAGATGGACACAGGTTTCCTTAAGTCTGTTTATTTGGCAAAATTTAAAAATCCAATTCGGGCCTCCTTGGTGGCGCAGCAGTTGAGCGCTGGGTTGCGAAGCTGCCCGCAGCTCTGCAGCGCTGGTTCGAGCCTCTGCAGCGCTGGTTCGATCCCTGGCTGCTCCCTGGCCATAGGAGGAGGGTCCCACATGGTGCGCAGACCTCTCCTGCCGCCCGCTGCTCCCCTCAGCAGTGTACTTCGGTCCTTCTGCCTGCTCTGCTCCCTGCTCTGGCTCTGGTGAATTCTCTCACCCTCCGGCGCTTCTGACTGTATCCATACTTGTATAAATAAATAAATAAATCTTAAAAAAAAAAGATTCTTTAAAAAAATAAAATAAAAATCCAATTCACTTTCTTTCACACGGCGCTGAGAAGATGAGCTATCTTAGGTAAGTTCCCAAAATTCTGGGAGAGACAGGAAAGGTCTTGGTGAGAATTCATTCTTTCTTCTGGGAGAGGTCATCTGGGTAGACTCTCTGCTTTTCCTCCCCAAATATCTCAAAGTTCTCCCTGTTGTGTTGTGTTTGAAAACCCCTCTCCAAAGTCTAGTCCTGGGGGATTGGCCCTTTGGTCAGGTGGCAGTGAGTTTGCCATTTAAATGATAAAATTTGCCACATTCCCTTTATTTTCTTTGGTACTTGAAGCAAATGTACACTTAGATCCTTAAAAAAAAAAATCCCAGTTAATTTAATCTAGACCATTTGGTGCAGATGACCCAACAAAGGTGCATTGTTTTATTCAGACACAGTGATTGCTATGTTTGATGTCCTCCCTAACTAGCACTGTTGATTGTGTTATTTCAATTCTAGATAATAATCTTTTTATTCTATAGTGTTTGGAAACTAGGGAAGGAAGGCAAAGTTTGTTTAGCTTATTTTAAAGAAAACTTTTCCTGTGTCATGTTTTTTTCAAGCAGTGTATAATTCAATTTTTTTTTTTTTACAAATCAAAGAAAGAAATCCTCCAAATTTAAAAAAAAATTGTTTTTATACACTAGAACTACCTCCCCCTCAGCCACCTGTGCTGTGTGTATTTCTAGTTAGCTTGAACTTCACTACTTGTTTGTAAGGTAATTAGGGAAGGGCTTTATCTTTTTATAGTTCCTGTTACAAGTCTTTATACTTAATAGACAGTTTTATATATTATTAAATTATTTAAATTTTAGTTTTCTTGACATTATAGTTGACTTCGCCCCCCCTCCATTTGAATGAATTTATCTATTAAAGGATGCCTGTACTCTGCTTTGTGTATTATTGATTTGAATGTGTATATTTTATGCCTTATTGCATAACACCTGCTTTAGTATTTCTGAGTCATATCCCTGGAAATGTAAGCTTGAATCAAAATAGTTCTTGTTATTAAAGTCTAATTTCCCAAGGAAAATAATAAAGGTTATATTTAAAATATTACAAAAGTTTCATTCAAAATGTCTTCTTAGGGCCTCCCTGGTGGCTCAGCGGGTTGAGTGCTGCACTGTGAAGCTGTCCGCAGCCTCTGCAGCTTGGGTTCGATTCCCAGCTGGTCAGGGAGAGACCCTCATGGCACGGCAGGCCTCTTCTGTCCTGCCCGCTGCTCCCCTCAGCAGTGTCTTTGGTCCATCTGCCTGTTCTGTTCCCTACTCATCTCTGGTGAATTCTCTCACCCTCCTGTGCCTCTGACCTGGACCCCAGTTCTTGTATAAATAAATAAAATCTTAAAAAAAAATGCCAACAAATGTCTTCTTATATCACATAAGAAGGAGACCAAGTTAGATTGGGAATTAAATAATAATGCTTACAAAATTACCAGAGATGGTGACATCCATATTTATATGTGAGGTTTGGACTCTCCTTCAGTTCTCTTAATTTATCATCATTGCTTGGATCCAATTAAATGAAAAGAAACACAACAACAAGATTTTTAAAGGTTATATGAAGATGAGATCGCCTGGTCAGAAACAACTTGATAAACATCATATGCATTTTTTCCTAAAGTTTTTTACATACTTCATACCAAGGGAATCAGAAAAATCATTGACAGTAAATATAAACATCATAATAATAGTTTTTTAAAGGTATTTCTTTTACCTACGGTTGCCTAGACACACACTATTTGTCAAAGCCCACAGAGGCAGAGATCAAATGCGTTTCCATATCCTGCTGCTGACTGGGTTAGCTGAGGTAAGTCACTTTTTGATTAAAAAACAAAGCAAAACAGCCAGAGGAAAGAATAGTAAGAATCCTAGGAAAGAATGGAATAGGCACTATTTAAAATTAGGACGTGATACCTGTTTATTAGATTGTTAATGGTCACTCTCTGTTGATCTCTACAGCGTCACTGCTAACTACAGAATCACAATGTCATGTCCCACTTTTAGAAGAGCGAGTGCCCAAGCTGTTAAAGAGGCTTGGATTTGCTCTGTGCTGCCAGGGCTGGGGTGGAGGTGAGTGCTGACTGTGCTATTTTCCAAGGATGCAATTAAAAATCTACTCACACCCCTGCTTAGACTTTTAACTATTTTTAAAAGTCCCTGTCCTCAGACACCTTGCAATCTAAAGTGGAAACCAGATAGTTATCTTCACAAAAAGATAACCAATGGTATGAAGAAGTAAGTGATATGTTTTTAAAAGTGTATTCCATAAAGAGGAATCACTTTGACTTCCGAGGGTCAGGGAAAGATTTACGTGAGAAGGAATTTGCACATTTAATGCTGTAAGCAGTGTGTAAGGTAAATTATCCCACATCATAGTGAGGAAACTGAGGGTACCTGCTTTAGTCAATCTGCTGTGTTTACTGCTTTCATTAGGTTGAGTCTTAGAAGTGGAAATTGAGCAGTAGGTAAATGCATAGGCCATATGTTTATGGCTAATTTGGATTCAGAACTGACCATTTTCTGGATGTTAGTATAAAGGGTAGTATATACATACTAGGTTCAAAGAATAAAACCAAAGATAGAAATAATCTTTGATAATGAAATAACTTTTTCTTTCTGTAGACAGTCCAGTATATTATATTATGTAACTATATTGTTATTAGTGATAATAAATAACCATTATTAGCTATCATAAATAACCATTATTAATAATAAATATGTAATTATCTGTTATATAAGTCATACCTTTTATATAGTAATGATCATTTCTTTTTGATTATATAGATTCAAATAAAGTTACAGGTCACTTCTTTTTTTAAAAAAGATTATTTATGCATATAAGAACTGGGGTGTAGGCCAGAGGTGTGGGGGGAGGTGAGAGGATTCACCAGAGACAGAGTGGGGAGCAGAACAGGCAGATCTAGTGAAAGACACTGCTGAGGGGAGCAGCGGGCAAGACCGGAGAGGTCTGCTGCGCCATGTGGGTCACCTCCCTGACCAAGGATTGAACTCGTGTTGCAGTGGCTGCAGATAGCTTCATAGTGCTGTGTCTTAACCCCTTGCACCACCAGGGAGGCCCCTACAGGTCACTTCTTACCTGTACCTCTTGAATTTCTCCAGACTACCAACCTGCTTCAGCACCCGTGGAGGGAGCCCTCCTGTATTAATGTGCTTTGACTGTTGATTCAACTGTGCTGCTCCTTTAAGGTGCGGATTAAGGTTCAACAAACACTTATGGAAGATCTGTCCTGTAGCAGCCATTTCCCATAAAATCATGCTTCTCATAAATATGGCAATACAAAGTTGATGTTTTTAATGAGCATCAACTCTATTCAATAATTTTATGAGGAAAGGGTTACATAAATCTATAAATGAATAATTAAACACATAACTTAAATATTGAGACTATATATATTAAGACACAAAATGCAAAATTTGCACAAACTTCCAAAATGAAGCCTTTTTCAAAGGAGATGCTTTTGTCTTGAGTGTGCCTTCAGTTCAATGGAAATGTGTATCACCCCTACTATGAGGGGATTTTGGTAGCAAACCTTTGAGAAGTTCTGAACATTTTCTTCTTTTAAGTTTCATAACCACCATGTGAGGATATTATCTTAATTTAAGAGATGAGAAAACAGAAGCGTGGATACATCATATTGCTCTAATTGATGATATAACAAGTAAATAGCAGCATAGGTGATAACTCAGTGCTTTTTATATTGTGCTAAGTCCTCATGAGGCTGGCTTGGTCTCCAGTTCTGCATTTCCACATCTGTCTCAATCTCTCTCATTCACGGTCAGCTATTTGTGCATCGAGTCAATAAATTGTTGTTAGGAGTTTAATGTATATCAAGTTTATGCCAGGCCCAAGATCACAAAATTTAACAGAAAAAAAAGCTCCAGAAATATATACATAAGGAATCTTGTATTTTTCCTGAGTTCTGGGACACATCTATAGATTGATGCTCCACAAGGCTGTGCACATAGATTAGTGAGCTGTAAGATGAATAAATCCCAGGGTAAAGATGAATTAGGAAATATTTGGAATCTGACTAGCCAAAGGGGTGAGCTTTCATTTGTTCTTGGAAGATTTAATGGAGATCCTCTAGTAATCATATATTTGTAGTAAGTCTAAACTATCCTTGGAGTAAAAGATGCTCTAGAATAGGGGTTAGAAACTTTTCCATAAATTTACAGATAACAAATATTTTTAGCTGTGGGTCATATGGTGTCCACTATAACTACAAAATTATTGTGCGAAGGCAACTATAGAAAATACATATAGAAGGGTGTGACTGCATTCCAATGAAATTTTATTAACAAACACAGGTGGCCAGTATGTGGGCTAGTTTATTGTCCCTCACTCTACAGCAGCACAGTCTAATACAAATATGATGCAAACCACATTTGTAATTTTAAATGCCTGGTAACCACAGTAAAAAAAAAATGAGTGAAATTAATTTTAATAATATATTTTACTCAACTCAATAGTTCAAAATATTATTAATTTGATATGTAATCAATATAAAAATGAGAAAGTCTGCATTTTTTATACTAAATTTTCAAAATCTGTGTGTATTTTATACTATAGCATATCTAAATTTAGATGTACATTTCAATAGCCACATGTAGCTAGTGACTTGAATAACAGTTCTAGACTCACTGAAACAGATCTTGAAGGATCAAACTGATAGGTAATTGACTTTACCACTTGCCATAATAAAAGCCAGTGCTCTTTAAAGAATACATAAAGCAACAATTAGTAATAAAATAATAGCAATGTAAGCATCAAATAAAAATCACTAGGCATGCTTAAAAGAAGGATAAATGGTCTACTTCAAGGAGAAGAATCAGTTAAGAGAACCAGACCAAGAAACAACAAGATAATAGAATAAGCAGACAAAGAAGTTAAAATAGTTTTTATGAGGGGCCAACCCAGTGGCTCAGAGGGTTGAGTGTGGTGCTGTGAAGCTGTCTGCAGCCTCTGCAGTGCCCGTTTGATTTCCAGCCGGCCAGGGAGCTACCAACATGGCGTGGCAGACCTCTCCTGTCATGCCCGCTGCTCCCCTCAGCAGTGTATTTCATCAGTTTACCTGTTCTGCTCCCCACTCTGTCTCTGGTGAATTCTTTCACCCTCCCACACCTCTAGCCTGTATCTCAGTGCTTGTATAAATAAATAAATCTTTTAAAAAAAAGTTTTTATGTTTATCCTTAAGTATTTGAAGGAAAACAAAATAATCCAAAGAAAAGTGAAAGGTATAAAAAATGAATCAAATGGGACCTCTGAAAATAAAACATTCCATCTGAATATTTCACTGGATAGGATTAAAAACAGATGAGGCACAAAAGAAGAAAAGATTAGCGAATCTATAAGCACAGCAATTAAATCAATCCAAGATGAACCACAGAGAGAAAAAAGATTGAAATTAAGTAAATCAAAAGAGGTTTGATATATGGGACAGTAGTATAAGCAGGGGGAAAAGGAGACACAAAAATATGATGAAATAATGACTGTCTCTGTCACTCTGTCTCTGTTGAAATACTTCAACATTTGATGAAAATTATCTCACTAATCTAAGAATCTTTAAAACTCATGAAGAAAAGTTAAGGTACATAATCAAATTTCTGAAAATCAGTGTTAAAGAGAAAAATACATTAAGTACAGAAGAATGGAATATAAGAATGATCTCAGACTTCACTTCAGATGTTACAAGCTAGAAGAAAATGAAATAAAATATTTAGCAAGCTAAAAGAAAAAGTCTACTTAGAATTTTATGTCTAATGAAAATATCCTTCAAAAACAAAGATTAAATAAAATTTTATCAGATAGAGGGCCTCCCTGTAGTGCAAAGGGTTAAGACGGAACCTATGATGCTATCCGCAGCCCCTGCAACATGAGTTCTATCCCCGACCAGGGAGACCTACCCACATGGCACAGCTGACCTTTCCTGACTCACCCGCTGCTCCCCTCAGCAGCATATTTCGGTCAATCTGGCTATTCTGCTCCCCACTCTGTCTCTGGTGAATCCTCTCACCCCCTGCACCTCTGTACCCCAGTTCTTATATGCATAAATGAATAAATCTTTTTAAAAAAACACAACTTTATCAGATAGGCAAAACTTAATGGGAATATAATAGATATATTCCTAGGTATTTACTAGATATATACATACTAAATATATTCCCAGATATTACTACAAGAAATATGAAAGGAAATTATTTAGTCAAAAGCAAAATGAAACAGATGCCAGAAATGGTAAATATGTGGACAAATAAAAAAGATTTTGTTTCTTCATTTTAAATTCTTTAAATGCTAATGGCTGTAATATGCAAAAATAACAACACTGTATTTTTGAGATTATCAAATATGTAAAAGCAAGATGTATGACAATAGCTTAAAGGACAGGATGGGGAAAATGGAAATCCATAATTGTAAGGGTTTAATGCTACACATGAGGTGGTATAATATTATTTAAATGTATTATGAGTTAAAAGTGTGTTGTAAAATATATAGAAATCACAAATATAAAATTATATGGTTCTAATAATAAAGATAAAATAGAATATTAAAAATTATCAATAAATTCAAAAGAATCAAGAAAATAAGAAAATTAACAAGAAAAGTTTAGACAAACAGAAAACCATGAATAATGATAGATTTGATGTAATCATTTTAATAATTATATTAAATGTAAGTTGTCTGAAGACTATAATTAAAAGAGATCAGATTAGATAAAAAGATTCAACAATATACTATGTATTAGAAAATCACTTTAAATAGCAGACCAAATAGGCTAAAACTAAAATCTTCAAAAAGAACTACTATGCAAACTGAAGGTGCAAGAAAGCTGAAATGATCATATTAAGACAAAGCAGATAACATAAAAAGGAATATCACGAGAAATAAGGAGGAATCTGTCATAACAATGGAGTCAATTCATCAGGGAGATACAACAATCTTAACGTAATAGTACTTTAAAATACCTAAAGCAAAACTGATAGGATGACTCAGGGATCTGGAAATCATTTAGATTCTCTGAAATAGGTAGTTGTATGGAATTGGAAAAATAACCTATGAGCAAAAGTTTATTCCCTTGTAAAATAAAAGTAATCAAATGCACATCATGGATATCTTGTAAGGATTAGCTAAAGATATATGTGAAGTTAAAAAGAAACCCAAACTGAAAGAACTGAAAGGAAATTTGAAAATTCACAAGTGCAGTTGAAGTATCTAACACTCTTTACTTGGCATTCAATAGGGAAAGAAAACAGAAAATCAGCAAAGATATTGAACACTTCAATGACACTTTTTTTTTAAAAGATTGATTGATTTATAGAAGAACTGGGGTACAGGCCAGACGTGTGTGTGTTGGGGGGGTGGTGAGAGGATTCACCAGAGACAGAGTGGGGAACAGAACAGGCCGATCTATTGAAATACACTGCTGAGGGGAGCAGCGGGCGAGGCAGGAGAGGTCTGCTGCTCCATGTGGGTCAGCTCCCTGGCCTGGTATCAGGGATTAAACTCAGGCCACTCAGGCCGAAGCCTTAGGTGATAGTGCTGAGACTTAACCCATAGGCTACTAAGGGGGCCCTAAATGACACTTTCTGTTAACTCTTTGCTCCCACCTTCCCACCCTCCCCTTCTGGTAACTTCAGTTGTGCTGTTGGATTTCAACGGTTTGTTTTTGTCTGTTCCTTTGTTATTAATATTCCACACATGACTGAAATTATCTGGTATTTGTCTTTCTCCTTCTGACTTATTTTGCTTAACATAATCCTCTCGGGTTTCATCCATGTTGTTGCAAATGGCAGGATTTCATCTTTTTTTTTTTTTTGGAATAGCTGAATAGTATTCCACTGTGTATCTATACTACATCTTAATCCACTCTTGTGTCATTGAGTGCTTAGGCTGTTTTCAGAACTTGGCTATTGTAATTAGTGCTGCAGTGTATATAGGAGTGCATATATCCCATAGAATTAGTGTTTTTGCATTCTTTGGGTGGATATCTAGGGAATGGAATTGCTGGGTCATGTGGTACTTGTGAATTCTTTATTCACAAGTATTTATATTTGTTAAATATAAATACTTAAAAGCAAAACATACAAATGTTTCACAAACTTAGAAAATAGGATGAATTAATTCCCAACTTATTTCATGAGGCCACTATCGCCTTGATATGGTCGTCTAACAGTGATATTACAAGAGAAAGAAGAGAAAAATTACAACTAGAGACTAAATATGTCTCATGAATATAGATATAAAAAGCCACAGCAAAATACTAGCAAATGAAGTCCACTGATCTGTTGAGGAAATAATGGATTATGACCAGGTGGAGATTATTTCAGAAATTAAGAGAATCTAAAGGAAAACCATCAAAGGTGAGGTGTATGTCAATGAGAAGTAAAAATAAAAGTAAAAGGGAGTGTCATTAGCTCCAATAGTCTTTCTGTCCATTTTTAATACAGCTGACATTATTGAGCATTTGTGGTACTCCAGGAAGCACGTAGAAAGCTCTATGAGGTGGGTACTAGTGTTGTAGGCATCTTATAAATGACTAAACCACTGCACAGTGACATTTAAAAACCCTTTTGCAGTTCCTTAGCTATTCACTTGGGAACTGTGTGGTTTGTCTCCAGATCCTTCACTCTTTGCTGTTGCACCACTGTATACAGAACGGCTCATGATCGGTGCTTTTGCTTGGCAAGGTCTATTTCATCAATCCTAAAGAACTATTCACTTTTTCAGTGCAAAATTAAAAACTGCTGTGTAAGTCAAAGTATTAAGTAGCTCAAATACAAAGTACTTCTAAAATAGAAGTATCTTTATTAAATTATACAACTCTTAATTTTAGAGTGGAAGATATGCTTCATTCTCCCCTCTGTAATTTTTATGTGACTATAAATATGATGGTCTCCACAAAGCAGAAAATGATACTTTCTATGTGTAGAGCAAAATGCTATTTCTTTTTTTCTTTTTTTAATACAGAGAGAGCCCATGTAGTCTTTTTTTTTTTTTTAAGATTTATTTATTTATTTATACAAGCACTGGGTACAGTCAGAAGCGTGGGAGGGTGAGAGAATTCACCAGAGCCAGAGCGGGGAGCAGAGCAGGCAGAAGGACCGAAGTACACTGCTGAGGGGAGCAGTGGGCGGCAGGAGAGGTCTGCGCGCCATGCGGGGCCCTCCGCAGGTGGCCAGGGAGCAGCCGGGGATCGAACCGGCGCCGCAGAGGCCGCGGGCAGATTCGCAACCCAGCGCTCAACCGCTGCGCCACCGGGGAGGCCCACTTTTTTTTTTTCCCAGGTGTAGACTGAGATGTCAGTGCTGGCAATATGACTTCTTAGCCTATGGATTTGGGTAAGATCTTTACCCTTGAGCTTCAGTTCTCCCACATGCCCTCCTCCTGCACAGGAGGGGGTGGACATCAGGAAGGTGTCCACATATGCTCCTACATTCCTCTCATCCCTTTATCTCTCCCTCACCTTTTCTCCTCCATGTTGCTGCTTCTGATTCTCAGAAGGTTGAACCTCCAGAAAAGCCTTTTTATTTTTATTTAAAGATTTATTTATTTATGCATATAAGAGCTGGGGTACAGGCCAGAGGCCCGGGGGTGAGCAGATTCACCAGTGACAGAGTGGGGAACAGAACAGGCAGATTGACCAAAGTACACTGCTGAGGGGAGCAGCTGGTGAGTCAGGAGAGGTCTGCTGTGCCATGTAGGTTGCTCCCTGGCTGCCTGGGAATCGAACTCGTGCTGCAGTGGCTGCGGACAGCTTCATGGGTTGCATCTTAACCCTTGCCCCTCCAAGGAGACCCTCCAGAAAAGCCTTTTTAAAAGTTTTTTGACCATTGTCTACAGTAAGAACTATAGCAATAGACACATTATACACATACACCTAATTTATTGCACAAGTTGGGAAATTATTGTTTTTGAAAGCAAAACTGTGCTGAGTCAACAAGACCAAACTCGGGCTGTTCTGGGAAAACTGGATCACATGTCACATAACCTCTTAACCTTCTTTGTTTTGATGCACTCTGTTATTTTAGCAAGTAGTCCAGTTAATTTTACAAAATGATTTTCAGAATCTATTAAGTGGGATTTGTGACCCCCCTCATGAGTGCCTATCCAAGCATTTTGATTCCCTCTAAAAAATAACTAGTCTGACTCTTCTAATAGCTCTGGAATCCAGACATGTTGAAGAGTAGCATATACAACTATGGCGAATTTCTGGAGAACTCAGAGGGTCAGGATGAGATGCATTCTAATTGCCATGGCTCTACTATGTAAAGGGTATGTTGAAAGCATGGGGGGGTCAAGAAAGTTATTTTTAAATGGAGTAGATGTTAACTCAGTGGAAAAGAGGTGTGGGAGAGAGAGCTAGCAAGCAGAAGAAACAGGCGAGGGAGGAGGGGCTTAGCACAATAACTGACTCTGTTAGCTGTTGGTTCATCCATTATCCCTTCTTTCATTCACTCAATTTTTTCCCCCAAAGATCAATTTATTTAAGCATACAAGAACTGGGCTACAGGTCAGAGGTGTGAGTGGTGAGAGGATTCACCAGAGACAGAGTGGGGAACAGAACAGGCAGACTGACTGAAATACACTGCTGAGGGGAGCAGCGGGCGAGTCAGGAGAGGCCTGCTGGGCCATGTGGGTAGCTCCCTGGCTGGGGATCGAACTCATGCAGCAGTGGCTATGGACAGCTTCATAGGTTGCGTCCTAACCCCTGTGCCACAAGGGAGGCCTCTCATTCACTCATTTATTAAACACTTTGGTATTACCAAGTGCTGGAAAGGATCAGATGCTGGGTGCTGGACATGGTCTCTACTCTCTAGGAGTTCCTGTGCTCAGTAGGGCTGCTGAACATGAAGATAAATTGTTACAGTCTAGGGAGATGAAGACTTAGTACAGAGATGATTTAAAGGTTATAGGAACATTCAAGAAAGATCCACTAACATGGCGAGGGAGCAGGTGAGGTTTCAGAGGGAAAGGGTCATTCTGAAATATATGATGAACTTGAGGAAGATGTTGATGCCTCCAGGGGGTGAGAGGAGCTACAGCAAACTGGCCACCCCGTTGCTGGGTGCCGCTCCAGCACGGGTATACATGGCAGTCACCGCCGAGGCAGATATGTAGCTCTATTTCTGCTGTGTTTCTCAAATTTATTTTAAACTTCGTGAGTGTACTCACACCCCTTCTATTCTGGTCTCCCCAGCCTAATTTTTTAATATGCAACGAACAGGGGCTAGCTCCCACTTTCTCTTTTCCACCCAGAACCCTGCTTTATTTTTCTCCCCAGCACTCTTCACCTTCTAAATATACGACCTGCCTTACTTCTTTTGTTTACTCTTTATTTCCTGCGCCGCGACCATATTTTCAAGGAGAGGCTTGGGCTGTTTCGTTCACTGTGGTATCTTCCCAGCTCATGGACAGGTGCCTAATATGAAGATGGTAGGTTGGTGATAAATGACTGGAATGAACCAAAAGAGTTAGCAACTTTCTGTATCCAAGACATAATTAGCATCCACTCATATTGGAAAAAGGAAGCTAAAGTCTACAGGGGACCATTTACAACAGCATCCTTTCTCTACCTCCTTTCAGCAGGATGTATTGATCACCTGCTCTCATTACTGGGATTTCAGAGGAGGACAGAACAGAACAGATCCCATTTCTGTCTTTTGGGGATCACCTGCCAAAGTGAAAGCAGATGTTAATGAACTATGTAATTGTAAATTTGGGATAGCTGCTAAGGAAAAATGTGAAGGGCATGTTGAAAGCACGCGAGGTCAGAAAGTTATTTTTAAATGGAGTAGATGTCAACTCAGTGGAAGAGAGGCAGGAGAGAGAGCTAGCCAGCAGAAGAAACAGGTGCGGGAGGAGGGGCTTAGCACAACAGGACAGGTAAGTAGAGAGGAAGAGCTGGGAGGAGCAGGTGCAGGTAGCTCCGGGTGAACGTACATATTTTAAGTGGTTGGCTCTTTAGCCCAACAGCAAAAGGGAGCTATGAGGGCTTCATAAGCCAGCGAATGGTGGTGAAGTGAAATGGTAGCTCTGATTGAAGTGTGGGCAGTGGATTAGGGAGTATGGGAAGAAGATATGGGAAGCCATTGAAGAGCCTGTTGCAGTGGGCAAAGCAAGAGATGGTGGAGTGAGATGAAGACACGCAGGTAAATTAGAGAAATGGTTAGGAGATAAACGAAGTTATTGACGCTCCGGTGATTTCACACAAATAGGTTTCAGCGTGTATGAGTATGGTTTCTGAACTTGGGCCGTCTGGTCCTGAAAGCCACGTGCTGATTATCCACCATGCCAGCTGTATGAGTTTTATATGTATCAAGTTTTTGACTATTTCTATGCACTGAAATATAAAGAAGCATCTTGAGTTGCTTGGCAGCATTCTCTGGGATATGTATACAAAACACTAGTAACACATGAGCCCAATCCACCATGACTCTAGTAATGCCGCCTGTGGCTGTTGTGCCTACTGGGGAGAAGGGCGAAGGAGTGCTTTTGGAGGCTGGGTATAGGTAAGCATGAGAGTAAAAGGTGTGTGTGTGTCTGTGTCGGTGTTCACACACGTAGCCAATCTCAAAACCCTGGCTCCACCCACTAGACATCCAGACCCCAGCCCAGAAATGCTTCATGTCCCCGGGGCATGGCTCCTGGTCCCTAGCACCACTTTATTTTTATTTTCCTGTGCCCTCTAGGTGAGAAAACCTTGAAGGCGAATGTTTTGCTTTGGCCCTTTGTCCGCATTGCCTGATCTAGTGCCTGGTGGCCAGGGGTCCTCACTAATGGCTGCTGGATGCGTCATCCCTGCCCTGCTTTTTGGGATCCATACATCAACTGCCTCAAGGAAGCATGAAAAACCACAATTTTAAGTTCTTTATAAATTATTGTTTTTTTATCTAGAGACTACATTAAAACTCAGAATCACCGTGCTTTAAAACTAGAAAGCACTGAGGAGCTATCTAGAGAGTTGTTTTCAATCCAGAGTCCATGGATTAGGGCAAGTTTTCATTTTTCCAAGCAAAATGAACAAAATGTGAGCAATGGAGCAGGTTAGATGCATTTGGTTTAAATGACATGCTTTCTTATTCCCAGGATATGTCTCCCTCATAGTTTAGTGATATTAATGAATTATGCACTAGCAGATATTTTCTTAATTAGTCTATTTAAAAAAAAAATCTGGAAACTCAGATCTTTCCTCTCAGAACTGAGACCCTGAGAAATTATGACTTTGCCTGTGGTCAAATAAAATGTTTATTTTATTAAAGAAATAAATGTTTCAGTTTGGTGTCCTTCTGTAATATATGGTTATATAATACAACTACACCCATCTGAGATATTGTATATGTTTGGTATGATAGGTAGTCTGTTAGCATTTTTATTCAAAGATGAAACAATGGGTTCATATAATTGTTGTATTATAATCAGAAGTGGACTTGCTCCTGAAAAGTCTCTGTAACCATACAGGGTGGCTGCCTGCCAGTGTCTGGTGAGGTTTTTTTTTTTAAAGATTTATTTATTTATTTATTTATTTATTTATTTATTTATACAAGCACTGGGTATAGTCAGAAGCGCGGGAGGTCTGGTGAGGTTTTAAGAAATGGTAGAGTCTAGAAATGATATATATGTAATACTATTACTATTATATAGTAAAATGATATATATGTAATACATATATATTACATATATATGTAATACATACATATACATATATGTAATACTGTTACTATTACTATGATATATATGTAATACTATTACTATTATTGATTAATTTGGAAATAAACAGATTCCCTCCCACTTTTATATGCTTCCTATGGTAGGCGCTTTGGTTGTTAAAAATTGCTGTAGTTTTATCTCCTTCTATATACTTGTCCATATTTTTGAATTTTTATCTACCACAAACATACTGCATTTATGTAACTGAAAAGTTAAAAAATCTCCCTACGCCAATGCTTTGTCCAAAGTAATGTCCCTTAACTTTATCTTCTTATGCTTTTTTCCAATTTGGCATTGTTGATAGATTTAATTTGGTATCCAAAGATTCTAAGTTTTAGCATTTAAATTTTAGCTTTTATAGCTTCTATTTTTATATACTTTAGCTTGAAGTCAATACCTGATGCTGAGCTGCTATAGAACAACACAATCTAATGGGAGGCTGTCATTTTCACTGTCCACTCTGGGCAATCCTGCACGTGTGTAGCTGAGGCCTGAACATTCTCATGAAGTATCTGGAGGGACATGCACAGCCACAAACTCAAAGTCTAGAAAACAGTTGAAGATGTATTTGGTCTAAGTGTTTCTTTATTTCCCCTCGACACCCAGCTGATCTTAGTTCAGAAAAGGGAGGGTTGCCAGGTATAGGTTTAAACACCAGAAGAAAAAGCATCCGTGGCATCCCCAGGTCAAAGGTAGTCTCTAAAAAAAGGAAGGTAAAAAGGTGCCTTACGACATCACATCTATGAATGTCTGTATGTGTACCTGTGTGCACACCAGTGGGTGATGTAGACATGGAGAGTAGGAGAGAGAGAGAGAGACAGACAGACAGAAAGAGAGACAGAAAGAGAGAGAGAGAAGGTGAAGGAGCTTCTGGTATTTTGGCACTAGATTAATTTGCCCTTTTATAACTCTTATGATCGTCAATAAGTCTTCCTAGTAGCCGTTATACTTTTAATTAATTGATTAGTTATGCAATGTTTAACTTTTTCTAGAAGGTAAGAGACAGGAGGATAGGAACACGGTCTCCCCATGCCTTCCCCCAACACCTCCCCACCCCAAGAGATACCCAGTGCCTACCATGGTGCTTTTGCATCTGCAGTGAAGATTTAATGACTATATCTTGATCAAATAAACACGTGCTGGGGTCTTTAAAAACCAGATTTATTTTTCACCTTGTCTAACAGCTTCCATGGTTGTGGCAGCTTTATGTTTCCCCTTCTCCCAGCTTACCCTGAAGCCATCTTCAAGCAGACCAGGAGTGTCCTTTGAGGTGCTTGCCAGCCTCTCCCGGGCAGGGGTGCAGGTGCACCCCTCCATGGGCAGTGAGCTGCGGAAGGTGGGACCCGGCCTCCGTGGTATTGATGCTTGTCCTTCTCCCCTTTTCTAACTGCTCCTGCACTTCAGATAATTTTGTGACCAAAGCTGAGCATTTCTTTCAAGGTCTGTAGCAACCCAGGGCTGTGGCCTCTTTAGGAAGACTAATTTGGATTCCAGTCTCCCAGTGGGGACTCCAGCTCCCTCATAAACAATGTATACATCCATGTTTAATTTCAGTACCATACTGCGCTTTGCCTCCAGAGAGCTTGGTGAAGGCGGGGATGTTTGTCTGTTTTGTTCACTGCTCCGTCTCCATCCCTGAGGACAGCGCATAAATCCCACTCTGGGCGCTCGGTAACTAGTGGTTGAATGAGTGAATGATTGATGAAATGTCCTCATTGCTAGTGAGTGTCACCTCACGTTTAATATGCCATTCCAGCTGTGGCTTAGCCAGTTAGGAACTTGAAATGTGTTCTGTTTATGAAGAGGACTCAACTTCTCCCTCCAATTCCAATTCCTTTATTACTCTGTTACACAGTCCTTCGAAGCCGGATGCCAATTCTTCCATTTTCCTTTACAAAGGAAATGCCAAACCATCAATACTGGACCTGTGTGTTAGGCAGTAGGCTGTTATGAGTTTCCAAATTCTCCGATCTAATATAACTTTACAAATATAACGCACAGACTTTGCAAATATAACACACCAGTTTTCCTTTTCTTAAAATGCTACACTTTCTTATCAATGTTTTCCATAAGAATACCAGTTTTTGCTATGTGATTCAGAAGTTAGGAGACAAATGGTGACAAAATATGCTAAACTTAAACATTAGTATGCCTCTTTTTATAGACAACAAGAACCTGGTCACTTCCTAGCTTGCCTGGCCTCTAGAGAGACTTGGAGCTGAGATTTGTACCTATTCATCCTGCCTGCGCTTACCCTCGATTTTCTGAAAAAGAGATTTCATCTCTGTTCCTTTCCTTACCTAGATCTTTTTAAATTACTTTAAAAATGGCATTATGCTTTGTTGAAAGTGGCCTCAAATTCTTTTTTGGGAGATGGAAAATTGTAATTAATGAGAAGAAAATATTTCCCTAACACTTAGCAGGTGCTTTTTAAAGCCTGCATTCCATGATGCTATCAATGCCTCCTAACTCGCTGGATACAGGCCTCTGAATGACCCCAATTTCTCCAGTCTCACAGACGCTAGGAAAATACTCAAACATCACAGGACAACGGAAAGGGCCCTGGATTTGGAGTCAGCAGAATGGACTTGTTGTTTCGTCTCCTCTTACTGGTGGAGTGATCTTGGATAAGACACTTGACCTCTCTGTGCTTCAAGTTTCCTTCCATACATTGGGCATAAAATGGTAAGTTCTGGTGATTGCATTGGGCCCTCCTTCTGTAAATAAGATGCGTCCACATGTTGTGCATGTTTACATTTCTGTGTCTCTCCATAGTCTCGAGATCAGGATTACTTCTTATTCCTATCTGTGTCCTCAGGGCCTAATTTCTTGACCTGAGCTGAAAACATGTTTTAAGGGAGAACATGTTTTAAGGGAGAACACTAAGTGGGGTTGACACTAAGTTATTCAGCTTTCTTTCTGAAAAGTCTCACCGGTGTCTATTCATAAAGAAGCCTTCATTGGCTAGTTGGCCTGAATTGAGTACTTTCTGCATGCTTTCTACTGGCCTTAGGCTGTAAAATCGAGGAAAAAGGATAGAAGATAAACAGAAAAATGGAAGCACACACGTGTGCACGCACACACACACACACACACACACACACACGGACTCATAAATGTCAGAGGTCACCAAAAAGTGACTTAGGGGGAAATCTGCTTCTAGATATGCTTTCTTTGGCTCAAACATTAATTTAAAAAATGTAAGCTAATAATTTAAAATCCCAAGATGTGGATTTTGCCTTCTCTTAAAATTATGAACAGCTGGTCACTCCAGGCCCAGTCCTTCCCTGGGGACAGCTGGTCAATGCAGCTGCAGTCATTTCAGGCTTGACCTTGACAGTTCACCACAGAGCAGCCCTATCACTCCTGTTGTCTCCCATATCCAGGCAAGTAGGAGGTGGCTTTTATGATCATGCTTATGTTGCTTGCATTTATGTAGCACTTACTGCATACCAGTCACTATTGTAAGCTTTTTGGTTATCTATCTACCCACCTATCTATCATCTATCTATCTATCTGTCTGTCTGTCTATCACCTGCTTCCATCTATCCATCTCTATTAGGGTTTATTTTATTTAATTTATTTATTTTTAATAGAGGCATGTTTTATTTATTTATTTGTTTGTTTGTTTTGTTTATACATGCACTGGGTACAGTCAGAAGCGCGGGAGGGTGAGAGAATTCACCAGAGCCAGAGCGGGGAGCAGAGCAGGCAGAAGGACCGAAGTACACTGCTGAGGGGAGCAGCGGGCGGCAGGAGAGGTCTGCGCGCCATGCAGGACCCTCCTCCAGTGGCCGGGGAGCAGCCGGGGATTGAACTGGCACTGCAGAGGCCGCAGGCAGCTTCGCAACCCAGCGCTCAACCGCTGCGCCACCGGGGAGGCCCTCTATTAGGGTTTAGAAAGCTGAGGCATAGTGTGTGGTAGGTCTAGAATTCAGAAGTCTCACTACCTGGCTTCCCAATACTTGATCGTAATCACTCAGCTGTGTCACATCTTGGTCTGGAGAATGAGTACTATCCCTAACCCTAATGCAAAGTTGTGCCAGGGCCTCTTGTCCAGCACATTGTTTGGTCTAATTTGAGAATTCACAAAATATGTGATTTGAAGGATTATAAAAATCAAAAGAACTGTTAGTCCAGGCATGTTGAAAGCACCGTGCAAAGACCCCCAGAGACCTGTGGGCAGCTTGGTGAAGGCCAGGAGAAATTAGCGCGGCTGAGCGAGGGTGCAGGCAGAAGACAAGTGGAAGGTGAGGAGGGCAGCTTAGACCCACACTTGGAGGATCTGATTCTGGAGGAAAATAGACTGCCCTGGGTGGGTGAGGGAGGAAGGCAAGAAGGCCAAAGTCTTGTTTGACCAAGGTGATATGGGATGAATCGGCATTCCTACAAGAGTCCTGCTGAACTTCATTCATTGCTTTCACAATGTAAGAAAGTTGATTTTGTAACACAGGTGTCCCTATAATACTGGCCTGACTGTTTACTTCTGCTTCAGTCCCTCAGCATATGAGCAAATACTTCAGGCACTATAACGAGCAGAAACTTGAGACAGAGCTTATCTTGTAATGCTGGGGTTTGCATCATATCCAGGGTGTGGTGTTACTCTAGAAGGCAAGTTCAATAATTATGTGTTTACAGATTGAGTAAACAGTATATGTGCCCCAAGAGGCTCAGGATTTAAACTTTCAGAGCTCAATAGACTAACTTACTCTGTTGGACAGCAGGCTCAGCACCTAGATATATCAAGTAGTCATAAAATATTGTGTGTGTGTGCGCGTGCGTGCATGCACACATTGCATGTCTAAGGATGTAATCACACTTATTTAAAAAATAGCTCAAGGAAGCTTGGAGATGTTAAGTGAACTAATTAAAAGGCATTTAGGCAAACCCAGGTGACCCCCCCAAGTGTACCCTCTCTTTGTTACTGGTGATGTATAAAATATAGTACTTTGTGTATTTGATATTTCCTAACAACATAATGATGTGACAAAAATTAATGTTGAAAGCAATAAAGTCACCTAAATTGCCTTCTTCAGAAAATAAATATGCCAATGAAACAGTTATATTTTTTATTCTCTTACTCCATTATTATTTCTTTCTCCTGGCGAAAGAATGGAACCCTGTTTACTACTCTGTTCTGAACAGGACTTGTCAACTGCTGTCATATATGAAGTATAAGCATCAGTCATAATGAGCCGCAGGCTACGCCCTACCTAGTCTCTGTTTCCTTGGTGTATTGCCCTTCTATTATTTCTTCCTTTCCTATTTGTGCATTTTCAAGGATGATGTTGGCATAATAATTATCTGACTTAGGATTTCTAAAACATACTTGAAATATGGCCATCCCTTGTTATTCTAGCTTGATAACAAACCTAAAGGCAAGTTTTCAAGCATGGACTTGTCCTTTCTCTCCTCATTCCAGCTACTATGGCTTAAAGAGAAGGGCTTTGAAATTATATCCCTGTCACTGCTGTCTGCAGAAATGGCTTTGAGAGGCAGGAGTTGGTTTCTTGGACCTCCTTTGCTGTGATTTGACATGGCTTGTTTCGTTGTTTTCATTGCTACATGGACCAGGCTCCACCTGGGCTTTCCTGGAGGACAGAGTAAGGGGCACACGTTGGATTGTTCTATTCCCTTTCAGGAATGTGCAATCTGAGTTTGACCTTCCTTTGCTCTGGTCATTCAGATGTTCTAGATTACGTTTCTGTTGCTTTTGTTACCAAATATCACAGAAAAACTTCTGGTGCATTTACACACTCTCCCTCGCTAGGAGAAACCTGAAGTTACTACCCAAAGATGTGGCTCCACCCCACTCTGGAACCAAAAAAAGGAAGGTCATGGTTGGACCAGTAACCCATTTCAGCTGAGTCTCAGTTTCCTTTTTCATGAATATCATATGAGAGATTATCTCTAATATCCTTTTCTGATCCTTTTTGGCTCAAATATTCCAAGAGCCAAAGAAGGTTAAGAACACACATAAACTGAGAATTCTGTAACTTTAATACTCATCTAGAAAAATGGGACTCCAGCACCAACCAAAAGGCCTGAGATATAGTTTGCAGTCAAATGGAATTAAGGTTGAGCCCAGTTTTGCCAGCTCTTCCAGGTTTCTCATTTTTAAAATGGAAATACAGTTGTCTCATGAACAATATGGGTTTGAACTGCATGGGTTCTCTTACAGGTAGATTATTTTTCAGTAAATACAGCGGGGCTTCCGTAGCCTCCATTCCACATTTAGGGATTGAACCAACCACAAGGAACAAAGTGAGGGGGGTACCCCATGGCTGTGATGGAGGATTCTGGGTATTTTGGTGGTGGTAACATACATCTCAAGAAGTGTGAACCTGAACCTCTAAATCATATACAGCCTTGTAGACCAATGTTGCATCAATTAAAGATGATACAAAAACCAAACAAAAATAAACCAACCTAACCCAACAAACCATTGATGTAGGTTGGTTGAATCTAGGGATGTGGAGTTTGCAGATATAGAGAGTCATCTGCAAGTACAAAAGTTATATGAGGATTTTTGACTGCCTGGGAGTTGGTGCCCTTAATTTCCCATGTTGTTCAAAAGTCAGAAGTACGCCTGCCTAAGTAACAAGGTGATTGTAAGAATTTAGTACATGTAATACAGCATCTTTTTAGTGCCACCTGCATAACCGACACGTAGTCATTTTGTAAGGACTGAAATTTACTATGTTGACAATAGTCTTAGGAGTGGAGGTTTTGGGAATATCTAAGGGTTTGGAATGGGTTAGGGCTAAGGAAGATGACATGTGAAGACGTTTTTGAGGTTGCAGAACAGTGGGAATGACTTTAAGGACAGAATACCCATTGAAGGAAAGAATGCAAGAGATACGGCAAGAAATTGAAGTAAAGGGCTCTGAGAAGCAAGATCACTTTTGTGCTTATTTCTAGCACTTGTGAGAGGTATAGGTATTTTTGATTAGAAAATCTCATGAACAGTATTGTCTTGTGCCTTGTCCAGCATTTTGTCTTTGTACTCAAAAAATGCATGACATATTGTTATTCTCATTGTTTACAATTGAGACGGGTGTGTCTGAAGAGACCAACTCAGGATCAGAAGTTTTTTCTCCAAAACCCAAATCTGGTAGTCGGCTCGATTTTGCAGGGAATGCCTGTTATTTTTACTGCAACACCTAGATTCTCAGCAATCCCACCTCACTTTGGATCTTCTTAATCTGGGCTCCTCTATCTCAGGGGATGTTTGAACTCCTTGGAATTCTTTGCAGAATTGCACATATATGAGCATAGATGCATTTTTTTTTTTTTTTTGTGGGGGGAGGAGGGGATCCTTCCTGGGCAGTCCAAAGCAATCAGACTCAACAAAGTCAACAACCACTACCGAAAGTGTCTTGGACTAGGTTAAAGATTAACATGACTTCACAGGGTGAAAAAATGGGCCTAAATAACACAGACACAGAGAGGCCCCCAATACCTATTTGTCTTTGCAGCTTTAATACATGCTCACATTCTCTTTTCCTCCAACAAACCATGTAATGGTTAAGTCTCTCTGGCAAGGTTTTCACACTTTCAGGCCAGCTCTTTATGACATAATCCTGGGTCTGGTTGAGTGGTCTGGAGGGTGAGTAGACTTGGAGACTGTACTTTCTTCATTGTCTCCTAGAAAGGGAATTTTTTTAAAGGAAGCCTAAAATATCAGAAAGTAAAGTTTCCAGGGAAAAAATGAAAACTGATTTTGACACCAGCAACCTAGAAGTATAAAGTAAAAGTGGCAGG